>NC_072736.1:4823223-5175485 GCF_026930045.1 Uloborus diversus | reverse complement strand
CTTTCTGCAATAATTGATTCAGTTATAATCAATAGCACTAACATAAACTCATTGGCATTTATAACAAAGTAATGAAAAGCATCAATTTAGGCAGTATAATATTTTTTATGCTGTTAATGTACAAAATCAGTTGATAAAAAATCAAAGATATTGATATCCAAGTACAGTGGCGGTAATACGTGGGGGCGGCAATTGCCCCTCCACTTTTTATGGCTGGTTTATTTATTTTATTTTCCAATTTACTAACCAAAACTTAAAATTATAGGAAAAGCAGGAAGGTCAAAATTTTCAGAACAAATTTTTTTGTTTTACTTAGTAAGAAGCATTATTTAACACAAGCATTAACTGTTAGAAGTACATGAAATGCACCGCCAGCCAAGGGGGCAAGGGGGGACTCAAGCCCCCCCCCCCTTGGAAATGAGAACTTCCTTGCTTTTATTGCTTTTTTCTTTGCAAAAATGTATAAAATTTTCTTTTCCAGCCGTTAATAAGTTATTAAAAATGTCAAATTTTAATATCTCTAATATGTTCTGAAATCGTTTTCCATGGGGAAAATATTCTGCTAAACCATGGGGGAAATTTTTGAGCCCCCCCTTAAAATTTTGCATGTGGGTGCCCTTGCCGCCAGCTCAGTCAATTCCAGCCAAGGACTGCAGTTTCGTGCTTATTAGCACTCATCAGCCCAGCATAGGAGTGGCTGAGCTAGAGAAACTCCTCACCAACCATGCGAATGCATGCAAGTGCTTCTCGCGGGACAGGAAGGTGAGTCTCTACTCTCTAGTTTCGCAGGCCGAGTCCCGGCTACAGAGCCGCCGACACTACGCCCCAGTCAAGGGGTTTACCTACGATGAAACCAAACAATTTTCCCCGCCAGGTAGTGGGTATAGACCTACCACCGTTGCGGACGGGGGACGGCTGAGCTAGAGATGGAAAACCTCTTAAGGAAGCCTAGAGTGCCGTTTATGTATTCATTTTTTAGATATTAGTAAATTAATTGTTTTACTGAAACAAGCCATACTTGTTTAATAAAATTATTACCAAGTGTTTGTGACACTTCAAAATGCGTCAGAATGTTACTGTGTGCATAATGTATCAAAATCTTAACCCTAGCATCAATGACCAAAATTTTCCCTTACTCTCAATAACCGGGTTCTCGGGGGTTCTCATGTTGAATTTCGAAGATTTAGAGAGGAAATTTTTTTTTTCTGACATCTTCTATTTAATTGAAATGTTTTCTTCCACCCTGATCTTGGGAAATGTGTGTAGCTTATTTTTGCCAAAAAACAAAATTGCTTATTGTTTTTCCAACATTTTCTATTTATGTTACACGCTACATGGTCCGTTAGAAAAAATGTGTTTCTCCAATTTTTTCGTAATACTGGATGTATTAGGTCTTACGCTTTGGTATTTCATAGGGATTTCATTTATTTATACCAGTGATGTTCAACTTACGGCCCGCGGACCACATGGGGCCCGCAAAGCTCATAAATGTGGCCCGTTGCATCGAAAAATATTATCTGTAATTTTTATTCTCACTATCATTTGCTCAACCTTTGCTGTCATGTCGTCTAACATTTGTAGGTATACTCAAAACAAAACCAAAAAAAAGACAGATCATACATTTCAACTGAAATATTATTGTCTACATATCGAGAGATACGAAGCTCCTAATTCGGTGTCACTAACGATGTAACAATGTTTGTACATCAACAAAAAGAAAAAAAAAGCCGTAATATTATTTTCCACTTCTCATCATAACAAAAGCAACTCTAGAGCAACCAAAAATCACAACTATTTTGTTTTATAACAAAACAAAATCTGATGTTGACATGATTGATCATATGTTTCGATAATTTCAAAGCATTGTATCAAATGATGATAAAAAATGGGTGCAATACCCTCTGAAATATAAAAATATATTAATCCATATTATGAGCATAGTTAATTTCATTTAAAATCTTAATTATATCTGTAAATGTAATAGGAATAAACGTCAGTAATGCGAAAAGTTTCTTTGCGTCTAAAATCTGCAGTGTGACTGGTATGTAATACGCAATATTTGGAGTGTTTATTAATTTTTCTTTTATTACAGCGTGAATTTTTTTTCGGGTATGGGAAGTGAGTTCATTACTTTGGTTTTACACCAAGAAAGTAAGTGAAAAAATTGAAAAACGAACCTTCACTAAAAAAAAAGAAAGAAAAAAAAAAAACTCGTTTGAGAGGATTTTTTAGATTTTTTGGGGGTGGGGAGGGGGTACTCACTTGAGGTGTCCCAACTTGCCACAAATGTTCATGCTTTTGAACTATACACTTCTCTAATCCTTCAGAACAATAATAATGGTAACGACAATGCTATTTTTCCAATCAAATATAAATAACTGCTATGTAACTACCAAAAACAAAATAAAATTAGGGGGCACGATATCAAAGGCGGGGGGTGGAGGGATGGGGGAAAACACTCGTCATATTTTGATTTAAGGGCTCATTTTACATGAGAATCATCAAAAATGGTGTCAGAAGCATTTTGAAGGGATATTTTTTGATGTGCAGTGTTAAAGGGTACCAGGTACCCGGTTATGGAATATAGGTATAAAAATTTTAAATGCTAAAAAACTCCCCCCAAACATTTTTGTGGAAATACGGTTACAACTTTTTTTAGTTCACATTCATGTAAATAACAAGGATTAAAAGCAATTTTACCAAGACCTAGTTAGAAAGGGTAAAAATTATGATAAAAGTCGCGAAAAGGTACCCGGGTACCCGGTCATTGACGCTAGGGTTAAGAAACGTGTGAGTTAAGCTGTTACATTCACATCAATTTCCACTCATATGCTCTCAAAACCAGCCATAGCAAAATGGTGTGTGTGTGTGTTTTTTTTTTGCTGCTGCTAAAAATTCTGTGGCTTTTAGATGTCTTTTTTTTTTGCCCCCCCCCCCCCCCCCCCCCACTTTTCAGTCCCAATCGCCACCTCTGTCCAAGTAACTTGACTGCTAAGAAAATGGATTTCAAAACCCCTATTTTTTAATCTTTAAATCCTGTAAAACTCCTGAAGTTTAATAGAGAAAAAAAGGTGCAAACCCTGTTTTGAAATTTCTTTTCTCCATAAGATCTGAAATACCCTGTCTAAATAATATTTAACATGTTACATACTAAGTCTGTTAATGATTTAAGTTCATTTTTTTTATATCCTGTGTTGCAAACTTAGGGATCCACATTTTGGGAATCTGCTGGAAAGTTTGTCAGACGTCGATTGATGAGAGCTGTTCCCAGACAAATTACTAGCACATTACAAGCTGATGTTTTATGGAATATAGGGATCAGAGGTTAGTGTTTTCGCATGTTTAATATTTTTATTAGTTGTCGTAGTAGTATTATTGGTTTGAGAGGAAACAAAGTGCATTTTGGAAATATCTTGTAAAGTCCATGTATAATCTCCCTGTGAACATAGATGTTAAAAAAAAAAATATATATATATATATATATATATATATATATATATACATAGTATAAAATGAAGTCTCCAAAATGTGTGCTTGAACTTGCAAAATTCGAGAACTACCTGGCCGATTTCGCTGACATTTTCAGTTTGTTCCTTTAGGTCCTGAAAAGGTTTGCAGACTGGTTCGAAAAAAATTCGATGAATAGTTCTTTTTTTATTCCAATTCAGGCCTAATTTTCACGTAAATTCCCGAATATGGGTTTGAAAACTTACTTGCACATATTAATATTATATATCGTTGGAAAAAGTAGAATTTTTTGCTTTCTACGCAATTTTTTTTCAATGCTCTAACCTACTTACGGCGGGAGTTATTTGCTTTTTTAGCTCGAATTTTTTTAGGCTTAGCTGAAATTTAGGCACTACTTTCTTCATTAAATCTATCAATAAAAAGTGAAGGAATTGTCCCACAGTTTTCTTTTTGACACCATTGGAAAGAGTGACATGTTTTACTCCAGATCTATCTCGATTGGTGGTCGAAAACTAAGCTTCTATCTCAAAAGGAAAAAAAGTTACAAGCCTTTTAAAATCAAGTTCAAAAAATCTCATGTCCGTTCAAATTGTTAACCATTTTCTTTCGCATTTTGATTCCTTAAACTTATTTTATTTTGTGTTTCCATGGTTGCGCTTTTTAAATCCATCTTTCTCGATTTATTGTCTTAAAAGTACTTTAATATCTGTCATTATTGTTTGGAAGGGCAATTTTGCACGATGTTTTTTTTAAAAATTTATTTATTCATTTAAGCCTGATGAATACGGACCGGGCAAAGCCGGGCAATGCAACTAGTGTATGTACATTTAGGTTAATGCACCTTTTTTAAAAGAAGATGTCATGTCTGGCAAATTTTTGTTAGACCAAAATAAGTAAATTTAGATTACTTGTGCAAGGTAAAATCCAAACCTTGATATTTATTTGTTAAAAAAGGTGGTTTAAAGCCAATTTATGTTATATTCCCATCAATTTTACAGTAATGAACTAGATACAGTTCTGGAAATGGCTCCCCCCCCCCTCAAGCTATTGCATTGAATGTTAGACGATCAAGCATTCAACGTGAGAGAGCTAGATAAATATCTTTATCCAAATTGATATTTCAAGCTGTAGCTTTTATATTGTGCAGTAAATTATTTAGTCTGTTTGTGAAAAATAAGTGTTTTGAATGTTAGTACAGTAAAACCAGTCTACAACGATACTGTTGGGACCTAAAAAAACTATCGTAATAGACAGGTTATCGGGGGAGTTTTTTAGCATTTAAAATTTTTATACCTATATTCCATAACCGGGTACCTGGTACCCTTTAACACTGCACATCAAAAAATATCCCTTCAAAATGCTTCTGACACCATTTTTGATGATTCTCATGTAAAATGAGCCCTTAAATCAAAATATGACGAGTGTTTTCCCCCATCCCTCCACCCCCCCGCCTTTGATATCGTGCCCCCTAATTTTATTTTGTTTTTGGTAGTTACATAGCAGTTATTTATATTTGATTGGAAAAACAGCATTGTCGTTACCATTATTATTGTTCTGAAGGATTAGAGAAGTGTATAGTTCAAAAGCATGAACATTTGTGGCAAGTTGGGACACCTCAAGTGAGTACCCCCCTCCCCACCCCCAAAAAATCTAAAAAATCCTCTCAAACGAGTTTTTTTTTTTCTTTCTTTTTTTTTTAGTGAAGGTTCGTTTTTCAATTTTTTCACTTACTTTCTTGGTGTAAAACCAAAGTAATGAACTCACTTCCCATACCCGAAAAAAAATTCACGCTGTAATAAAAGAAAAATTAATAAACACTCCAAATATTGCGTATTACATACCAGTCACACTGCAGATTTTAGACGCAAAGAAACTTTTCGCATTACTGACGTTTATATGTATCGTTATACACAGGTTGCACTGTATTTACTTTTATGATGACTAAAGCTAATGCATTGTGAAAATAACTTTGGATTTCTTTTTGATACATAATCTATCTTTATATTAACTCATCAATAGTTTGAAGTTATAGCTGAGCTAATACTTGGCATAATGTATTTAATCTTTTTTCTCTCAAACTAATGGTTTGACAGTTCATACACTTTTAAAGCCCAAAATATTTGCACTCTCACCAATTGCTTAATGTTTACTAGGTGTGTTTATAAATAGTACAAAAAAAAAGAAGAGGTTTTTGCTTTTAAGAATAGTTGCTGCATATGACAGATTCCAATTGTGTTCCATTCTGTTATTTTGGTCATTACTTCCTCTTAATCACATTGTTGATTCAAAATTATTATTCATTTCAATATTTCTTTTTTTGAGCAATCACGATTGCTTATTGTTCTCACTTGACTGTTTTGATGTACTATCATTTTATTTTCCTGCCAGCACCCCCTGCAGCACCACCGTCGACCGGCCCCTCACGATGCTGCTCCTATAGCGAAAGCCGTCTCCAGGTTGCATCCATGTCCTACACACACGCGCATACATACACAACTACACACGCACACACACACATGCTCACACACACACATACACACACAAACACATACACACACATACATACAGACACCTACACACAATTACCCACACACTCATCACACTCATGCCTGCACACAGACACAAACACATATGCCTACACACACATACACATTCCTTACCACACACAAACACTCATATGCACAACTACCCACACACTCATACCTGCACACAAACACAAACACACATGCCTACACACATACACATACCCCCCTACACACAAACACACATGCCTACATACATACACACACACGCACACACTTGTGATTGTGAAAAACATAATTTGAATTCAAGAGGTCAAAATTCAAATTAATTTTTTTTTTTTTTAATTTCTTTCTATGTTTTTAGGTGCTGGAGTAAAAGTTGCCGTATTTGATACCGGTTTAGTGAAAAATCATCCCCATTTCAAAAAAATCAAAGAAAGGACAAACTGGACAAATGAAAAAACACTTGATGATGGTAAATGTTTTTAATCCTATTTTTTAAAATTTATTCACTTTTTCTGTTGTTACACGCCATTGTAATGATGGTATGAACGCTATGCCTCACAGGACTAGGCCATGGAACCTTTGTCGCCGGAGTTATCGCAAGCAATCGAGAGTGCCTGGGTTTCGCTCCTGAATCAGAATTGCATATTTATCGAGTATTTACTAATAATCAGGTATGAAATTTCATTGCTTTGTACTTTCTAATTCATAACATGTTTTATTTCTGCTTGTAATATTTCAAGAATGAGTGAGTTTTGATTCAACCAAAATATCTTCTAGCAAGATGAAGAGGATAAGTTTTAGTCTCGTTGCTTTCTTTGATTTCTGAATTATTTAATTGTGCAGCTGTAATAATAATAATACAGTTAACCCTTGATTGAAAAGCGATAGCTCTGTGCAGGTAAATTTTATAAAAATGGAACAACGTTTAAAAGCACAGAAAAGATAAAAAGTTTATAAAAACACAGACATGTTTCGGAGGCAATAGCCTCCTTCCTCAGTGTGAAATGTACAAATGGATGAATCAAGGTCAAGGGGAAGTTTAAATTGCGTAACCAGAAAAACATTGACCAATCGGCTATCAGCGAGTGCTGAGGCAAAATATGACGTATTCTAACATGTAAGATTGAATAAGATTGGAGAAAAATGCGGAACAGCAAAAGACTCATTGCAAAGATTATTTAAGTTTTTATGAATGTAAAAGGATTCTAGAAAATCTAATTCACCTACTGTTGTAGGTCTGCAAATGATCTTGGCTTCCGAAAAGAGAAAATTGTGCCCTGTGTCAAAACAATGTTTAGCAATTAAAGATTTGTTCAGTTCCTGTTTTTTAACGTGGTTTTCATGTTCTTTCAAACGAAATTTAAGTGAACGCCTTGTCTGTCCCACGTAACCAATATCACATTGACAAGGAATGTGATATATGCCCCACTGATCAAGTGGTTGGATTGGGTCCTTCAGTTTGGAAAAAGGAAGTTTATTTATGGGTCTGTAAATTACGCGAAAGTCAAATTTACTGAGAATTCTAGAAATACGAAAAGAAATATGTGGATAAAACGGTAAAACCACAAAATTTGTAGAAGAAAAACTACGTATGTTAGAGGTTTTATTCCGGGTTGAAAGTTTGCAAAAAGCCCTGTCCATGACCTGAAAAGGATAACCCCTGTATGGAGGTTTTATTCCGGGTTGAAAGTTTGCAAAAAGCCCTGTCGATGACCTGAAGAGGATAACCCCTGTTAAAAGTTAACCCTTGTTTATCGCGGTTAATTCATTCCAGACTTCACCGCGATAACTGAATTTCCGCGAAGTAGGATCCTGTATTTATGAACCAAATATTTTCCTAATTAGAGGGCATAAAACTTATTGACGACAATTTAAATAGGTTTTTAATATAGTTTTTTAGACCCCTAGACCTTAAACATCACCTTTATCCAACATTACATTTGTATTACTTAATATATTGCACAAAATATCAGAAAACGAGATATATTAGACGGAATCAATATCACATTAATTATATATATATATATTGGGAAATAAAGTGCACACACACACACACATGCAGTTCTTACACACTACTACTAACCTATGAAAATAGCTCAACTTCAACTTGTTCACTGATGAATTAATTTCCAGTTATGTCCCCTTTCTTCCTCTACATTTATCCTCATCAAAGGTATTATGCGTACAGTTTAAAAAACTAGTAGTACGGTTTTGAACATCATTAGAGATGTATTTATCCCCTAGTAATAATACAGTGATTTATACTTTGCAGTTAGCGTTTAAGGTTAAATTGAGATAAACTTTCTTTGGCGATTTCAAACCTCCACTCCCTCAACTAGTACAACTACAGTCCCTAAGAGGAGCTTACCTTACTTAAAAGACATAATTTGTAATTCTCTTGTAAGAAAAAGTTTACACGAGAACATTAAAAAGGCTCATTGCTACAATTGAAAAAAACAAAAAACCGCGATGTAATGAAACCGCGAAAGTCGAAGCGCGAAGTAGCGAGGGACGTCTGTAATGAGTTAATTTTTAATGATAAAAAATAACTCTTCTGTTCTCACTTTCGTTGATTTGTGATAGAGCAAACGTAAGTCTTTTTTATGTTCTTATTTTCTCAAGCCACTAAAAATGTGTCTTTTATGGGCCAGTAAACTTTTTTTTCAGCATGAACAGTTGTTCTCTTGTTGCTATAAATACTTCTCATGTATCTTTGCTTCAGGGTCGCATGATCTTTGACATGTGTTGGTTTCATCAGGCTTTAACCATGGTTTTATATGTCATGTCGGAAACTAGTTCATCAAAAATGTCAATACCTTGTTAAATTAATGTTCTCTGCTATGAGTAATAGAATAAGATAACAGAGCAAGCTATTCACTTTTATCTAGGTACTTATTATTTTTTATTGCTTAACTATTGAAACATTTTTATTGAGCATTATTTTACTATGAATAATTAACTATATTAATTATTAAGTTAATTGATTCAATTACAATTTGATAACTATTGATAGTTATATACACAATTCAGTATAATAAAACATGTATTTTTATCACTACAAGCTTAAAACCTGTTTCTTATTAAATTTGTTTAACTTTCATTATACAATTTTGAAGAAGTTTAAAAAAAAAAAAAAAAACATGAAAATTTTCATATTTTGAATAAAAATATTTCGTTTTTCATGAAATTGAAATTTTTATCTTGTATACTGAAAGTCAATTGTATTCAGATATGTGCTATTTACGTTTAAAAAATATTGATGATTATTTTTTACTGCATGGAATACAATTGCTTTGATTAATTTGTGTAATACAAAAAATTCAAAGCAAGTCTTATTTAAAGTAAAATATTACAGATTTTGGATTTTTGACAACTTAGTGTTTAAACGATGGTGAGAATGGTTGGGAAAAAACCCCAGAAATTTGGAGGGGGGATCTCTTTTTTCTTTTTCCGTTTATTCCAGTAAAATTTTGAAACTTCTAGTACAAAATTATGTATGAAAAAATTTATAATTTTTAATTTTGGATGTTTTTTTTTTTTGGTTTCGGTATTTGGTTTTTGTTTAGTAGGGCTATGTGAAAAGATTAACTTTGTTATTGCAAACTCTAAGTTAATTTCCCTGAGCACCAAAGTATTATATGCTTCTTTTCTCAACAAAGTAATCAGAACAGAATTAGTGTATATTATTAATGTCAGTTAGACAAAATGTTTAAATAAAAATGTTAATATATTTTCATTTAATGTATGTGTGCATTTGTACACACATATATATATACAAATGCATGTAACAAATTAAAAAAAAAAAAAAAAAAAATTCAGTTTAAAATCTCTTAATTCGCCCCCCTCCCCCCCAAAAAAAATCTGTCAAAAAATTTGATTTAACAATTCAGAAAATTCACATTTTAATCATAATGAAAGGCTGATTGATAATTCGTCTAATTTAATTTCTAGTGTTCTAAACAGAAAAAGCTACTATCTTTTCTTCCCAAACAGCAAAAGGTTTACATTAAGTTATATATATATATAAAAAAATAACATGAATGGTATGTATCTTTTGTGAATTCACCATTTTTTATGTTTTCTTAGGAAATATAGCCATTAAAACGCATTTGAATTTGCAAAAAATCAAACTTTCCATTTTTTCCAGAAAAAAAAACTGGAGTCCCCCCCTCCTACCACTTTAAAATTCTTGGAAGTTTTACATTTCTAGTTTTAAACAAGGTTTATACACACATCACTTCAAAAGACTGCTTGATGTCAAGAATTCAGTCTTGCTTTACTTTATGCAGAACATTGAGCATTTTCATGTGTATTTATGTTTTCAATATTAATGATTACTTCTATTTAAGGTTTCTTATACATCTTGGTTTCTGGATGCTTTTAACTATGCCATCTTGAAGAAAATTAATGTACTTAACTTGAGCATCGGAGGGCCGGATTTTATGGATCATCCATTTGTTGATAAGGTATTTTTTTAAAACTGGTTGCTGTTTTATTTTACCCTTGCATTTTACTGATTGAATAATCTTTATTTATATTTAATTCTTTTCTATTTAAATCGTACTTCAGTGTGGGTGAGCAATGGGGAAAAATCAGGATAAGACAGGGAATTTAGCCATTTTGGAGAATTATGTTTTAAGTTTCAGTATGTTGATGATAACGAGGAATAATTGAGACAAAACAAAACATTTACTATGATATTGCTTATTATTAGTTAAAATTGTGCTGATCCAAATTCTGAGATTTTGTTATTCTTTAAGGATTTTATTAATCTTTATTATTAAATCAAGTAATACTTAACACTGGTCGAGGATTTTTTTTAAAGATGAAAACAAAATAAGAAACATTACTTTCTAAAGTTTGTAATTACAATTTTAAAGAATTTTTATTGGTAAAATATACATATAATAAAAAGGGCCCTGTAAAAAGTTTGTTGCTTTTGGGAATAGCAAATCAAGTCAAAATTTTACTGAACTTAAACAATAAACACATTGTTGCCTAACACACTTTACTGATAGGATATTACTAAAGTTTAGTGATTTTGTGCTTGATAATAGTTGTTTTTTTTTCATCACTAAACACACTTTTTATATGAAATCCGGCTTTTCATTAAAGAAGTAATTTAACTCAAGATCTCTATAGATATTGCATTCCTTTTAGTAACAAGCTAATCAAATCAAATATTTATTTAATATTCAGTAAGTTACCGCCCTTTGACCAGGGCTAAGGCAGAAATACATGAAATACACCGCCAACTCAGTCAAGAGTGAACAAACAAACTGGTAGCTAATATAAAATTAGCTAAGACCAGACGGCTTCCTTAAGAGGATTTTCCATCTCCAGCTCAGTCACTTTCCTATGCCGGATTGATGAGTGCTAATAAGCACGAAACTGCAGTCCTCGGCTGGAAATGACTGAGTTGGCTGTGTATTTCATGTATTTATTTAATAGTTTCCATAAGTTACTTTAAGATTTTTTTTTTCAATAATAATTGGTTTACATTTAGAAATCATCAGAGTTGTTAGAGGATGTTGGAAAAAAAAAACAATTAACAGCACCATTTCAAAGAAATTTTTAATGCCTTCGGTACCTTTATGAATTTTTTAAATTATTTATGTTAGTACAGTAGAACTTCAACCAACCAAACTCTGACTATTCGAATCGCTTTTGGAATTTCAGGAAAAAAGAAAGATTGTAGCGTGCTGTGATTCACAAAATAATGATTCTATCTATGCGTGCTAGTGTAGACTCAGCGCTAACATTATTGGAGTGATGAATCAGCATCTGATAGTGCAGTTCTATTATTGGCTGCTGTCAGTCCCTAGGCCACCGATCCTTTCATTTAATCAATTAAAAACTCATTTTCTTCAAAAAGTTTTTTTCTCCCATTTTCACCATGCATATAATTATTTATCAAAATGGAACATTTTGGAAAAAATCCTATTATCCAAATAATGACCTGTCCCAATTGATTTTGGATAATTGGAGTTCTACTGCAATTAAATTTTTGCATTACATGGCTGATTGTTTTCTCCTTGAAATCGTACACTTGTATATTATTTTGAGACCTTATGTGAATTTAATGGATGTAAGATCATTTTGAAGCAGATTTTTAACTTAGGCTTCTTTTAAAATTTTGTGTTTTGTTTTAACTTGCAAATTTAAAAACACAAGTAAGACTCAATGTGATTTCAACATGGTTGGAAACAATTTTACTTGTGAATATATTTTGAAAATGAACACAAGTATGTATTGTTATTTTAGGTCTGGGAGCTCACTGCCAATAATGTGATAATGGTGTCTGCTATCGGTAATGATGGACCACTGTATGGGTTAGTAATTTTCTCTTTCAACATCTTCTTTACTAATAATAAAGCTGAAAGTCTCTCTGTCTGGATGTCTGGATCTCTGTGACGCGCATAGCGCCTAGACCGTTCGGTCGATTTTCATGAAATTTGGCACAAAGTTAGTTTGTAGCATGGGGGTGTGCACCTCAAAGCGATTTTTCGACAATTCGGTTTTGTTCTTTTTCTATTCGAATTTTAAGAACAAAATTATCATAAGATGGACAAGTAAATTACGAAATTATCATAACGTGGAACCGTAACATGGGCACAAGCCAATTGGCGAGATATGAAATTATCATAGCGTGGAACCGTAACATGGGTACAAACCAATTGGCGAGAAAATTCACCATACATTATTTGTAAATATTTAGGCGAACCAAAAGACCTTTTAATTTTTCTATTACGGGCAAAGCCGTGCGGGTACCACTAGTTACTAATAATAAAGCTGAAAGTCTCTCTATCTGGATGTCTGGATCTCTGTGACGCGCATAACGCCTAGGCCGTTCGGCTGATTTTCATGAAATTTGGCAAAGTTAGTTTGCATCATGAGGGTGTGCACCTCAAAGCGATTTTTCGAAAATTCGGTTTTGTTCTTTTTCTATTCCAATTTTAAGAACATTTTCCCGAGCAAAATTAGCATAAGATGGACGAGTAAATTACCAAGTTATCATAATGCTGAACCATAACATGGGCAAGCCAATTGACGAGAAATTCATCATACATTATTTGTAAATATACAGGCGAATCAAAAGACCTTTTAATTTTCTACTATGTGCAAAGCCGTGCGGGTGCCACTAGTTTATTATAAAGTGATCAAATATCTCAGGGTCAAATGTCTCAGATTAAAAAAGTTAAATAATAATGATTGAAAAAAAAATACAGAAAATGAAATGTTAAAATGAAAAGGGAAAACAGAAACTACAGTTTTGTAATAAAGGATTGTAGCCTGATCTTAAAACCGCCCCCCTCCCCTACCCTTATGTTTTCGAAAATTTTGTTATTTTTCCCCTTCAAATTTCTATGCTTTATAGTTGATTACTCCTTTCTGATAGTTTGCATAAATTTATATTTTTCAATTTGTTATTCATACTGAGATGCATTTTGTAAGAGTATTTTCCTATGAATTTGATTTGTTTTGTTAACATTTATTGATAATGCAAGTCTTTTATAAGTTATTGGAATTTTTTCTGTACAGTACTCTTAATAATCCTGCTGATCAGATGGATGTCATTGGTGTAGGAGGAATTAATTTTGAAGATCAAATTGCTCGTTTCTCTTCTAGAGGCATGACAACATGGGTATAACTTATATTTTTTAATATACACCATCTTCTTAACTTTTTATCAAAGTAGTAATGCACTCTTTTAAAATGGAAAATATGATTGACTTGCAAATTAATTAAACTAGTAAAAGTCACAAAACATTTTCATTTTTGTTCTCTTATTGCACTTTGGCAGCAGAAGTCATACAGCTCAAAAATTTGAAAAATCTAAATTGTTGGTTTAAAATCTAAATTTAATGCTCTTTCTTGCCACGGCTATAGCTAGAGAGGTAGGCTAGCAAGGTAGGCTAACCTAGAGCCAGCCTACCTTGCTCTAGGTTAGTTTGCATAGCTAGCACTTGGTGGGCTTGTAGACTATATAATCAGTAGTTACACATTATGAAAATTTTCAGAATTTGTAAAAAAAAATTCCACTTTAAGTATACATTATTCATTTAAACTACAAAAACGATCCAGTAAACATGACATTTTATCAGTTAAAAGTAGTACTGTGTAAACTCCATATTTTCTCTAATGCTGTTTTTTTAGGAGTTGTGTCACTTCTGTTGCAAGGGTGTTATATAATCATGTTTTCTTTATTGTCTCAAATTGTTTTGAAAGATTAGAATAAATGTGAAAAATAAAAAGTTGGTTTAAAAAGAAAAGGTTCAATATTTTGAATGTTTTTGAGTTTTATGTTTCATTTATTATAATTATTTTTTTTAATTATTTCATTTTAATGTGTAATCATAATATTTTAACTCTCTCCTCATATTTTCTGTACATTTGTGGGTTTTTTTCTTTTTTAGTTAGTTACTCTCTCAATATATTTTTAACATCCACATCTAAAATACAAATTTTTTGAATTTCTGAGCTGGAAAAAACTATTTTGGTAACATCCAGTAAAATCTTTAAAACTTGGTAAGCAATGTGTAAAACTTTTTGCCAATCAGTATAAGTCTTGAAGAAATTTTCTTTTTTTTTTTAGAAGTCTACTTTACTAAATTTTGCTTCTTGTTCTGCCAGTATCATTTGTAGAAGTTTGTTCTATTTGATTCGTTATAATATTACTATTTTTGTAGGAATTGCCAGCTGGATATGGCAGAGTGAAACCAGACATTGTAACTTATGGATCATCTGTGAGAGGATCCAGTATTAAGTAAGCTTCTTATTTCACTGTTTCTGCTGATAATAGTTAGCTTAGATGTTTATTCCATTTCTGACATTTATTTTTTCTCAGGGACGTGCAGAGAAATTTTAGGACCTGTCACAAATGACTTTTACGATCCCCCTTCATATTGTTTACCCCTACGTATCTACATATATTTCGCCCCTTATTTTAAAAATCTCGGGCCCCTTTCAGGCTCGGCACGGTCCAACAGATTTCCCTCCCGCTTTTAGAAAATGAATTAATTGCTTGATAATGTTTTGTTAATTTTTTTTTAATTCTTAAATACTACAATTTAAGTTTTTAAAACTACCAAATTGAAAAAGTGACATTTTGTTGCCTAGTTTTACTTAATTACTGATTCAGTTTTTTGTCTGAATAGCGAAATACGTTCCAAAAAAATGCAGTGTGAGTCGGCATTTGACAAATATGAGATTTTTTTCTTAAAAATTCTAGGATTTATTTATTTTCTTTTTTTTATTAAGTAGTCTGCAGACTTTCTCATGAATCTGTAACAATCATCTCAACATTGTCCTGTTTCTGCTGTGAGGTATCATAAGCAGGGGCATGCACAGAAATTTTGGGGTCCCTCGCAAATGACTTTTTTGGGCCCACCTCCATATTGTTTACCTTTATATTTCACCCCTAGTTTAAAAAATACTGCCCCCCCCCCTTCAGGCTCAGGCCCGGGCCAACAGGTGTCCCTTCTCCCCCCCCCCCCCTTGCACGCCCCTGATCATAAGTTGCATGTTGTGCAATAACTGACATTTTTAAATGGCACTTCTTCCATACATTATCTTACCATGTGTTATTATCATTTACTTCACTAGTTTTTTTAAAGATTAGGAGTAAAAAGAATTAAAATCTGATTGTATGTGACAATAGGGTCGTTTCCAAAATTTTAAAAGTATTTTTTTTTTCGGAAGGAGCATGCTTAAAAACACATCTGACCATTTTTTAAATAATTTCTTTAAGTTTAATATTTTTAAAAAAATTCCTAAATCGGTGCTCTTTTATCTTTTAACACTTCTGCCGATGACATCACAAATGATGAAATGCCATTCAGTGTTGCCATTCACGGTCCGAAATATTTAATTCACATCTTTACTCACGTGTATTGGCAAAGATATGGTTGATAGCAAGCGTCGAGCGCAATTTTAATTCGCTGCTTGATTATCATAACGTGGAAACATAGTAGAAAGATGCGGCAAAGTTCATCATTTGTGACGTCATAAAGACCACACCTTGTTTGAAAAATCAGATATTTAAAAAAAAAAATAATTACAAAAAAACTGTTGGGAAAAAGAAAGTATTTTCTGGGTCCATGTTATTTTTTTTTTTTTTTTGCTCATTCTATCCATTTCAATGACTAAAAGTAGTACTTTTGACTGAAAGAAACCACCCCGTTGTTCTAACAAATTATTAAACTTGTTATGAAGAAACTTTTACTTAAGTTATGCTATTAACTTGTTCCTTATATTTTGGATGATAAACACACCTATTTTAAGATACATATTTCCAAACTATGCTCAGATTTAAAACTTCCTCAATTATCTTTTTTTAATACATAGAGGAGGATGCAGATCATTGTCTGGTACAAGTGTAGCATCACCTGTAGTTGCTGGAGCTGTTACTTTGCTGATGAGGTATTTATTTTTTTTGTAATTATAATAATAAAGAAGAAGAGTTATCAACACTAATATCTTTGAAAAACAAATCTAACTACCAAACAGCACAACCTTGAGGGTCACAGATTTGGATGAAATTCTGGATTTAGGTCAGTTCGCACTAGATATGAAGCCAGGTTAAGCGGTTTGACTGCATAGATCCTAGTTTGGCTGCAACGGCGATCCAAAGTTGCTGTTTGAGTCCAGAAAAGCAATGGTTTTTCCTTTGAAATTAAACTTTCTTTACCTTTTTTTTGATTTGCATTGCCGTATGTGTCAATTAATTGCATTCACAATATGGAGGGAGGGCCATCGTCAGGGGCGGCAAATAGGGGGGTCAAGAGGGGGCAGTCGCACCCCCAAATTTTTTGAGATTTATGATAAAAAAATGAATAAATTCAATTTATATAAATCGCAAACCAATGTTCAGGGTTCGTACGCTCCGGGAATTCCGGGAAAACCGGGAATTGTCAGGGAAAATGACACTGTCAAAAATGTCAGGGAAAAGTCAGGGAGTTTTCAAATTTTGTCCTCCAAAATTTTTTTTCCCAAGGAATTAAGTACTATGAGATCTAGTCTTCGTTTTTATTGTGATTTCACGAAAAAAATTGTAAATTTTTATCTAAACCGACGCTGGCACTTAAAAACTGCAATCGAAAAATGAACGTTTTTTTTTCACAACGAAAAATGCGCCAAAAGAGCGAAGATTTTCTTGCATGGAGTCAGTGAGGGGAACGCATTTCTTTCTACTGCCTTAAGTTTTAGATGGGTTGCCACAACATTCTGTTCGGTTCAGGGTTCGTACGCTCCGGGAAAACTTGGAATTATCAGGGAAAATGACTTAGTCAAAAATGTCAAGGAATTTTCCAAATGTGTCCCCAAAATTTTTCTTTTCCCAATTTTTCCCAGGGAATTTCGTTTTATAAGATCTAATCTTCATTTTTATCGATGTATTTAAAAAAAATTGTAACAATTTTAAAGCAATGAAAAAAGTGGCGACCCAAAAAATCTTCAGCAGCCGCCATTTTTGGCTCTCAGTAGTTCCCAAGGGAAAAAAAATCAGGTGAACAGCAATTATGCACAAACTCAACAGGAGAGAAGACAATTTACTGCTTCGGAAGCACAACCTGTAGATGGGAGGGTCGATCGGGGAAAATGTTTTTTTTTTTTTGTTGATCGGAAAATCATTTCAGCTACGTGTTAAACGTAGTCGCCATCTTTGGTCATTCACAAGATGGAAGTAGATACGATCCAAAAATGCCTAAGTTTCTAAAAACAAAGCAGAATTGGATGTTTTCTTTAATTGAAAACTGATGAAAACAACAAAAAATTGTCTGCAAATTGTATTATTGTTTGAAATAATTTTCTTGAGAAATGAAAAATTTTGTTCTTAAAACTTAATCTTATCCTCACTGCCTCGGACGCAAATGTGATAAAAACTTTTCAATGAATTGTAGTATCATGAAGATTTATTATTTTTTAACTGTCTTCATGCAACAAATTAAAAAAAAGTTATTTCTTATTTTTGGGCATAGCCGCCATATTTGGTCATTCCCAAGATGGAAGTACACAAGCCTTTTTCAAGTGCCTAAGTTCCCGAAAACGGCATTGGATGTTAATTGCAATGCAAACTATTGAAAACAACACAAATTGTGCCCTTTTTTCCGGATAATTTGTAATTATTTTCTGGAAAAATGCAAAATTTAATCTTCATAACATTTTTTTTGTTTTAATTGATTTAGACTCTTATGTGCTAAATACTGACTATTTTGCTTTTATTGTAGTTTTTTAAGGATTATTAATTATTTATTACTACTTTATACTACAAATCCAAAAATCTACTTATTATTTTAAATTTTTCACTTTGTCGCCATATTTGATCGTTTGCACAATGGAAGTAGACTTAAACTTCCAGAAACAGAATTGGACGTTTATATCAATGTGTAATATTGAAAATAACATTAAATGTGCAAAAAGTTATGAATTTTTGAAAAATAACTATTACTTTCTGGAAAAGAAAGTTTGAAATTTTAATGTAAGCGTCCTTTAATATGTGAAAAAAAAAAAAAAAAAAAAAAGATTATTGGCATTGGCCTATGTTTGGCGGATGTTGATTTTTGTTACTATGCATTACATGGTATGCCGATTGATGCAACAAGTTAATCATATTTATACTGAAATTTAGCTTTGCATTTTGCTCAATATGTTTCGTGTAACCTACTTATAAGAAAATAAGAAGTATTGTAAACCTAAAGCGGATGCTAGAAGGTTGCTGCAGGACTACAGCAAAATGCTATAATATTACGCGTGACATCAAAGAAACGCTAAAATAAGTTGAAAGTACTCCGTTTTCAACAAATAGTAAACAAATTAAAACAATTTTGAACAAAATGTTGAAAAAAAACTTAAAATTTTGACAGAGAAAACAAACGAAAAAAAAACCAAGTTTTTTTTTTTAAATCTAAGGGGAGAAGTTTCAGTTCTTCTGCATCGCTACTTTAAACAATTTTAATTATTCTGAAAATATTACTATTTAAACTTAAATTTTGAATGAAGCGAGTAACCTGGAATTTTCTAAAAAACAACCTGGAAAACCTGGAAAAGTCAGGGAACTTTTTTTAACCAAAAGTGTATGAACCCTGATGTTCATGAAAAAAGAATCTTGCTGGTTCTTCGTAATGGTTGAAGAGACTCGACATATTTTCAGACATGATCAAGTGTTTTCCGTTTTTCTTAAATAATTAGAAATTCATCAAGCCTTTACCGGCCTTTTCAAAACAGAAAAAAACTGATGAAGAATGGTAGTAAATTTTAACTAAAGATATAAACCTCATATAGGCTAAATATTTTATTCTTGTGTGCTCTGTGTAACGACGGTTAAGAGAAACCTGTGCAGTGGTGTGGTTCTATGATTTTCACTAAATGCCTTGGTATTTTACATTCATTGTTACGCTCATATTTTAAGTGTGTCTATTCAATGAGTGTTCATCACTTTCTTCTGCTAGAAACACATTTCAACTGCTAAATGCATAGTGTATTTTAATAGATACGTCTTAGAAATACGTACTATTTTTGAAAAAAATATCTCACATCAACAAATATCTTTTCTGTGGGTTCTTTAACAATGCAATCTCAGCGTGACACAAGAGAGTCTTCAAGAGGCAACACAAGATGGTCTCTTAAACCATAAAAACCCTTCTCGATAATTTCAAAGTGATTTTGGAAAACAGCTCTTTCAATAATGAAGAAGCTAATGTCCTTTAACATGTCTTCAAATGAATTTTTATTCGTTTTGTTTGTATTGCTGAGAGTTTTCGAACAATGCTTTACTCTATCAAAACATCTTCAATCAGCTAACCTTAATTTTTGGACTGTTCAAGCTTCAGTGTAAGCTACAATTGAAACTAGTTTTAAATTTCACCTGGATGTATATTTCAACCAAGCGTGGATTTTTTCAAAAAAATTCTTACTCCAGAGAATTTTAAAAAGGTGCAAAGAATATTCAAATGAATTTAGAAGAGGTGACCAAAATGCACATGAAGTAAAGTCAAACCTTGATTTAACATATTGTATAAAATAATAGATTCAGTTTCTAATAAAATTAACACAAGATTTGATGATAAATATTTTCCTGTATTGTTGGCTCTATTTATTATCTGAATTGGATGTTGAAAGCAAAAAATAAATTGTTTCAATTAGGAGTAAAATTTATTGCATGAGGCAATAAGAATTGTTTAGAGACTAGCCTAGAATAGACTATTCTATGATGAAAAATGAAGATCATCACAATTTTTAAAGTTACCTGGGTAAATTTGAAGAGCAAGATGCGAAAAGTGTGTTTTCATACGTAACATAGTTATTTCTATTATTTTTAAACCATTCCAATCAGTTCAGCTCGTAGAGAAAAATCATTTTCGTGTTTCAGGAGGTAAGAGAATTATTTTCGAAGCACAATGGGGGGAAAAAACTTAGCTGAAAAAAGATCATGACTTGCTGGTTTAGTAATGTGGGCATTACTGGATTAGTGATAAGGTTTCCTGTTCTTCCCTATTTTAAAAATCAAGCATCAAAACTTTATTAAAAGGTTGAAATTGTAATACAAAAACACTTGGTTTGGATAACATATTCTAAAGAACTACAAATTTTGTTATAAAAATTTAAATTGTTTTTGAACATTTATTTTTATTAATTTTAAACGTATATCATGATTACTTGCTGTTAGCAAATATGTGTTTCGGCTCCATATTGTGGTAATTCATATTTAAGAAACTCGACCCCCCATATGAAATGCTGAAATGCCGCCCCTGGCCATCGTTGTACTGACAAGAGACGTCGAATGTCTTCGGAGGGTAGATATTGCCCCAAATTTTCAAATTCTAATAAAGATGCCATTGCAATTCTGGAGTCCTGCAAATCAGGGTAGTACAGACGGCAAAAACTTGAGGGTCATGAATTTGGATAAACTTCTGGATTTAGGTCAGTTCGTACTAGGTAAAATAGTTTGAGTACATAGGCTTTAGTTCGGCTGCAAGGAGGGTCTAACTTTGCTGGTTTGGTCCTGGAACTCCAATAGCGTTTTCTTTGGAAAATTTGAAATTGTGGCACAATATTTGTTTTCCTAAAATCAGTCACGTCTCTTGATATTGCAATGTAGGGGCGGTGGAATTTATTCTACACCGTGAATGCATTTTCAGTTGAGTGATACTGCCTTACAATATGAAGAAAAGAGTTAAAAAAGGTTAATTTCAAAGGAAAACCCATTGCATTCTGGAGCTAAACTAGAAATTTTGGACCCCCATTACGGCCGAACTAGGACTTATGCAGTCAAACCGCTTTACCTGGGTTCATATCTAGTGGGAATTAACCTAGATCCAGAGTTTCATCCGAATCCGTGCCCCTCAAGGTCGTGCTATTTGGTAGTGAGTCAAAGCTTAAATGTTTGTTTCAATTGTTAATGCTGAAATGGAATTTTTAATGCATGATTATTCAGTGGTGTACTTAGCGTGGGTGACACCCAGGGTGGTAATTTATGTGTCATCCCCCCACTCCCAACAAACACAAAAGAAAAAAAATATGCAAACATGAAAACGTGACATTCATGCAATTCAGAAACTACATTTGTGTTGTAACAAAATTTTAAGTCGGCCAATGTACAAAAAATAGATAAATATGGGGGGTCCGGGGGTTTACTCCCTGGAAAATTTTCGAATTTGTAGTCGAAAAATGCATTTTAGCTGTGTATTTTTGAAAACTTGCAATTCCACTTAAATTGTTACCCCCCCCAGAAGGGTGACACCCCGAGCGGACTCCCCCCCCCCTCTGTAGTGACGCCACTGGATTAGGGCTTAATTTCTAATAAAAAATTCCAGAGCCTTGTGCTTCTGAGAACTTATATTCAGGTGAAAATAGTCTGAAAATTTGACAAGTCGGTTAAAATTCGCCAAAAAAAAAAGGAAAAAAAGCATAAAAGCCAAATTTCCATTCGAATTAAGCCTTGGGTATGATTATGTGTAGAACTTTTGCTGGTGAAACATAATTTCCATTTATTTTCATGAATGCTTTTTTATATTTTTTAAAGTATTTCTTACGAAAGTAGTACAGTCGAACCTTTATTTCTTACGAAAGTAGTACAGTCGAACCTTGATATCTCGAACCTCCTTATCTCGAAACCCTTGATGTCAAGAAAAAACATTTTCCCCCTGCATTTTATATAAAACCCCAATGTATTTTCCATAGTTATCTCGAAATTTATTTTTCGAAACCCTTGATATGTCGAAATTTTTGCACAAAAGCAAGTTTCAGTTGTCGTTTTTCTTAGGCAATTTTTGTAGTAAAACCAGTTCCAGGGACCAGTTTTCATCTCTCTTCTTGGAAACTTTGATTAGGGGATTGACACAAGATAATAGGGAAGTGTTGGTATGAAAGGGGTGCTGTATTTTTCCCAGAGTTTAGAATCTTTGTGCGTTTCTCTCGAACATGTTGTCCACTTTGAGGAAAGGGGGTTGATTTTTCACCAGTCAGATTTCAAGTGAAAACGGAAAATGCGTTCCTCATTTTCATTAATCTGCTTTTTTAACTCCTACAAAATGGCTACTGAAAACTTTTTTGAATGTGGGGAGCTACTAGTTGAAGATAAGAATTTTTGAATTTTTAGGTGAAAAACCAAGTTGAAGTGGCGGTGTATTTCATGCAAGTTGAAGTTGTTGTTCATTTCAAAATCTCTTCTTGTGCACTTTCGACAATTATAAAATTTCAAATCTAGTAAAATATTGAAGACTACTTTATTAATCGTAATTCAAAGTGGTCTCATATTACATATATAAATGCATATAGCGTATGTGTATGTAATTGTGAGAATTTCTAGTTTAATTTTTTCAAAACCTTGGTAACTCAAAAACTCGATTTTTTTTTCTGTCCCGAGAGATTTGAGATATTGAGGTTGTACTGTATTTCATTTTATTATATTTGAATCAATTTCTTTTTTCCACTAAATTATTGATTTTTAGGATAAATAATTTGCAAAACCAAACTTCAGGGCCTGGTCTGATTGTGGATAGTTTAAAATTAAAGTGCCCATTTTATTCAGTGGTTTGATGTATTTGTGTCAATAAAGTCAGTAAAATTGAAAACTCTAGAACTGTGAGTTTATATAGTCTGAAATTGATAAATTGATAATACTGTCGAGCCTCCATATATTGAAGTTCCACATATCAAAATTTTCTATATATAGAAATCCCAGCAAATTTCAAAGTTCATTTCATAGAAAAATTGTTTCCATATATCGAAAAAATCTCTATATATCGAAAAAAATTTCGAGACATTCGTAGATTTTTTTTTTCCACTTGTTTGAGATTGTTTGTCTCATGAACAATGAAGTTCAGGGGAGAAAATTATGTTTACTAAAGGTTGCTAAGAAGCCCATAAGAAATCTGGGTTTAAGGGGTACGTAGATAGGTTGTAGTTCCGTTCTGGAGTTCTTTAATTTCCTCAAGTTTATTTCAAATCTTACTTGTTAGTTGTAACAGGTAACACTGTAAAACCAGTTTCAAGTTATCCCTTTTGTCTGTTGATTATCATTCCTAGTCTTTTTAGCTTCAGTAAAAATCATTGAAGTTAAGTAGATTGATTTTTTACTTTTCTCTGGATTACATTGTCAAAACAAAAATCTCCTCATGTTGTGAATCAAGTTGAACGGCCGAAGAATGAAGATGTATGAAGGCACAAAAATGTAATTTCTGTTAATTTTTCAGTTATTAACTTTAGTTTAATCCGATGCTCGTATAAATTATAAACTGGGTTTCATGTACAAAAATTAGCTTTAATTTTAATGTTTTAGGAATTTTTTATGATAAAATAAGATTGTTTCTATGTATCGAAATTTCTATATATCGAATTTTTTCTGGCAATTTGCTACTTGGATATATGGAGGTCCGACCGTAATTATTAAATTTATAGCCTTTACTCCTATTTCCTCAGTCAAGGAGTTTTAAATGAATAGGACATAGGAGTCTTTTGCGTCTGCAATTTCTTTTCTATTATGTTAAATATATTTTTGTCACCTTTTGGTTAAAATTAATTAAATTGAATCGAATTCAGTCAAGTAAAATACGAATAAGTCAATTGTTTTTTCCGCATTAAATCAATAATTTTTCTTTAAAATATCTTTGCAAAGCAAGCCATGAACTAAATGGTGCTCACTTTCTAAAAATGTCACCACATATTCTTACACCATTTTTCTCTAGCGGGGTGATTCACCTTGGTGGCGCCATCAATCCAGCCAGCATGAAGCAAGCGCTGATGGCGTCAGCTCGTCGCTTGCCCGGTGTTCCAATTTTCGAGCAGGGGTGGGGGAAGCTGGATCTGGTTCGTGCTTACCAGGCCCTGCGCAGCTACAGGCCACAGGCAACCCTCAGTCCCAGCTATCTGGATCTTACTGAATGCCCATACATGTGGCCTTATTGCTCACAGCCATTGTACTATGGTGGTCTTCCTACTATTGTAAATGTAAGTACAAGCAGTGTTTGCTAATTTTTATGAGAAATTTTTATTGATATTGTGTAGTTTGTATTAGCCTTTAATTTGACAGAAAACATTGATTTATGTTAAGATTCTTTTTTTGAGCAATCACGATTGCTTATTGTTCTCACTTGACTTTTGAATTCCTGCGATTTTATTTCCCCCCCACCTCCCTCTGCACCATCACCGTCGACCGGCTCCTCACGATGCTGCTCCTACAGCGAAAACCGTCTCCAGGTTGCGTCACTTACTTGCCTACACTTACACAAACACCTACACTCACAAACACATACACATTCATGCATACATACAGACACCTACACATACACGCACACAAACACATACACACACACCTACACATACACACAACTACCCACACATACATATACCCCCCCACACAAACACACATGCCTACACACATACACATACCCCCCCCCACACACAAACACACACGCCTACATACACACACACCTACACATACACACAACTACCCACACATACATATACCCCCCCACACAAACACACATGCCTACACACATACACATACCCCCCACACACACAAACACACACGCCTACATACACACACGCGTGATTGCGAAAAACATAATTTGAATTCAAGATGTCAAAATTCAAATTAATTTTTTTTAAATTATTGTTATTAATGATATATTGCCCTAAAAAATGCCATTTTGTTTGCTATTATCATTTTATTGTCGGCATTACAATTAATGAGTATTTATCAGACTTTTATGGGGCACTGCTACCTTAAAAAGAACTAGTTTGCTTCATTTCAAAGTTCATACCATGTTTCGGTCTTCAAAAAATCATTGCATATTTATATTATTTTTGTTGTTTCAAGTTGAAGCATATAAGTGATCTCTGTAACAGTATAATATTTATTGTCTAACTTTGTTGCATTATGAATTGTTTTGCATCCTTATAGTATATTGTCTTTATTCTATTAGGATTTTTATTGTCTTTTTAGAACTGCTCATAATAGTCTTATCATTATTATTATTTTTTGATTCCTCAATGTTCAATCATAATTTCAATATTATTTTATTCCGTTCTTAAGACTCCTTATTGAAGATCATTTAAATAAGTTTTTGTGACTATTTTTTGTTTTTTAATTTTAGGTTACAATATTGAATGGAATGGGTGTTTCAGGAAAAATTGTTGGCAAGGTAATATTGCTTTTTTTCCCTTTTTTTTTTTTTTTAATTTATTCATACATAACCATAAAGTGAAAAGTAAAACTTGTTTTGACTGTGTTGATTTAACAAATAAATACCTTTGTGCTTGAAAAATTGACAAACGTTTTGATGCACAAAAATTGCAAATTGCTTCAGACGCCTGTTTTGGTGTTACAAGGAACACTTTTTCTTGTTGATATGCTTGCTGGAAATTGAACCATCTCTGATTGTTATCTTTCCTGTTTAGCCCCAATGGCATCCCTACACCCCACAATGTGGCCACCTTCTGGAAATGGCCCTCTCCTACTCAGACATCCTGTGGCCCTGGTCTGGCTACATAGGTGTTCCTTGTAACACCGCAACACATGTCTGCAGTAATTTGCAACTTTTGTGCATCAAAACGTTGGTTAAAAGATTCATTTATGTTGAATTAATTTCCATTTGAACTTTATTCACACTGAAAACTTAGTTAATTTACAAGGTTATCAATATTGTTACAAGAATAGAATTATGATAGACGTAGTCTCTTTGGTAGACATTTAGAGGAATGCACCATTTCTTGTTGATATGCGGGATGGAAGTAGAACCATCTCTGATCATTATCTCTCCTTTTCAGCCCCAATGGCATCCCTACACCCCACAGTATGGCCACCATCTGGAAGTGGCACTTTCCTACTCAGACATCCTGTGGCCCTGGTCTGGCTACATAGCTGTTCATATTACCGTGTCCTCACTGGCTGCCAGCTGGGAAGGCATTTCTCAGGGACACATCTCATTTACAGTGGAATCCCCACCAGAGGTAAAGATTCATCCCTTTTATGGTGCCATGCAATCAAGATAAGTAGTCATTCCTTTTTTTTTTGAGCAATCATGATTGCTTATTGCTTTCATTTGACTGTTTTTGGCGTCCTATAATTTTATTTTCCCACCGCCACCCTCCGCACCATCACCGTCGACCGGCCGCCTCACGATGCTGCTCCTATAGCGAGCAAAGTCTCCAGGTTGCATCCATGTCCTACACACACGCGAATACATACACAAATACACACGAATACATGCACACACACACATACACACACAAACACAGACACCTACACATACACACACACACACACAAAAACATACACACAACTACCCACACGTTCATGCCTGCACACAGACACAAACACATATGCCTACACACACATACACATACCCCCCACACACACATTCATACACACAACTACCCACACACTTATGCCAGCACACAGACAAAAACACTCATGCCTACACACACATACACATACCCCCTGCACACAAACACACATACCCCCCACACAAACACACACGCCTAATTGCGAAAAACATAATTTGAATTCAAGATGTCAAAATTCAAATTAATTTTTCTTTTTTTTAATATTGTTTTTGTATTTTGGTGTCCTTTTTATTTTTTATTTTTTATTTTTTATTTTTGCAAAGGTTAAGTAAAGGTGCTTAATTTTTCTCCAAAATTTGTAATTTTTTTAAATTCATTGAGCGTAATTGATTTTCAAATGTTGTTTTGCCAAATCAGATTGGAACAAAAAGCCAAATTAATATTTTGTATGATATTTTTTTCAAAATGTTTGACCTTTTTTTTTCTCTCCAGAAATGATTCTAAGTCTTTAGTCGCTTATATTAAAAAAAAGCAATTAAAAAGTCCTTCCTTTTCCTCAATTTCATCACAGTTTTGTTTTATTTATCAAGAAAATGTAGGTTTGAAATGCCATTTGTGCGATCTATATTTATTCATCTAACGAAAGAGAGGTTGAGTTTGTGTCTAAAAAGCTTTAATTTAAACTTCCTAAAAATGAATTAATTTTTTACTTTGCTCTAAAAGTCAATACAGTGAAATCTCGTTGCAACAAACATCAAAGGACCACAAATTTTGTTCGTTGTAGTAAGAAATTCTATGTAATGGTATTCAAGCAATGTAACATAAATTGAATCGAGATTGTAAATGTATTTTATTAAAACAAATCTTTCTTTGTATCGGTATTAATTGTAACAAGATTTTACTGTTTTTTTTCTTTTTATTATCAAGCAAAATCAAATTGAAAAAAAATGTTTTTTTACCTTATTAAAATAGAAACAAATAAATTTTCTTGCTGGTTGTTTTTCAAATGAATTCCGTGTAATAACAAAAAAGAAATGTACATTTTCAATCAAGATCACTTCAGGAAGTTTTTAAATTGCTAATTTTAAAAGATATATCAGTAATGTCTCTTGAATCATTTCAATGAAATCTGTATCATTAAAGTTATTGCTTGATGAGCTACTGTATATTTTGTTCTTCATTAGTTTTATATTATGTATAAAAAGTAAATTTCGCAATTAAGTTCCTTGCTGGAAGACTTTGTATTTTCTAATTTTCATGTTCTTTTAAAAATTCCATATGCTATGTATTACAATATTTCTAGTATTTTTTACCCTCTACACACAAAGGAAGGAGGTTATAAGTTTGACGTGTTGTGTATCTGTGTGTCTGTCTGTGGCAAGCTGGTGCCTAAAGGGATGGACCGATTTTGAAACAAAAAAAAAATTTTTGAAAGGAGAGTTGATCGAGAATGTTCTTAGCTAGGTTGCGTCTTCGGATGGCATTAATTAACGAAGATGTTAGTTAAAAACCTCTAAAAAAATTTTCTTGAATTTTCGCAGTGAAAATATATTTAAAAATTTTAAAACTTAGTACCAAAATAGAATGTGTTTGGAACTTCCATGTTGTATAGAATTTTAATTATAACACTTTTTAAAGCAGATTTTTAAATACAGCTAAGCGTTTTTTTCAGAGATTAGTAACCAAGTACCTTGTTGGCCGAAAAGGAAATTAAAAGCAATAATTTAAAATTTTTATCTGTTGCTCGTTTCTATTTGTGAACAAATAAAACACTTGCAATTGATTGATAATAGCATAAGGCTTAAAAAGGATTTTCGATTTACCCTCTTGATTTTTCATTTACAACCCAGTCGGGTTTTTTTTTAAAATTTTTAACTTTAGTTACTTGTTCAGGATGGCGACAGATCAGGGAAATCAGGGAGGTCAGGGAAATATCAGGGAATTATGAAAAAATAACAAAAAATCAGGGAAAATTGATTTTATGAAGAAAAAAAATTTTTTTTTTTGCTTTACAAAATTAAGTACTCTAATTCTCTATGCATTTCCTGCCAATTATCTGTTCAAAAAAAAAAAGTAAAATTAATGAGGTGCGATTATACACTGCCGCAAATTTGTGCATCTTTTTTCCTCAACGTCAAAGTATCGAATCTTACTTATTATCCACAGGATGAACTTCCTAAGATTGCTTCTGTGCCTGTTAGGTTCTTTATTTTATCTAGCTTAAAAATTTCCTTTTACGCTTTCAATGCCACGTAAAATAAACAACCATACAGGCAAAGAGGAAGCCTTCATTAATGCATTAGCTCCTTTGCCTTTATTCCATTTACTGTAATCACAATTTCAAGAAGAAATCTTTGGTTTTTGAATTAATACTATAAAAGCTTAAAAGTTATTACTTCTTCGCGTTTTTAATTTAATTGCTAAAATTGAACTTTCAATAAAAAAACTTTTTCTTGCCGTTATACTATTTGTTGTCACCACAGATTATAAAGGTTTTCTTTTCTTCAGACTTAAGTAATTCTTTAATTTTATAACCAAGTTGTATTCTTCTTTTATATATTTTGAAATTAACTAATTGCTTCTTTTTTTTTCTTGCATTTCAAAGTTGTTTGTTACAAAAGCAATCTAAGATTTTTTTTCATTACATACTGAAATCATTTGAAATAGAGTTAACTTGTGTACTTAAGTAAATATCTTTATTTTTTAATTGTTGAAATGCTGTATTCATTCATTAAAACCTATGTTCTTGATTAGAGAAAAGCTCCCTATGAATGAATGTCAAATGGTTTCATCAGTTTTGCATAAATATGTCAATTAGTTATATAAGAATAACTACATTACTTCTATTCTTTCACTATTACTTGTTATTCTTGCAACAATTATTATACTGTTTGAAAACTTAGTTCAAAATAATTTCAATTACTTTTTAGTTCTATAATAAATACACATATGTTTTTAAGAGTAATTTTAATAGTTTCTTAAAATTCTTATGCTAAGTGATTTCTGGGAGTAAAGTATTTTTTTTTTTTAAATTTTCTATAATCTTTCCATGTATAAAAATTTAATTTACTGTTTTGTAGGTCCCCCCCCCCCAAAAAAAAGTGTTTTTTTTTTAAACCATTTTATTAAAAAAGTAGCATCTTTTTAAAATATATCTTTAGTTCAACAACTTTACCCTACTTAAAACGTTTAAAATACTGCATTTTATACAAACATACAATGGATTTCAAATAGAGCAAAGAAAGAAAACCATTATTATCATTGGTAACGTAAATCAGGGAAATTTGGTGAACTTAATCAGGGAAATCAGGGAAAAGTCGGGGAACTTTTTTTCACAGTTCCTGTCGCCACCCTGTTGTTGCAGTTATTTAGTTTTTTTATCTGTAGAACTTTGTGTTGCCACTTTCTGCTTTTACGTTCCCCTTTTTATATTTAAAAAAAAAAAAAAAAAATCAAGTTGACTGACATTAAACTTATACTTTCTGTAAATTTATGTATTTACTGTCGTATGAACAAGTTATATGAATGATGCTTAAAATTTTAAAGTGGAAAGTTTCCTTCATTTTTCAGGAACTTGTTGCATGTAAACATATGTTTTTAGAGCAAGAAGCTCAAATGTATTTCATTTGGTCTGTGGATTTTAACTTTGAATGAGCTTGGTCTTGCTTGGAAGGATTAAATAGATGAAGGATGAAATCTTTACTTATAATAAAGTTCAAAGCCTCTCTGTCCAGATCTCTGTCTGTCAGGGTGTCTGTGACGCGTATAGCGCCTAGACCGTTCGGCCGATTTTCATGAAATTTGGCACAAAGTTAGTTTGTAGCATGGGGGTGTGCAACTCGAAGTGATTTTTCAAAAATTCGATTTTGTTCTTTTTCTATTTTAATTTTAAGAACATTTTCCGGTCCAAAATTATAATAAGATGGACAAGTAAATTATGAAATTATCGTGACGTGGAATGGGAGAGCGAATGAACATAGCCAATTGGCGAGAAATTCATCATCCATTATTTGTAAATATACAGGCAAGCCAAATGACCTTTTAATTTTCTACTACAGGCAAAGCCATGCGGGTACCACTAGTATTGCCATAAATTTAGTTATAGATTGTTCTGTTGAATGAATGCAATGTTTTTGTTTTCTTTCTTTTTCTTTTTGGCAAGGTTGTTAAAATTAACACTGTTATTATTTTAGGAGGGTGAAACTGAGCCTAGAAAGTCTCACATTAAACTTCCTCTTAAAGTGAAAATCATTCCAACTCCTCCACGAAGGTAAGCATAATTATCCATTTATATTAATTCAATTTAAATAAAACAAGATGATAATTGATAAGCAAAGAACTTACCTTTTATTTGTTCATCTGTTGTTCCCTTTGAGGCTTCTCTCTATAATCATTTATATTTCTTCAATTGTGTTGTGTTATCATTGTTTCATGCTTTATGCAGTCACTGCTCAACAATAATTTAACTAATGAAAAAATTAACAACATTTATTAGCTTACATTACATCACATACTAGCTGTACCCGACGCGCGTTGCTACGCCAACAAAAAAATACATCATTATACTGATTTTCATGGCAATCGGTTGAACGGGGCAGAAGTTGCTACTCTGCAGTGCCACCTGGTGGCGAGTGGCTTTGATGAGCATATTATGCACCTTCTCCGTATAAAAATACATATATATAGCAATTTTCATAATAATCGGTCCAATTATCAAGTGAAGCCGTGACTATACTCAAATTTTGTACTCACGCAGTTTGCAAGATCAATGAATTGCTAAAAATATCAAATAGAAAAAGTTTTAAATCCCCCCGTTGCATGAAAAGCCATAAAACAATAAAGAAAGAATTTATTTGTTCAAACTCAAGAAAAATGGCAACAGCTAACTTCTTATCAATGAGATCTTTCACGCGAATTAATTTCTGCAGCCGATAATTTTATTCGTATTTATCCAATGGATTGTGACTCAAATTGGAATAGAAAAGGAACTATCGATCGGAGTTTTTTCGAACTGGTCTATAAACATTCCCAGTACCAAAAATAACAAACGGTGAAATAATTTTGAGCCAAATCTGCCGGGTAGTTTTTGAGTTCATGGATGACATACAGACAAACATTCATTTATATATATATATATAGATCTACACACTACGATGGTTCGAGAGACACTGACTGTTTTACAATATGGATGCAAACACAGAACAAAAAATAATTTTTTTTTTGGATTTGAAAGTTTGCATTTTGGTTTATAGTTTTGGTTTGCTTTTAGCAAGTTCTTTTACAGTTCAGGGATTACAATTATGAAGATATTTCTAACAAGCATGAATAATTTTTTCTTTGAGATTATCAGTAGTTTATTCCATTGCATTTATATATTGGTGTCAACATTTCAGACCTGAATAGTTTCAACGCATATATCTTTACTAATAATAAAGCTGAAAGTCTCTCTGTCTATCAGGATCTCTGTGACGCGCATAGTGCCCAGACTGTTTGGCGGATTTTCATGAAATTAAGCACAAAGTTAGTTTGTAGCATGGGGTGTGCACCTCGAAGCGGTTTTTCAAAAATTCAATGTGGTTCTTTTTCTATTCCAATTTTAAGAACAAAATTATCATAAGATGGACGAGTAAATTATGAAATTATCATAACGTGGAACCTTAACATGGGTACAAGCCAATTGGTGAGAAAGTTCACCACACATTATTTGTAAATATACAGGCGAACCAAAAGACCTTTTAATTTTTCTATTACAGGCAAAGTCGTGCCAGTACCACTAGTAATTAATATATTTAGCAAATTATTAATATTTTATTATTATTATTATTATTTTTATTTTTTTTCTTACGTAAAAAACAAACAAACAAACAGGAAGTATGCAGTTTCAAAACTGTTGTCTTATATGTTTTAGAGCTTTTTTTCATTAGTTCCTTGCTTCTTCTTATAAAACTCTTTTAATTTAATCAGTTCTCAAAAACATCCACAAATTGGGAAAAAATTAGCTGTCACTCAGTGATTACCTTAAAAAGCGGATCTGATAAGACCCAATTAAAATATTTGGGTTGTTTTCTAATCTTGTCCTTTCATTCTTAAATTTGATTTTGTTTGTTTAAAATATATATTTTGTTGCATTATTTTGGATTTACATGTTTTACTTTTAGATTTTTTGACCATTTATTGCTTACTCTTCTCTGAAACTTATTTATGAATTTTTTAGTAAGCGTGTACTGTGGGATCAGTATCATAACTTAAGGTATCCACCAGGATATTTTCCTAGAGATAACTTGCGTATGAAGAATGACCCATTAGATTGGTAAGTTGATGTTTTGTGCACCAAAATAATGTATATGCTGTGTTGGATTTTTTTCTGCATTGCTGATGCATTTTAAATCTTTCTGTTTTTAATCATCTTAGTTCAGATTGTTTGAACTTTTATAAAAAACACTGCAAACTTATTTTTAAATTTAAAAGTTAGTGCAAGAGTTGCAAAATAAGCCTGGAAATGCTGTGACTGCTTTTATTAATTTTCATGTTTTTATTGATTTGAAGATTCACTCATATCCAATTGTTGTGCTGCCTTCTATCCACTTTTAATTGTTCAAGCATGTCGAAAATTTTGACCTTTTCTTTAATGATCATACTCTCTTTTTCTTTCCACTCTTGTCGACTTTAGACGAAAAAGCGCGTTTGAAAGACATTTTATTTTATCAACATTCATACGTAAAATGAAAAAAAACAACAAACATTAAGAATCAGAGCTGTTTTTTGTATAAGGGTCATTTCACTGTATTTTTGATTTACTGTTTGATTTGCAAATTATTTTGTTTTTAGCCTTTCCTACCAACACACCAACTCATTTAAAACCAACTCATATTCAAATCATGTTGCAAATCAAACAGTAAATTAAAAAATTATGGCAAAAAGAGGTCACGTTATGAACTCTCCATAAATGTCAAAAACACCCTGAAATGACTCAAACTACAGCAAAGCATTGTTTAGAGATAATACAGTGTGTGAACTTCCACTTAAAGTGATGCTAAAGGGAAAAAAAGCCACTCACAAAACCAATATTTATTGTCAACAAAGCCCATTTTACCGCTCCGCCGCTTTTTTCCAAAAAATTTCATGTTGGAGACGAGCAATTTGTGTCCCAATAAAAAAATTCATTACACATTAAAAAAAACTCACGTTATAACCATTTCGCGTAAGTCAGATCGCGTTGTAGCAGGATATGACTGTGTTATGAAAAAATATTTATTTTTTTTTACAAAAGTTTTTGAATGATTTGCAATAGTTTGTTAAGGCACATCGGAAATTACCACTCTGTGGGACATTATTAGTTTGAGGGAAGTTAGGAGGCAACAGTTTTCTTCAGCTCCTCTTAAATACATGCTTGTTTTGATCCTATTCTTTGTGCATGTAGCACTTTTCAGTGTTCATTGATTTAGCTCAGTTTCGTAATTGTAAATTATAGCAACAGAGGATTTTTTTTATATTCTGATAAATGTGTTTTTGTTATTGATGCAAATGGTTTTGATCTTTTTTTTAATAGAAATCTTCTGAACATTTGTTGTTTAACTCTCGTATAGCTTAAATTTTAGTGAAGTAACAGAGGCGTCTATGAGGTCTCTGTTCACATCTTGTTGTCATGGTAAAAGGTGACGTCCCAAATAATTTCACATTAATAAAATTCTATTATACTTCATGATAAGTTGTAACCTGGATGTGGTCACTGTAAAACATTCTTTGCGTAAAACAAATCTTTAACATTCTGTAACATTATTTAGTAAAGCAAAATATTATCTTCAGATCATACCGCATATTATTATGGATTGCAAGTTACTTTTTTGAATTGGTATGGCTTTGAGTTTTGAATTCTTAGAATTCCGATTTTTGCAGATTAACTTGGTTAATAATATGTTTCTATAGTGGTTTAATTTATCTTTGTTTTTTATACTTCTGCAGGAATGGTGATCATATTCATACAAATTTTAAAGATATGTATCAACATTTAAGAAATAATGGTTATTATGTTGAAGTTTTAGGTAAGTATAACTTATAGTATTAAATTTAATTTTGTTTCAATAATAATTTGTTTTGCTTCTGAAGTAGTGATCATGTAATTATTTAATATAGGTTCACCTTTTACTTGTTTTGATGCTCAGCAATATGGTAAGCTAATACCACTCTTTACTTGTTAGTTAGTTTTTTGTTTTTTTAATTTTAAGTTATTGGATTAAAGTGTTTAAAGGATAGTCAAACCTCATTAAAACAAACTCAAAGGAACTTTTAAAATCAATCTGTTTTAACCGTAGTTTGTCTTATCCAAGCAACAATCTGCGGCAAATAATAGGAAAAGGATCCGAAATGTAGTTTGTCTTGTGGGTAATTCGTTTTAAATGTGTTCAAATTAACAAGGTTAAACTGTATATTTCCTAAAACCTGTCTGGTATTAGGAAACATTTTGCATATGACACTACACACTGCCAGAGCCTATGTGACTGTTATTGGGAGGAAAGAGAGCGTATAGGCAGCTAATATTTTACTGTATTTCTTGTTCTGTGTATTGTGTTGGAGCCAGCCATTGGATGGTGTTGTGTACGAGCCATTGGGGGAAAAAAACAACCCCTTTCTTGAACACTTTTCACTGGAAATAAGTTTATATTTTTTATGTATAAAGTGACAGATTCAATCCTGTTATTTATTTCAATGATAAATTTGAACCCCCCCCCCCAATCCTTTTTATTTTGAAAATTTCCGTCTTGAGAATTTTTGATTCACTCTTGACTTTCACTCTTGATTCTCTCCTCCCATTATTGTGAACTGTATATAGGAATCAGTTTTGAATTGTAATTACAGTACAACCTTGATATCTTGAATCTCTTGGGAAGGGAAAAAAATTCAAGATATAGAGGTTTTGAGTTATCAAGGTTTTGAAAAAAAAAAAAAAGTATAAAAAATAAGAAAAAAGAGATAAATGAGAGATAAATAAGAAGAAAAAAATAAGTCATTATAACTCTCACAATGACATGTAGACATAACACATTGCATAAAAAACAAAGACTAACAATTCCTTTTAGCAATTCACTAATATTCAAATTTTCATTTTTTACAATTTCTTTGATCATAGTTTTTTTCGATAGCTTGACGTTTTTTTTAATTATTGTTGAAAGTGTACTGGTAAGGATTTTAAAATTAGCAGCAATTTCAATTTTCTTCATCAGCACGTTTTCGTCAATAAACTTCAAAATTTTAATTTTATCCTCAACTGATGACACATGCTTTTCACCAGCCATTTTGCAGGAGTTAAAAATCAGACTAAAAAAGAACGAGTTTTCGTTGGAAAACTGGTCAACTACAATAACTCGACCCCCTGTTGCCAAAGTGAGCGCGTGTTCCAAACGAGAAGAAAAGAGAAAGAATCTAATCTTTAGAGAAAACAGACCAAAGATGTCATCACCCCCCTTATACCAACACTCCCCTATTCTCTTACCCCAATCCTCTATTCTCATACTTTCCAGGAAAAAAGGGGTGAAGTGCTACGTGCAGCCATAACTGGTTCTGCTACAAAACTTTCCAATGGAAAAGCATCAATTAAACCTTGCTTCTGTGACAAAAATTTCGACATAGCAAGGGTTCTGAAAAATAAATTTTGAGATAACTATAGAAATCACTTGAGAGTTTTATGCAAAATGCAGGGGAAAAACTTTTTTTCGAGATATCAAGGGTTTCGAGATAAGGAGGTTCGAGATATCAAGGTTTGACTGTACACAAAATGGTTGACACAGACAGATTAGTAAGGATGTTTAAATCTTTAACTTATGACATTTATTTCTATTTGTGCTCAATAATAAGTGCTCATTCTTTAAAAAGATACTGCACTAAATTTATTCATGTAGAATATATTTTGACAGCATTTCTATTATGCAATTTAAATTTTTACGCTGCAGGTGCACTGCTGTTAGTTGACAGTGAAGAAGAATTCTTCCCCGAAGAAGTCTCAAAGTTAATCAAGGACATAGACAGTGGTCTTTCTCTTGTTGTCTTTGCTGACTGGTACAATGTATCTGTTATGAAGAAAGTGAAGTTTTATGATGAAAATACTCGGTAAGTTGTTCTTTTGGCATGAAGTGGGGTTGTATGAAACTGTTGCCTATATTTCATGTCATATAATCCTTTATAATAGTCCTTCAATTTTCATCAGTAATATTACTTATAATCTTATAGTTAATAAGTACAGTCGACTCCCGCTACAACACGATTCGACTTACACGAAATGGATATAACGCGAGTTTTTCCCGAGTAACAAGTTTTAGGGGTAACGCGAACCCCTCGTCCGTAGTACGAATTTTTTCGGAAGGAAGTATAGGTTTCGTTATTGGGTCCTAAATATTGATTTTGTGAATATATTTTATCCCTATAGCGTTACTGATAGTGGAAGTTCCCTTCACCATACTAGTCCACGCATCGCTTTGTTAGTGCATCAAGTTACCACTCGGTGTCTTTGTTTCTTTTTTCTTTCTAAATATTAAAGTTGATGCAATAAAATGGCACCATAGTGCACTGTTTCATCTAAAGTTTGTAAAGATTGGAAGAAAAATAAAGTTTCTGGAAAAGAAAAAATCTTAAGATATATTTGATATGCTTGAACAACTAAAATGTACGTCGATGGTAGCACGACAATAAGTATAAGTGATGTACGTACCATGTAGTTTTATTTTATGTCTTTCCCTGCCATCAACCAGTTATTTTGAGCATCTTAACCATTTTTTATGTTGAAGGAAGCAGCTTTTTATTTTGTCAAAAGTAGTACAAGTAAAAGTACAGTTCTTATTTATAAAAAAGAATTAATATGTAGTTGAGGAATGTTTTAAAGCAGTTTGAGGGTTGTTTATAAGTGTCTAAAAGAATTTGGTATGGTTCAAAAAAATGTATGCATACCCTTTTCTACAACGCGAAATTTCGACACGTGAAGAGTCTTGGAACGCATCCCTCGCGCAAGTCGGGACTCAACTGTAATTCAGTTGTGTTAGTGAATTTCATATTGCTAGTTAAAGATGAAATAAAAAGTACAGTATGTTACCAGTTAAATAGAATGACTGTTTCAGACCTGTTTTTCTGAATAACTAGTTGCTGGTTGACACAATGCATATTGGTCAAACTGGTACTGTAGAATGCTGTTAGTTTTCCTTAGCTGAAACCTCCCACAAATTTTCACATGCATCAGGTCTCTTCTGATTTTATCAAAATAGTTGCGCAATCCCGGAATAAAAAGGATGCAAATTATAAGTGTGGGGAAAAAAATATTCAACAGCTTGTCCAAATTAGCGTCAAAAAAAGATAGAGATAGTGAGTGCGAGGAGAAAGTGTCTGTCCCACATATTACCCTTTTTAAAATGGAATCTATCCAAGTGTTGGTCTTGGCTTTCAGAAACAGGCAGTATGTTTCTCTATCTTTTTTTGTTATTTGAATTATGTTAAAATAGTTACATTAAGAATAAGAAACAAGCATTTATGGTTTTTCGTTTAAATTTAGATACAATCAATATCTCAGATTACTTAGAATAATGATGTTACTTTTTAAATATTTTTTTTAATTAAAAATAATTGTTCTAGGGACAACCACTGTTATATGGAGGGGGGGGGAGCACTATTTTGAAGAAAATTTGATATTTCTTTTATTTTCAACATTTAAGGCATTTGTTTCAAACTTGGATGGTTGAAATCATTCGCATTTGGTTTTCACATACTTAAAAGACTAGCTTTTTTTTATATGTTTCTTTGAGGCCAAGTGTCATGCCTAATATTATTATCTTTCTGTTATTGTGCTGCAATCTTTTAGCATCCCCATTCTATTTACAATATTTCTTATTATTTTCTGGATAGTGCACAATACAAAGCATATTGAACAGAAATAGGAATTTATTTGTTAAAAAAATATATATTTTTATTATGTATTGAACAACATTGTTTGGAGCAAGTGATTGCTATTCTGAACTCTGAATTATTAGCCGAAAGTGTGGTTTTTTTTCCTCTTCACAATAAATAATATAATAAAAAATATTTTTAGAAAAACACATAGTTAAAAATTACTGTGATAATTGACATTTATGATGCAAAAATTCGGCAATTGATTGATTGAAAGAAAATGTGAGACATTTTTAAATCTGTCATTCATTGTAAAAGTGGTCTATCTTAATATTTTAAAAGTGCGTATTTGTTTGCTAGATGGTAGCACACTTAGTTATATCTTGTAGTATCAGGGGCCAATCCAGGTTTTTTTCCTCACTACCTATTTTTGTGAAAGTATTGCATCAACATTCTATTTTTGTGAAAGTTTTTTTTTTATTTTATCAGCATTGATTTTGTGATTTTTTTAAAGGCACATTCTAATTTTTGTTAAAAACAATTGGAGAAACTTAAATGTTAGTTTGATGACAAGTTCAAATATCATCTACTATTTTTTTAGTAGTTTTTTTTTGGGGGGGGGGGAGGGAAAACTGAAAACCTAGAGATAGGAAAAATACCATTGTATATGAGCTCAATAAGCTTTGTACTGTATACAATTCAGGAAAGCATCTGAAAAACGGCTACCCCCCCCCCCCATAACCGATGTTAAAAGATTACTGAAAGTTGAGCGCCTAAGCAGCGAAAAATGAGTTTAAATACTACGAAAAAGTTGTTACCTAAGCGATTGTTCATATAAATCTTCTTAGCATTTTATTTATGAGTAATATTCAGGGTCAGGGCCCAGTGCAGGCTGAGTAAACTCTGCCTGCATTGGGCCCTGAGTGTAAAAGTGAAATAAAGCACTTTTCAAAAGGTAAATATCTAATGACTAATAGTAGCTTAATGTTTGAATTTTTTCTCTTAAGGAAACATTTAATAAGGGCTTTGTATAATAAGGGTAGTAAAATCATTTACAAACAGATACACTACTTTTACAGTGAATAACACAAATGTAGGTTTGTGCACCATATAGGAAATCGATTAATAAGCAACTTCTATCCGATCAGATCTACATGTTATAAGTGAATAAAACTGACTGGAAGCTACTGCAAAGCAAAATCAATAAGCAGTCATGAGTGCTTAAAAATTAAAAAAAGAATGAAAGAAGAAAAGTGAACCAGAAACATTATCTAGTGAAATCTGTTTAAAACAAATATGTCCCACCATTTTTTTCACATAATTTGTCTAATGCATAAAAGGATGTATCCTCCTCAACCGTTTCAGGCACTGATATTTTCTGGTAATTTCTTTTGTGTGAATCTGTATTGTATAATACAAGTTCTTGAACACATTGTCTCTGTGTTTTAGGATATGTAACATCTGCTGATGTCCCCCCCCCCTTTCTTCTTAAAATATTCCTAAAAATTTCATTTCAAAAATACAATTACACAGAGCTGCCAACTGCTATGAAAAAATCGTAATTTCTACGAACTACAGCCTTGAACTACAACTCTACAAAAACAGGTCCAAAAATTAGGTTTTTCTTCTTTTTTTATAACCCTAAAAAAATTCCCATCAATACAGATATTGTCCACATTAGTAATCATTTAGTTGATAATGCTAATGTTCTAAATTTTTGCTTGGAAGTAAACAAAAAGAATTTATCATACTAAATGATAAAATAATTAAAAAATTAAATATTTTTTGAAAATTACCTGGAACTTGTCTTAATGTAAATTTATCGTGAAATCCTGAAAGTAACCATTCCATCAATTATACCCCCCCCCCTTTTTAACAAAAAGTAAGATTATTCTGTAACCCAGTATATCCTCGTAATTTTTTACCAATTTTCTTCATTTGCCACAAAAAAAAAAGATAAATTAAATAAATAAATAAATAAATACATTAAAAACACACACACACACACACACCAAACATTTTCAGATCTGCTTATCAGAACGTTTTTAGAATTCTTGTTCCCACCTCCATGTGCAGTTTTTTTTTTTTTTTCCAAAAAAACAAAAGTAAAGCAAGCAATATCACACATGCAAAAAATTTAAAAAACTCATGCAAAAAACAGGTCTAGGGATTGCCAGTTAAAGGGATTCATTTTATTCTGCTTTGTCTTGGCCCGTTTTGATGATAGGGCGCCTTTCCTTTTTGTCAAAATTGAACTTATTTGAAACGAACAAATTCGGAACTTACACTAAAAATGAACAAACTCCAACTTGACGCCATGTGGGAAAAACGTTGTCAAAAATTGTCGCAAAACTTAGATATAACCTGTGAATAGAACTAAAAAGAACTTTAAAAAACAGCTCGATAATAATTGTCCCCCCCCCCTCCAACTTAAATTTATCACTTTGTTTTTGAAAGTAGGGGGGGGGGGGGAGATGCTTTCTAGGATTTTACCATCGTAAATTATTCATTATGTCCGTTACATTTGTTATGGAGCTCGTCCCCCCCTTTCCCCCCAATCTGCGCAAAACTCTGCTACGAATTTAGATTTTCAAAAATTGGCAGCTCTGCAAGTACATGTGACCAGGGATGCCCACAAGGGGGGATTATGGCGCAAGTTGCGCCATCAAAATTTTTGGGGGGGATTTTTTTTCCAGAAGGTTTTTTTTCTTTAGAACATGAAATTTTCGAAATTTGGAATGAAAAATATTAAAACTCATTCAATAATAAATAGATGCATTAATAATGCTCTTTTCACGTACTCTCTTACGGGCCGTCGCAGTAGCTAGCACCCCCCTCCCCCCCTAGTTTTTCAGAAGTGGGGCTGCCAATTTCATTTTAGCGATGCAACTAACGAAGAAAAAGGGAAACTCTTCGTTGTTTTACAAAATTAAAATAGTAATTATAAATGAACAATTGAAATAATAGTGAAAAAAAGTATTTTTTCTGTAAAATTTGAATAGCAAATGTAATCTTAAAATACAATTTAGGAGCATCCATGATTCTCTTTTATTAGGAGTATCTAAGTAAAGGCCGCAAAAATGTACGCTTCAAACATTTTTATTAACGCAAAAAAAAGTATTCAGTACAGTACACTCTTCACTAGGCAGCAGAGTGGGTATGTCTGCCTAGTCGGAAACTATGGGCTCGGATCAGATTAAAGTATTGCGCATAGAGTAAAATTAGCTTAATGGGAGGGATGACCGGCGACAAAACTAACATTCTGCACGCCTTGTCTCTCGGAGGTCTTGGTTATACAAAATCATGCTTCATGGTTCTTCAGTTAAAAAAAATAAAAATAAAACACATACATAAATAAGACAGCTTCATTAGGACAGCCCACAGGATAGGGGTCGCCGAAACATTCCCATATGTATTTTTTTTTTTTTTTGATGAAAAATGTTGTAATGAAAATCATTGCTAAGTGGAGAAAAATGTATGGGTCGCCGAAATAAATTTCAAATAGAGAGAGAGAGAGGAAAGAAAAACACCTAAATGTAAAGAGAGATTGAAAGTATTGTAATGAATACTCACACCAAAAGTTCTAAATGTTTGAATGTAAAAATCGTAAGTAAATCAAAGCTTGATCAAGAGATGCAGGTTGCATATTTAAAATAAAATGAAGTGGAATAGAGACCTAAGGTATCGCAGAAAATTACCACATCCGTTCAAATCGTTAAAAGTCCTTTCTCTAAAGCCGCAAACGCTTGTATTGCAAGAAAACAAAAATATATTCGGCGAGAAATTGAAAACTTTATTATGGAAAATCCAAGCAAATAATCGTGTTTGGCAAAGGAAAATTAGAAAAAAAAATCACAATGTGTTTATCAATAATTAAAATTTACAATGAAGATAGGAGTGACCATACTGAAAAGAAGAGTGGAGAACTCCAAATCCTTCTTTTTACGTCCCCTAAGCTGGCCTGGATGTGAGTTTTTAAAACTTAGGTTTTGAAAAAATCTCGGGAAAACGTTCTCCAACCCCAATCCTTACCCTAACGTCATTTAAGATGGCCTACACCTGAGTATTTAGGACTGCAATTTCGGAAAACCGTGAGAGTGCTCCCAACGTAACCTCTGAAAAACGCCCTCTCAATTAATCATTCACATCATTCAAGGTCGAATAAATTTCGTTTTTGGACTTTAATTTAAAAAAAAACTCCCTAAGGTTTCCCAAAACTGTCGTCCTCCAAATATTACCGAAGATCCTCAAAAATTTCATTGTTAAGACTTAAATTCAGAAATTTTTTCGGGGGAGAACTCAAAAACCTTCTACTCTTCTAACAGTATTTAAAATCGTCTACGATTGCGTTAATTAAATTTCAATTTGTAAAAATTTACCAGGGGATTACTCCGAATATCTCCACCCATTAACATCAACAAAAATCTTCTAAAATTGCGGTTTCAACAGATCGAATTTTTTTCAAGAGAATGCCTTCCCCTTCAAAACTCCCCCCGCCTCCTTTCATCGAAGGTAGGCTTAAATACGTCTTCGGAGCTATAGTTCCAAGAAACTGGCGGTGCACTAAATTTTTAACAAAAAATGTCTCCAATTGTGTTTCTAAGGCTTCAAAATTTCGGGGGGGGGGGGGGCACATCCCTCTTCTCCTTAATATAACTATAGATCGTCTAAAACTGAATTTTTTGAACGACAATTTTCAAAATTTTCCCGGGGGGAGTCCCGGACCCCCCTTTACGTAATCAGAAATAATTCCCAATTGGGAATGCGTTCTTGAAGTTTACATTTTGAAAAATTATAGAACGATGACCCCGAGTCTCTTCCTCTCTCAACATCACCATAGATCGTCTAAAACTGTATTTTTTTAATAACAATCTTGAAAATTCCCGGGGGAGAGCCCCCGGACCCCTTCTTCGGAACATAGTTAAATATAACGTACGATTTTGTTGGGAACTTAAATTTGGAAAAATTATCGGGAGATGCTATCCTGGACCTCCCTTTCTCACAAACTTAAAATATACTTTAAAACTGCATTTTTATATCTTCAATTTCGAAATAATGCAAGAAGGTAACTCTCCGACACTCCCTAATTCTGATTGAATATTATCCTTACGATTAAATTTATATTGCTAGTAATAAGGTCTAGTAATATGACTATCCCTGCTAAATCAGAAGCCAAATCTTCTCTCTCTCTCTCTCTCTCTGAGCATTGAAACATGCGTTCGAAACAATTAAGGGGGCGCCAAAAGCGTCCCCCCCCCCGTTTTTTTGACCTAGCGACGGCTCCGGTACTCTTTCCAAAATTTAATAACTGTGTCTCCTTTTCAATGAAGGGAATATCACAGACGGCTATAAGTTGGTGTCCGTTTCAAAGCTGGATCAGACGATTTGATATCTTTTCAATTTTTTATAAGTTTTCTGGAAGTAGCACAATTTTGCATGATGAATACGTGTGACAGTGATGAGAGGGAGAGAGGTCAAAAATATTTTAGTGTTTGTAATGATTCTGACCATATGCTCTAGTTTACCATTGATTCATTTGCACCTTGACAATCGTTAAGAACCAGTTTTGAAGTTTGCGAATAACGTATTTTTTATCACTCCAATCGATAATTAATATATTTTATTCATTAACTAGCTTAAGATTATGAAGAATTTTTCTCATTTCACTTTACTCCCATCTTCTCTACCATTTTTAAACTGATTGCTTCAATTTATCATTAGATCATTTTCATTAAAACTTTCAGTGATGTTGGTTTTCGCTCATGGAAGTAGAACAGTCTGTTCTCAAGGTGTTTAAATTATTTTTCGTAAATCATATTTACTTTCTTCTATATCTGATATGTATAGAAGGATATTTGATTCGTTAAAATTTCCGAGTTCTGATTTTCGATGTGTGCTGAATAGCTGAATCCATTTTTGAGGATTTCCGACAAAGATCTGTCATAATGTACGTGATCCATCTTTTTTGGCTATGCGACTACAATTTTGGAAAACTTCCATAAGAGCTCCCCCACTGTAACGCCAGAATAAGACTCTCTTTATCATCAAGAATCATCTAAAACTCCGTTTCTAGTACTGCAGTTTGGAAAAATTTATAGGAGAGAGCCCCCGACTCCCACCTTTTTCCTTAGCACGATCAAAGAAAAGCCTAGAATTGCGTTTCTGGAATATCAATTTTAAAAAATTGCCGGAGGAACGGCACTGAAATTCACCTTCCACTAATATTATCAAGATCTATCAAAACTGCGTTTTTAAAGCTACAAGTTCAAAAATTTAAGTGGAGAGCCCCTCTTCCTCCCCCCCCCCCCCAATCTCGTCAACATTATTTAAAAAATCGTCTTATATTTGGTTTTTAGGGCTTCAATTTCGAGAAAATTACGGGAGAGCTTCCAAAAACTCTTTTGCTTAACGTCACAAAGGTCGGCTACAATTGCAATTTTAGAGCTTCCATTTCAGAAAACCGCTTTTCCCTCAACCATAGATAACGTTTTTAAGACTTTAATTTTAAATATTTTCCTGGTGCGAGCCCTAGGATCTCTTCTTTATCTAACATTGCCACAAATAGTCTAAAACTCGTTTTTAGAACCACAATTTTGAAAACAAAGGAGAGCTCTCCTTAACACAACGTTAAAACTATCTACAATTGCACTTTTAAAGTTTCAATATTGAAAAATTACCGGGAAGGGGTAACCAACCCTTTTGTCCCCCTAACATCACCAGAGATCGTCTAAAACTGGGTTTTAAAACTGCAAGTTCGAAAATTTTCCGGGGGAAAAACCCCAGGGCTATCTAAGTGACAATAAAATAGGATTCATATTGTATAGATTCGTATTATATACATTTAATAATGACTCCATCCCAAGCCAGAAAGTTGAATCCACTCTTCCTGTAATTATTCATTACGTTTGAAAAAAGAAAAAAAAATAAGGTGAAGAAAAATTCAGGAGCACCCAAAACTTGTTTACTCAAGGTCCACGTTGTAAAATTTGGGGAGGCAAGGCAGGTCAACAATTCAATAATATTTCAGTTCAAATGGTATTTTTTAGCGCTAATCCCTCCCCCCTTGAATTTGACTGGAAATTATACACCTCCAAAAACTTATGTTTGACCCGATTCGAAAGTGAGAAAATTTTTGGGGGGGATTTTGCGCCATTGAGTTTGGGGGGGATGGGCTCCCCTGCATGTGACCACAAAATTTTTACTGAGGTGAAGACTAATTCCAGCAGATTAAGAGGTTTTTCTTTTATTTCCTCTGCTGGGGGAAAATTTACCTTTGCACTTGTAATTTTTCATTTTATGCCATGATCAAGTTATTCACAGAATCTCCATATTTTATCCTGTAGGATTATGTTATCGCTCTCTTCTCAATAATTACAAATTAACTGATTTTTGTTCTCTAAACTTGAGAAAGATGGAAAAGAGTGGTTCATGTTACTGATCATTTTTAAAGTGTTTTGATTTGCTAATGCTTCTTTTTTTTCAAAAACTTTCTAATAATTAATTGACATTTTAATAGAAAATTTCACCCTTTAAACTTTCTTGTAGACAATGGTGGATGCCTGATACAGGTGGTGCTAACATTCCTGCTTTAAATGACCTTCTTTCACCTTGGGAAATGGCCTTTCAGGTGAGTTTGAATATTCTTCGCAATTTTTCTTGGTTTTATTTTTGAGAGTGATTTTTTAAAAAATAAGGAATTTGAAATTTATTTTTAGTGATGAAGTGTATGAAGGTGATTTGACTCTCGGCAATCACGAAAGTAAGTAGAAAATTACTTCTTTGTTTTGTTGAATACTTTTAGTTGAAATTGCTCTTTACAAGGCAGTTAACATCATATTGCCTCAAATGAAAACTTCATTTTGAGGTAAATTTTTTGACATGAAAAAAGCTATTTTTGACATGCATATACGAGGGCCATCCGGAAAGTAAGTACCCGTTTGTAAAATAAAGACACAGAAGTAAATATTAACAAATTTAAAACATTTTTATTGAAAAGAGTGTACCTTAAACTACTTATCCATATAATCTCCAAGCAAATTTAAGCATTTGTCATAACGTATGACGAGTTTTTGTATTCCTCTGCCGCCAGCCGATTGAAATGTGTAGTCGCGCATTCTTTAAGTTCTTCATCGCTGTCAAATCTTTTTCCCCGCCAAAAACTCTTTGAGTTTTGTAAAGAGATAAAAATCTGAAAGGGCCAAGTCTGGGCTATACTGTGGATGGTCGAATATTTCCCAATTGAATTGCTGCAAAAGTTGTTGTATTATCCCCGCTGCATGAGACCTGGCATTGTCATGGAGGAGAATGACAAGGGCCGAACGTTTCTTTCGTTGAGAAATTTTATCACAGCCCTCACTTCACAACTGGCGGCGTTCTCAATTTTTTTAAACATTATGAATGGCCACAGAAACAGCACAGGCAATGCTAGCGTCACAGAACTTGCAACAGAGAAGACAGATAAGCCACTGAAGCGGTCTGACCTTGACTGGCGGCTACTCGCGTCGTCAGCGCCTCATGCGGTGGAAACGGGTACTACTTTCCAGATGGCCCTTGTATTTTAGCTGTTGGTTTAGGCAAGGTATCTTAGTTTAATTTCATAAGAAAATAAGTTGTGGATTAAGGCTCAATTACTTGTTGTGCAGTTTTAAAGAATAATGAATAAAATGAATAATTAGAAAATTCTCAAATGTCAGTTAAAAAAATTAGTTTATATAAAAGTAAGTTTTTTAAATTCATTCCTCTTCTTTGTTAGGTAATGAAAATCCAAATTAATCATATCATAACTTTGTCTCTGTGCTCTCTGCCTAAAATTTTGTTTTGTAAATCATATTATTTAGACTTTCATTTAGATGCTCTACGTTGAAATAAGTTTTGATTATGTCTTTGCAGTGTATTATGCTTCTGGCACAAGTATTGCTCGCTTCCCAAAGAATGGTCTGGTTGTTAGCCAAACCCTCAATAACCAAGGTAACAAAAATTTCTTCTTTTATGCTGCAAAAGTTATGCTTTGAAAGTAGTATTGAAATCACATCTCAAAAAAAAAATTTTTTTTTTTAATTTACTGAAAATTTTCTGTTTTATCGTCTTATTGTTTGCCCCCCCCCCCCTCCAAAAAAGGAAGATTTAAATACTTAAAAGGAAACTTATTTTAAGAAAAAGAACAAGCTATATCTTTGAAAATTAAGAATGATCAAAACTCATACATAAACCTATACTGTTTCATTACAGCTGATAGATAGCCAATGTATGTTATGTTATGAATGTGTACATATTGTTTTTTTTTTTTACTCTTTGTATTATGTTATGTGTTGTTGTGGATGATTATTTATTTATTTTTATTATTGTGCACTGTAAACTTGCCCTAAATGTGGTTCCTATTTGCGTAGTGGAAGCTGGTTAGTAGAATGGGCCGAAAAAAGGAAATTTTCAATAAGCAACTTCTAATAGCAAAAAAAAAGTAGTGCATTGCCATCCTAAACATGGAAATAATTATTTAAAAAATCAATATTTATGTCTTCAGATCGCGCACATTGGCTGCAAAGTTTGAAAAAAAGATAAAAAATGGCCAATTTTTAAATATTTTTATGAAAATCTAAATATTTAAAATTTTTGTTTTTCCCCTTTTAAATGCTTCATATTATCACTCTTTTCATATTTCTTTGAAAATATTTGTGTTTCTTTACAGTTTTTAGTTTGCGCATAAGCCGCAAAGTATCTTGAAATTCATGAAAAATCGACGTTTTTAGCTTATTTTGCACGTAGCAGTAATTCTTTTTTGAGTATTTTTCTATTATAATCATTTTTACAATGAATGTGTACCATAATACTCTTTGTTGGAAATGCAATTATATTTTACTGCATTAACAACCCAGGATCCACCACAAGTAGTTGGTTACACTTTTGAGTTCCACACCTTGCAAATCCCAAGAATAATAGTTATTTACGGGACTTATGTATTAAAAAAATTACATTCACAATAATTAGTGATTGCAATACCGGTATGCCGAATACCAGTATTTGGAGCAATTTTGCAATTTCGTAATACCAGTAGTTGTTAAGATAAAATACCGGTATTTTTGGTATTAGCTGAAAATAATAAATATTTTCTATTAAATAAGTTTCAATTTAACTTATTAAATACCTACTCATATTTTAAATATGCATTTCTTTTTCCATGATATAGTACCCAAAATCAATCTATTGATGTATAAATTTGACTTCAAAAGCACGAACTAAAAGAATATCATTAACCAAAAGTAGCGGAAAGATTGCAAAATGATATTGTCAGGATGGTAAAATTAATCATATTTTCGTACGTTTTTGTGCACCAAGCTTAGTTTTTTTCCATTTTCCCTGATCACTCACTTTCCCTTTTGTGAAAGTTAATTTCGAGTGCAATTCTGAATGCATTTGTCCTATGAACAGCTCATTCCAACCACCAATTGCAGTAATATTTTATGTTTTTTTTTTAATTATTTGTCTCAACAACTCTACTTAGCATAACAAATGGTAATTTGTTTGTCACCAGTATTGGTTTGTTGTTCTGTCTCGCTATTTGGCTTTATACTTGGCAAAATAACATTAAGAAATTATGTAGAGGTTTGAAAGTTTGCATAGAGGTACTGCATAATCAATCAAAACATTTTTTCAGCTGTTTACACAATTATTATAGTAAAGCATTTTGAAAAGAAAGCAAAAATGAATAAGAGAAACTAACAAGGTCAAATTTAGTCAAACTTATCGTAAATTTTAATCCAAATGGCTAATAAAAAGCAAGCACAAACCTCTCCTGCTCAAGAAAAAATGCTGTTAATATTGGAAAAGTATCATCTCTTGGAAAGGTTTCACGGAAGTTTGTTGTTTTCTTTAAACTTTCATTTTATCAAAACATAGAATCATAACTTTCAAATGTATAATTTACGAGTGTCTTCATTCCTTTAGTAGCTTAGTTCGAAAAATATACAAACCATACAATACCATACAGTACATGTATTCAATTCCTTTACATTTTGTCTCTAGTCCACTGCCATGACCAATAGCTTTTTCTCAAAAACAGCTAAGTAAGCATTTCTATGAATCACCGGATCCACGTTGTTTAGAAGATGATCAAACACCCGACTTGTAGATTTTATAATTTTAAATAAGTGTACAGGTCCATGTTTCACGGAAGTTTGTTGTTTTCTTTAAACTTTCATTTTATAAAAACATAGAATCATAACTTTCAAATGTATAATTTACGAGTGTCTTCATTCCTTTAGTAGCTTAGTTTGAAAAATATACTGCCCGTTCTCCGTTAGTATGTGTTAACGAATGCTAATGACTGAAAGGTCTTGGTTTGGGGAGAATGAGATCAATATTACATTTTACTTTCGGTATTACATTGACCGTCAAATACTTTTACTCGTTTTTTACGTCAGTTTTTAAAACTTTGATTTCTTCCGACCGAGTTCTTTCTAAGTTAATTATATTTAAATTTACAAAAACAGTTGAAGCTTTACCCATAGCTCAGTAAATACTCTTTTACACTCCGGCAGTTGTTAGGTTATTGAACTGATTAGTGAGTCAGTAGGTTGCGTATTTTGGAATGAAACAAGATATGGATTAGTGTGTAAAACTTTATGTTCGCCATCACCAATAAGAAAATTGAGTCACAAGTCCAACTTCAGACCTTAATTCAAACTTAGTAACTTGTTTAAAACAATGTACAGTCATTAAGAATGTTTTTTTTTTAAACACATAAGTTCTTGGAAATTGTAGCGTAACACAAAGTGCACCCCCTACTTGTGGTAGGTTCATCTTGTTGTTAGGATGGGTGCTGGGTTCTTAATGCAGTAAAATGTTATTGCGTTTTCAACAAAGAGTTGTAAAGTACATATTTATTGTGAAAAACATTATAAGTGGGAATCTCAAAGAAGAAATACTGCAATGTGCAAAATAAGCTAAAAACATCGATTTTTGGTTAACATCACGATACTTTGGGGCTTACGCACAGGGCCGGATTTAGGGGAGGGCAGGCGGGGCTACTGCCCCGGGGCCTCCACAACAAAATTTTTACAAAATATCCTTACTTTCACGGGTTGAAAATATCGGATATATACATATATATCAAAATATTTGGATATATATCAAAGTATCGGATATTTTCCAAAATATGATGATCTTTTCGAACCCTGATTAGGGGCCTCCACTCCTTCGTTGCCCTGGGGCCTCCTCACTTCCAAATCCGGCCCTGCTTACGCGCAAACTAAAAATTGTAAAGGAGCGTAAATATTTTCAAAGACATATGAAAAAAGTATTAATAGAAAGTATTTAAATGGTATTAGAACAAAAATTTGAAATATTAGGATTTTTATAAAAATATTTAAAAATTGGTCATTTTTTACCCTTTTTTCAAACTTTGCAGCCAATGTGCCATCTGAAGACATAAACATTAATAGTTTAGTCATTTTCCTCATGTTCAGGAAGGCAATACACAACTTTTTTTTGCTATTAGAAGTTACTTATCGAAAATTTCCTTTTTTCAGCCTACTCTACTGGTCAGGCTGTTATAGCCTTTACCCTAATCTACTCAATTAAGGAGTTTCCAATAGATAGGGCAAAATATAAGTAATTTGTCTGTAATTTATTTTCTTGTTTTTGTTTTTATTCTATATGAAATTAATTTTTTCTCTTGATTCTCTTGGTTGAAATACACTGAATTAAAATGAATGCAAACAAATAGTTGCTGGTTTTCCCACTGCATTTGCAACCTTATTATTATCTTTTTAAATTTGAGTTTGAAGAGAAATCACTGAAGTCAAAAATGTAATTCCTCTAAAAATTTTCATTCTAAATGATGATCTTTTTAGTCTTTACTGTGACAAGCAGGCTACTGTATTACTAAATGTCACATTGCTTGTCTACCTCTGCTGTCAGTTTCTATGAAATAGACCCTTGGGAAGTTTAACCAGTAAATAAACACTTAAGCACGATTTCACTGTCAGAATTCATAATATCTTTAAACCATAACATTTGGTACGTGGCAACAAAGACATTTTTATTTATGTGTGAAATTCTCTAAAAATGAGAACTTCTGCTTCAGTTTTTTTTTTTTTTTTTTGTGGTTTAAATAGAAAATTTACAACAATACAGTGAATGAACATATTTAACCAGCAGCACTGTTTTCACATTTTCTTTTTGGAATTCTTTAGATGGAAGTTATTACCGTTAATTCATCAAGGAAAATGCTATTAAAACCGTATTTTTTAAAATAAAGTGTGTGAACTGTTCATTCCCTCTATCTGACTACACCATATGCAAATTAAATTTTTATCCTCTCGTAACCAAGTGTGAAGCAGTCTACTCTGCTTTATTCTGACCCTGGTTTATTTCTCTGCAGGCATGGAAGTACTGAAAGGCCAAGCCGACAAAGTGGACAAAGTCCCCATCCTGGGGCTGTATCAGACGACTCATCGACCTTCGGCAGGTCGCATCGTTGTCTACGGGGACTCTAACTGCCTGGACACAGCCCACATGCAAAAAGGTTTGTCTCGTTCATGATTCCTCTCTGAATGTTTTGCTGGTGTCTGGAGTTAGAAAAAAATAATGAATGTAATTGGAGTGCAGTAAACTCCCGATTATCCGCGGAATTGAGTGGGGCAAGTGCCCCGGATAATAAAAATTGCAGATAAACCACAAAAGGCTAAAATGAGGCACTAATAAGGTAAAAATTGTTTTTCCTCAAAAACTTGGCTGTATTGATGCATAATACAGGGTGTCTATAAATGATGGACCCGATTTTAAAAAATCGTATTTTCAAAAGTTCTCGACAGAATAAAATAATTAATGCGTAAAGTTAAGGAGAAAAGTACCAAGTTTTTTTTACCTTATAAATGTTCGATATGGGACCCTCTTGTCACACGGCATACGTCCATTCGATAATCTAGTTCACTCCACACATTTTCTAACGTGTCTCTGTTAATGATTTGTAATGCTGCAGAAATGCATTGTTTCAATTCTGGGAGTAACAAAAAAAAAAACTTGGTTGGTAACAAAAATTACTTGGTACTTTTCTCCTTAATTTTACGCAGTAATTATTTTATTCCATCAAGAACTTTTGAAAATATGATTTTTTAAAATCGGGTCCCTCATTTATAGACACCCTGTACTTTCTATAAACAGTGAAAATATGTTCTGTACAGTAAAAATGCTTTGTATTTTTACTCAACAAAACTTGACATCAATAAAGAACAAGTATATGTACGATGAAGAAAGTGCAATAAATAAATAAGCAAATAAATAAATTAAACAACTGAGTTTAAATTTATAATTTTTTGACAAAAAAAAAGTTATTGGTGTTCAAAAATACAGGTTCCTGATTGCTAAATGACTCGTGGATAATCGATAGTTTACTCTTCTTTGGTGTGAACAGGATTTGACAAGTTTTTCGATCTCTTTATGCATCATCTCGCAAGAAAGCTGGAAGAAAAATTTATTTTCTCCTGGTAGTTGATGGAAAGTTAACTTTTTATGAGGCAGTGGGTAACAACTTCCCATCCCAAAATTAATAGAACTTGAGTCATACTTGCCAACTTTCAAGCATTAGGTGTAAGTTTAAAGGTAGGTTTAGGATTTTATATTTAGGCCCTGCATTTTTTTTTTCTTTTTGTGAAAAAATAGAATTTTTTTTTGGCATTTTTTCAAAATACATTTTTTGGCCTAAAGTACTCTACTAGGAATGACTCCGAAGCTGTGGAGGTTTTTTACTGATATTTTGCTTTTAAACAAATTGATTGAGTTTAAAAGTGATGAAAGAACTGTTTTTGCAAATGAAATTTTGTAAAAGGTCTAATTTTAAGGTATGAAATATTGTAAAGTGGCAGCCTTCACGATATAAAAATTTGAAGGGGTCGTAAAACGGATCTAATTTGATTTTGAGCTGACCCCTGAAGTGCACATTTTGACCACTTTTTTTTCACCTTTACCCTTAGGCTAACATTTTTTACACAATCTTTCATGGACAATTTTTTTTTAACTTTAATTTCAGAACAAAAATAATGAATAAAATTTTTTTGCAACGTCGAGAGAAGCAACAGTTTTCCTAGACCCTTTTCAACTGCAGCTATTCTATCCTACTTCGATGTGTATGTGTACACACAGCTCTTTTTTGAGTTTTGAGATCCATACCAGTTTCACTTGGTGTTACTGCAAAGATTTCAATCATTAAAAACTAATTGTAAACTATTTGTATCTGTGTTCCAGCTACCAAGTTTCTGATCTCTAATTTCCACCATTCACAGATTGCTTTTGGCTGCTGGATGCCCTGTTGCAGTATGCCACGACGACCCATTTACCTCCTATATTCGAAGAACTGAAGTCTGATGAAGTTCTGGATGCCAAGAGCTTACCTCAGAGGATGGAAGGTGAAATTTTATCAGGATGGTTTCAAAAGGGGGGGGGGGGGAGATTGTAGAGGAATGTAGGGCAAAGTGAAGTGGTGAAATAAATATTTACTCAGTTTTTGGTGCAACCTCTATGGTAATATTTTCCACGAGCACGACCGGTAGCGACCGGTTGGTTAATCACGTGATGGCAATGACGTCAGCGGTTACTAACCGGTTGTTCACAAACCAATGCTTCATCGAATGCTTTCGGTTGATCACCGGTTACTTACCCAGACATGGCACAGACAAATAACACTCTTGTGAAAAATATTTATAATTGGTCAAAAATGTCACGTGGTTCCATCAACCAATCAACCAGCTAGGGTTGCGGTCCACAGGTAGATCAACCGATGAGGCTCATAAAACGACATCGGAAGCAACCAGTTAACCAGTAGCTCTCAAGATCGCTGCGGTTAGCAACCGGTTACTCACCGGTCAACCATTGAGGTTCGTCGAATGCAAGCTATGTAGTAACACATGTAGCCTATTCCAGTCAAGAGAAAGTTACCTCTGACAGGGTTCGTACGCTCCTTACAAACTCCTTATAAACTCCTGCTTTTTAGGAAAAATAGATAAGGGCCCTTAAAACTCCTGACTTTTGCAAAAATCTCCTTATGAACTCCTTATTTTTGATTCTACAAATCCTTGGTCTTAAAATTTTGACCCAAAGACTATGATAAGTGATGTTCCCAAATCAAAAAAATGTATGAAGCAAGTTTTGTTAAGGCTTACTAAATTAAACCAAGTTTTAGAGAAAGATGGTGATGATATTTTAAAGGAGTATAGTTCCTTTTTGGAAGATATTGTTAAAAAAAAATAAGTTTGATTTTGAAAACTTCAACTATAAAGTTGATTCAGTAGACACATTTTTTTACCAGTATTTCAAGTGTGGAGAATTTTCCAAACTATGGGACATTTTCAAAATGCTTATGATATTTTCACATGGACAGGCATCAGTTGAAAGAGGCTTTTCTGTAAATAAAGCTATAGAAGTGGAAAATTTAAAAGAAAATTCTTTTATTTCTCAACAAATAATTTGTGAAAAGATCAGAATTGCTGGGAGTATTTTTGACGTTAAAATCACTAATGAAATGAGAGTATCTGTGTCATCAGCACGTGCAAAATATATGCTATACTTAGAGCAACAAAAAATAGAGAAAGAAACAGACAATTTGAAAAGAAAGAGAATCTCATTAAAAGAGGAAATAGAATACTTACAGAAGAAAAAAGCTTGTTTGGAAAAAGATGTGAACGAGTATGAAATTGAAGCTGATGATCTTTCGGCAAAGACTGAGACAGAAAAAAATATAAATTTATTCATCAAATCCAATAATTTAAGAAGAAGCATTAAAGAGAAGAAAATTGATATTGCTGAAATAAATGTACAAATAGAAGAGAAGGAAAATGATGTGCAAAAATGTTCCAGTAATGCAGCCTAGGAACTTCACAGGTTATTTCAGTTATTATTATTGGAGTTTTATTGTGTTAGATTCTTATATGTTATGTTGGTTTGGCAGCTTTTGGTATACATAACGTATTATATGCATGGTGTAATAATTTTTCACTTGCTCTCATTTTATTGGCTTTTGCTAGATGTCTAATAGTTTCTTGTCTGTTTAAAAAGAATATAATCTATATTTTTTCTTTTGACTTACTTGGGATTGTTAATTATCAAATAGCATAGTGTAAAATTATGTACCTAACACTTGATAAGTTTAATATTAGTAATGTTTTTATAAAAGTTCTTTGATAAAAGGTTGCTGTGAAGGTTCTGTTGGAGGAATTTTAATAAACAAAAACTTGGAGATATTTGTTTTAATTTTTGCTCTTTGTGACGTTCTAATGATACATTGGCCTTCTTTAAGATTTTTTAAAATAAACAGTAAAACCCCTCTAATGCAGATACTTACTCTGGATATTTTTTTTTTGTCCGTAATGGAGGGGTGTGCACAGGACAGGGGTTTAATAACGTTGTTTGCCTTGCAATAGAGAAATGAAAAATCGTCAGCATAAGAGAGGTGTCTGTTAGAAGGGGTTTTACTGTAATTTCTTTAACAACCTTACCTTAGTATATTTATACATGCAATGTGTTGCTTAAATGCAAAAGATGAACAAAGGTTTGCACATTCTTTCCGAAGTATGAATTTTAAAAATAACGATATTTAGACAAAAACCAACCTCCTTAAAAATTGAAATAAAACTCCTGCAAAACTCCTTAAAAACTCCTTATTTTTTATTTGTAATTTTGAGTATGAACCCTGTCTGTAGGTCAAAGCACAAGATAATACAAACTATTTTCAATTATTACTCATATTTTAACTATAATTATTTTTATGATTATTATTACTCATATTTTAATATTTTGTCATTAACAGATTTTTTTTTTTTTGTTTAGTAAATGATAAAGTTCTTGTTACTAACACTTTTAAATAGTAATTAAAACCTATTGATATTCAGTGGAACATTTATTCATTTAATTTAAGCTTATTTTTATTTTTAATGATTTGTATAATTAGTCAAGTGCATAAACGGCAAAGTGAAATAGTTCGTTTCATTTACTAATTTAATCATTTACCAAATCACTTATGTATTTATTTATTAATTCATTCATTCACATTTCTTCCTTTAATAGTTCACTGGTTTATTCATTCATTCACTTATTTTCTTATTCATTCACTATTTTATTCACATTTATTGTCCCTCATATACTAATGAATTATTTTTTCATTTGTTTATTGTTTCATTATCTATTCGTTCATTCTTTTATTTACTGATTTGTTTGATCAAAAATATCGTCAATAAACAAATAGACCATATTTCATTAGAAAAATATTTTATTTTTCACTTTGTCCCGTAAAAGAAAAAAGAAAAAAATTAAAAGTACCGAGGAATTTCCTCGGATGACTTTTCATCCAGAAGCTCACACTTCAAACAACCAAAACATGTGTCTGCAGTAACTTAAAATTTTTGTGCTTCAAAACGTTGGTTAATTGATTCATTTAATTTTCAGCACAAAGGTATTTATTTGTTATTCGTTAGCAAAAACAATGTTCATATGTTGGTTCTTTGCAGGTAACCATTTGTACCGGTACTCCAAAGTGTTGGAACACCATCTCGGTACTCCTCACACTCGTCCTCTGCCCACATGTCCTAGACTCAGTTGGGTTCGTCCACAGCCCCTGAACAAGTCTGGACCAAGGTAAGAGAGATGACATTTTACTACAGTCAAACCTCGTTATCGCGACACCCGGATTTCACGACACTCCGGATGTCACGTCACTTTTTTAAAGTCCCGAACCTACGACATACAGTTTTAATGTTAAGTGGCTCCGGGTTTTACGACAGTTTTTTTACGGCAACTCCAGTTACGACGACACTTCTAGCTGCGCAGATGAGATCAAATATTTCTTTGCAATCGAAAAATGTTCAGTAAAATAATAAAAACATCTGGAAATGTTTGTCGTAAGAACTTCGGACTCTGACAAGAGATTTGACCAGGCATGACGCCTCAAAAATGGGGGGGGGATGAGTAGATAAGTTCTGAAAGGTACAGGTTTCAGATTTTGAGAAGATGAGGGACAATAGAAAGGAATTCAAAGCAGGTGGATTGTAATACTGGACGAGAGAAACAGCAGAAGAAGAGAAAGATCATAGCTACCTAAAGCTGTAGGTTGTCACTACAAGCTTCTCCCATGAGAGAAAAAGAGATAAGAGCTCCTCATTAGATTGAAAATGGACAAACAACTCTAAAGTGGATAAAAGAATTAGAAAGGGTTTTTTCGCCTTCGAAAGGTGGGGCTAGGCCGCCAAAATCTAATCGAATAGGGAAGTTGCATCCTATTAAATGTTCATATTTTGGCTGTTGGATATTGTTAATTGACCCTGAAAACTAAAAAATTCACCATCGCCGAATTTTAAAACACCGTGATTGATTTTTAATGAATTTTTAAAAATCCACGCGCAAAAGTGCGCTCTTCTGAAACGTCACGAGCTTACGTCACAGGGAACTAATGGGCAGCCTTCCGCCGAAGATCCCTTGTTTTCGCTAGGGACATTTTGAGCGCGTTGCACTATGGAGGTCGGATTCGTTAAAGCACAATCTAAATAATCTTCCGCAAGTAATATCAATGATGATATTCGAATATTTCCGGGAGGATGAGAGGTTTAATGTTCCAGAAACGCGAGGAGTTAAATGCGAGGAGATAAGCCTTTTACGTTTCGTCTTTGAAGTCGAATGCACGTCCTTCGGTTTCTCCTATAGACATGGGAACCGGTTCGCTAGCGTTTCTCCCCTATCGGAAGAGCGCATGACGTCACTTCCTATGCCATTTGACGTCACAAGCGCTTTAAAAAAAACTACTTATTGTATCGCAAAAATTTTTTCACCTATGATGTTCAAACATGTTACTCTATCATATAAAAATAAAATTGAGAAATCGAAAACTTCCCTATTGCGGAGAAAAGTGAAGAGTCTTGAACTGATTTCTTTTTTGCTGATAAAATATTGGAAAGGGGGATTAAAAATGTTATTCGAAAGTTTAGCAAACACTTATTGGAAAATATTGTAGAATTAAAAAAAAAGTGAATTTAAAAAAAAAAATGTTTTTGTTATATTCACCAATAACTCAAATTTACATCAGTTGAATCTAATTTAAAAACATATAAATGCTATTAATTTCTTCATTAAATCCAATTTTATTGTGAACTAATGTTTATTCATGAATTTTTAAACTATTCCGGTTATGACGTCGCTCCGGCTATGACGACATTTTGTTGGCAGTCCAAGAGGTGTCGTGATAACGAGGTTTGACTGTACTGCCTTCCTGGAAAGTCCCTTGCACTGCCATGTCTTAAATTGTTTAATTAAACTGTACATTGAGTAAATCGACAACAACATGCATAAAGTACAAATAAAGTAATAAAATACAGTTAAAAACTCAGCAAACAGCTGTTTCAGGGCTGCCAAATGCAAGCCCCTTCATCAGTGCATAAAAGAAGAACGAAAAGTCCACACAATGTGGACCGAACGACAAAACGACCGTTCGTTCGGTCGACCGAACGACGTTTTGTTTTAACTCTATTTTATTACTTTATTTGTACTTTATGCATGTTGTTGTCGTTTTACTCATTCCATAGTACAAATTTTTCGACTGCTTTTTTACAAAACTGTACATTGTTTGGTAAATGTGAGTTCAGTACACAAGATAAAAAAGGGGGCGTGAAACGTAGAAAGATTTAGTTTGACAATATTAAAAGGTTTGCTAGGTGATGAATAAAAATTAGTTAAATTGTATACTGTTTAATTTTTGCTTTTGAAAAAAGAAATTAAATTGAAAAGAATTATCCTTTTTAAATTGTTTTTAGATTTGAGTGTTATTTCAATTAAAAGCAGTATGATAAGATATTCTCAGATAAAAACTGTTTAATTAATTGATTTTCCAACTTTAAGGATAATTCAAAAAAAAAAAATAAATAAATAAATAAATAATAATAAATAATAATTAATGCAAAAAAAAAAATCTTATATTAATAGATAATCTCCCCCCCCCCCCCCAAACTGTGTTGGTAATTCCAAAAACCTGGACGATTAGGGGATTTTCAAGCCCTAAGAATAGCTCCAAAAGTTGTATAATCTGGTTCTTTTTAGATGGTACCAATAGTTTCGAAAACTGGATGATTAGGGGATTTTCAAACTGTGTTGGTTGTTTTAACAAACTGGATAATGAGATGAATTTTAACCTTTCAAAGACCATAAGTTTTGTAGTAGAATATGAAAGTTCGTAGTGTTTCCAAAAAAAAAAAACAGTATGTTCTTTAAGGAATACTTTATTGCAATTTTTTGCTAATATTGGGACTCTTTTTTTTTTTAATAATGTGGGAAAATATAATTTATAAATTATTTGTATTGGATAATTTATTTAAGGAAAATAGGGGACACATATTTCATAATGGTTCTTATAGGGTTACATTCTATTGGACCACTCTGCAAAAAGCACCTACATTTCATTAAAAAAATGATCACTTTAAAAAGTGATGAAAAAAAATTTTTTTTGCTTAAGAAATCACACCTATGCTTTTAAAATGATTACTTTTTAATTTGTTGTTTAAGAAATCATAAACTTATATTTATTTCTGAATCAATATTTTTTTTTCATTACCTTTAAAAATTATTACTATTTTGAATGAAATAACAACCAGGTGTCTATTTCGTGGACTGGCCCTATTAGCAATGCAACATAATCAGGAGGTTTTTAAACTGCGTAGGGACTTAAGTTTTCTGTGTACCTAATATACAGGGGGTTTCTAACATCTGGCACTGAAAAAAATATTTAAGAATAATACATAATCCTTTTTTTTTTTTTTTTTTTTTGATCCTTATCTAATCAATTTATTTTATTTTTATTTTATTTATTTATTTTTTTGCTACAATGCTCTTAAGCAGCGTTTCCTAAAGTGTGTTCTGCGGAACCCTTGGGTTCCGCCAAAGCATAAGAAGGGTTACGTCGTGAATTAGCCATTGCATGAATTTATTCTCCCCTAGCTTCAAGAAAATTGAAATAATCAATATCAAGAATCTAAAACGTCACTCCAGATTACAGCAGTAGTTGTCACAGTGTTTTTAATTGCCATGTCATAATCAAGTAGATACCATCTGACTTGAGATAAGTTCTTGATGAAGTTTCAGAAATAGTTAATTTTGTCAAATTTTGTTTTCTCCAGTCAAGACTGTTTAGGAAAACTTATAAAGACATGGGTAGGTTGTAAAAACCACTACATTTCCATATGAAATATTCTGGATATCCCAAACAAAAGTTTTGAAAAGGATGAACTTCCACATGAAACGAGGGTATTTCGACCGGAGCAAAATGGGATGAATATTTTCAGCTGTTTTCAATGTTTTACATGAGAAACAACGGCAGATAAATATTTTATCGAGTTTTCTAGTGAACTGAACTATTTTCACTCAAAGGAAAATACAAATACAAAAGTAACGATCAGCAACAGGCTCTGGGCCCAGCTAGACTGGTCCTAGTCAATTTACAATCCCCAGTGAAGATCAATGGCCCTCTTAAAACTATCTACTCCCTTGCTCATTACCACCTCTTCCGGTAAACTGTTCCAAGGTTCCACTACCCTGCTATAATAATAATTTTTCCTAATATCCATGTTAGCTTGTTAAGAACAATTAAAATTTTTGCGACCAAAAGCTTCAAATTTATTTTGTAACAAGTTATCTCACAAAATATCGTGGTACAAGTTTTATTTTTTAGTCAAGTTTTAGTGTGCTATTCTTGGGGTCAGGAAGAACAGAAAATTTTGTAACTATATTTACTCAACATCCAGTGTTTTACTTTATTTCCAGTACAGCTAAAGATGAATGTCTTGCTTGCCACATTTCGCTTCGAATTAATTCTCTAACCTCCTGAGACACAAAAGTCATCTTTAAAATGACTGACCAGAATGAAATAGACCAAAAACAATGGAAGCAAGAAAGTTATGTTAAAAAACAAACTTCCTTCAAATTTTTCTTTAAAACAACCAAGAAAGCTTTTTAAATTGGGCTAGTATTTATTTTGCGTCATTAAAAAGTAGAGTCGTAATTCATAAAACAATTACTTTTCCTTTATGCTATAAATTTTTCTTGTAAGTGCAGTGGCGCAGCAAGGGGGGGGGGGGGTTGAACCCCCCCCCCCCCTTCAAATTTATCAAGCTTCAAATTTATTTTGTAACAAGTTATCTCACAAAATATCGTTGTACAAGTTTTTATTTTTTAGTCAAGTTTTAGTGTGCTATTCTTGGGGTCAGGAAGAACAGAAAATTTTGTAACTATATTTACTCAACATCCAGTGTTTTACTTTATTTCCAGTACAGCTAAAGATGAATGTCATTCATCATACACATAAACACAACATTAACATAAACACAAATTCATATACACAAATTCTAATGCAGTAGTTTATGCATATGAAGGGGCTGGTTTGATCAAAAAAAAAAAAAAAAAAACGCTTCAGAACGTATTTTTCATCAAAAAAAAAAAAAAAAAAAAAAAACCCTCCAAAAGGTATTTTTGATAAAAAAAGCCCTCTCCAGAAGGAATTTCTGGCTGCACTAGTGTTTAAGTGTAATATATATATATATATTTTTTCGTTTTCTATAACCAACTTACATAATATTGAACTTAAGACCAAAGAGAAATGTATCTCATCAAATCCTGCCTCGATTTCTTGCGAAACTGAATTGATTATTTTATTCAAAATATTAATTTAAAATTTTAACTACAACTTCATGTTGGTTTTGTCACCTCTTCTACATTGGCGTACAGTAAAAACTGTTATAAAAAGTTCTGTCACAAAGTTCCACCCTTGGTTCAAGTATGCATTAGTGTGAAAATTACAAAGAGTTTCAATTGTCAATTCAATAATTGAGATTGAAATTTTTATGATAGAGTGTAGTATTGTTCAGAAAACGCTCCACAGGAAATAAAGTAAACAAAAATTCTAAAAAAGTCATACATATCAAAATAACATTAGATTTTCTATCATCAAGAAGGTCGCTTTCCAGTAATTCTTCCAAGTCGCTTTTATAGGTTTAACTCTTGAATAATATTTATGTCACTCAGAGATTGTCAAGTAAAGAGCCTGAAGATATATTTGTTGATGTGAGTATCTTTCAGGGTTCGTACGGGTCATGGAAATCCTGGAAAGTCATGGAAAAAAATAAACAAATTTCAGACCTGGAAAAGTCATGGAAAATTAATATTTTCAATAAAAGTCATGGAAATTTATTTTAAGTCATGGAAAAATGTCTTGGGCAGTAATAAAGAACAGTAGAGAATTAAAATTTTGAGTGATTCAACCATATTGCATGTAAAAGCTATTAGTACTTGAAAATTGAACGATCTCAAAAACGAATCTTAGTTTAGGAATCCTATTGCATCCGCTTCTGTAGCACTTGCCCGCCTTTTTTTGTAATGTCGTTTTACTGCTGAAACATCCTTAATTTTTTATTCACCATTATTTTTAGAACTTATGTTATATTCTGTAGTAGTGGGCTTCGCATGTTCTTGATTTTACCACGCCCACTCCAAAAGTAATTTAATTGCATCCGAGTTTATTTCAGCCACTTGTAATTCTCAGAATTTATCCTAATTTGTTGAAAGCTTTAGAAAATGAAGACTTTAGTCAGGCGATAGAACATACAAATAGGGGAATTCTAATAGTCAAACAGTGGTGCCCAACGTGCAGCTCACAAAATTGATCCATGAGGCTAGCTGCAATATTTGGTTTAGAAAAATGAATTTACTGATAAACATGACTTTACTTCAATGAATGAAATTACTGTCAAGTTACATAGATGATTAGAAGCACTGTTGACATCAATATCAAATGGCAATATTTTTTTAAGTAAATTTACGATCGGAAACTTAGTAATAACTCATTCCACTTTTGTCCCATTCATTACTATTTTGCCTTATTCATTAAGTAATTATTAGACATTTAAACATCAGTATATTGCATTCACTATATTTTTACTTAACTGAAGTTTATATGATAAAGACAAATAAGAATATAGTTTATTAGTTTTTGCAGTGTGCACTGATTTTTTTTTAGTCAAATAAGTGCTTTGATGAGGTAGTGGCATTCGTGTAAAAGTTTTGCTAATGCCCACTTCCGAAACATTAAATAGTACCATTCTTTTCGTTTAACAGGGTCATGAAATTTTTTATGAAGTCATGAGAAAGTCTTGGAAAAGTCATGGAATTTTTTCATCCGAATTGAGTATGAACCCTGATCTTTTGATGTGGGAAGTTTTTCGAAAAGATCATATCTTTACAAAAAGTTTCTATGAAAGCATATAATATTTCGAGTTGCTAAAATGTGTTTCAAGTACAGGGAAGTAATGAACACTTACTAGCTAAACATTAAGTTATAATATGTGCATTAAGTTTATGCAAAATGACATGGCGTTTACGTGTAAAAATTGCGCAGTCTCAGCACTGTACGGGCATCTCATACACGATGCACCATAATAGCATAGATTACACAATTTTTAAATATTTAATCCGTATGAAGAGATTACTTCTTTAGTTAAGGCAAATCATTATTCTTCATCATTTTTTTCTATTCTGAAAATGCAGATAAATGATTTTCTAAGTTATCTAAATTGAATTTACCCTTTTTTTTAAAATTCTTAGTGAAAAATTTGAGGGTGCAACCGCTCCCTCTTGACCCCCCCTATTTGCTAACCCTGCACATTGCACAGGTACTGAATAATGAAAGAGAATATCAGTCATGTTGGACGATAAAAACATTTAAAGTCCTTCTCTTGAGCAATAGGCGCAAAAATCATTGATGTCTCTTGGTATTTCAGATTTTGTTTGAGTTTTTGTATTATTTTCCGAGATAGAAGTAGAGTAATGCTTGACAATAAAATTATTTTGTTGCTGCACCCCTTTGAAATGATTGGTAGTAAAAATTTATCTTCATCTCTCCCATTCAGGTACACATGTGTACCACTTTTTGTGCCAATCCTTGTATTATTGTTTGACAGGCAGCAGTCATGATAAAAGTGGAAATTGTTTGTTTTAGCACTAATCTTTGAAGAGATTAGTGGCAAAACTAATCAACACCAGATCACATGGAGATGCACGTGTATACCAAGTTTCTTTCAATTCCGTGCATTGCGTTTTGAGTTTGATCACCCTCAAGAAATCGGTCTGATACATGCTAAACACAAACAGTCGGACAGACAGCTTCCAAAACTGGTTAAGGTAGGTTCAGCGCAGCTTAAAATATGTGTCAAACGCAATGTATCAAAATAAGTTGATTCTCATGCAGTCAATAGTTTCTTCTATGCAGAAGAAAGTAATCAAATGATGATCATTTTTCATCTTTATCATTTGACTTCTAGATTGTTGACATTTTGTCTTTTAGTCAAACAAAAATGGGGTTCCTTTAAGGAAGGGCAAAACACAAAGGGTTCCGTGGCCTAAAAAGTTTGGGATCCGCTGCTCTAAAGGCATTTGGTGGCACTAACATCGAAAGCTGAAAAACAGCTTCTATGAAAGAAAAAGAAATCCTGGGGCGCTGCAAGGTGGTTTCTGCGGGTCAACCCCTCAGAACGTTTGGCAAGGGCGCCCATATAGGGGGGCTTGAGCCCCCCTTGGAAATTAGAACTTTCTTGCTTTTAGCACTTTTTGCTTTGCAAAAATATAAAAATATTTCTTTTCCAGCCATTAATGAATAAATAATTAAAAATTTCAAATTTTAATAGACTCTAATCTGCTCTGAAATCTGCCTTCATGGGTAAAATATCCTGCTAAACCATGGTTAAAATTTCTGCGCCCCCTTTACAATTTTGCATATGGGCGCCCATGACGTTTGGTTTTAAGTCATATTGCCAGTTCTAATATGAATGTCTATATCTATATAAGGGTTGTTGTGATAAAAGCCCTTATCCCTAGAAGGTAAATGCTCGTTGAATTAGTGCCTGGTGTGAAGTTGTCTAAATCTTCTCAGAACTACGAAAGGTGCACATGTAGAAGGGTATTAGTGTTGCAAGCAGGGCTGTGGAGTCGGAGTCGAAGAGTCGGAGTCGGGCTGTTTCTGGGGTAAAGGAGTCGGAGTCAGAGTCGTTAGAAAACATTCCGACTCCGACTCCGGGCTTCTTTTTTTCTTTCCTTTTCACTGACTCGCCTTTCATTTTTTAAAAACTGACTACCAGTTGGTTCGATTACATGTATAAAAAGATACTAATGAGAACATAACTGCCATTATGACAATCAGCTAGCTTGAGTGCTTACCGAACTTTCTGTAGCCGTCCCCTTGTTTGCTTGTTTTTTAACCTAACTAATAGCAACTGTCAGCAAACGGTGCCTAAACATTTTCAAGTAATTCGTTTCAAATAAAAATAGAAATATAGTGTTTTGTTCGATCTCAGTTATAAAACAGTAAAAGAAACGTAACAAATTAGTAAGTCGAGGCCCGTAGCTAAGGTTGAAACGTTTAAGGGTGATCGGCAAATTCAAAGAAGTTCTGCCGCGAAAGCACGAATCCAAAAGATTCGATGAAATAATCTAATATTTTTTTCTTTATTAAGACTATTTCTATAAGCTTGGTTCTCACTAAAAAGTATGGAACAAAATAAGTGTAAATGATTTCTTGCTTACAACACTCAATAATTGCAGTTAATCTTAAATTTTTCATATTAAGAATAATTCTAAAGCAGCCAGTAAAATTTAAATTAAAAATTTAGCGAAGAAATATAGGTATAGTAAAAGCTATTCGTACAAATTTGTATACCACCGCATTTTGTGTAAAATTAGCTCCTCACGTATATGTGCCCTATTTTAGTTGAAATTTTATTGATGAAATATAATTTAAAATATATTCACGAAAACTTTCAGAATTAAAATATTTATATTTTTTATAAACTCTGAAATTAACTTTGGGTGTCATCTACCAGATGGGTGTCACCCGGAGCAAATCATTCCCTCTCAAGAACTTGGATTTAGAAAAAAAAAGCTTTTTTCTCTCTCAAGTTACAGCTTTCAAAAATTGAAAGCACACGATTTGATCAATATCTATTTGTTAAGCATTAAAGGGGGGCAAATTACAGATAATCCTTTTCATTTTTTTTAAAAGGGATTTTTTTTTAAAAGTCATCTCACTTTTTAACTTGTAACTATTGGAAAATTTGATTTTTAAATTGAATTTCTAACGTTGTATGTGTCTTAGGTTTACAATAAAAAACAAAATGCGGAATTTTCATAAAAAGAAATTAATATTGCAATCTCTGTTTAGAGGTTTCCCCCCTTCCCCTGAAGGGAGAGAGGGTAGTACAATTAAAAAATACAATTAAAAATTTTTTTTAAAAATCCGGAGTCGGAGTTGGAGTCGGAGTCGGGCGTTTCAAAATCCAGGAGTCGGAGTCGGGGTCAGAGTCATCCAATTTCCTTCCGACTCCGCAGCCCTGGTTGCAAGAAACTTTTTGAGACCAAGATCTAAGTAAAAATCGAACCATGTGCAAGTCTAAAAAAGTTCCTATGTAAGGAATTTTCTTTACCTGTGCAAAGCATTGTAAACACCTTGTAGCATAAGATAAATAAATACCTTTGTGCTGAACAGTAAAGTAAGAAAAACAACGTTAAAAAAACGTTTTGTCGGATGTCTTTTCATCCTTGAGCTCATTACTTTTTGCATTGAAAAAGGCGTTCCCTTTAACGCCAAAACACATGTCTGCTGTAATTTTCAAATTTGTGCTTTTTTTAACGTTGTTTTTCTTACTTTACCTTGTAGCGTGTTTTCTTCACGATTGCTAATGTCTGACTCTCTCTCTCTTCCTCTAGCACCCTGTACAAGGCCCAGAAGCTGCTGTCTGTGAACCTGGACGCCGCCCCCTTTCCCTTCCGCCCCGAGCCCCGGATGTCAGAGCCCCCCTGGGACTCTCCCCCTCACACAGTGAGCAACCCCACTCCCCAATTCCAATGGAGGCCCCTCCATGTGCTCATCCCCCTCGCCTCCCTGGGCGCCCTGCTCTCCCTGCTCTACAGGTGGCTCAGGCCCAGGGGGCGCCACGGGCGGCGCAAGATACGCCCCCGTAGGACAACACAGGCCCCCTCCCCGGGCGGCAGGCCCCCCTCCGTCTGAGAAAACGCATTGTGATACACTTGTAAATATACTCTGTACAGTACGTTGTGTGAAGGCAGAGACTCCAACTTCGACTTATTCCCCGTAGTATGTACGGATTATATGCAAATGATATCCGTTCTACCGAAGATTACATTTTCCCTTAACGTGAGTTTTTAAGGAATCGCTGTAACCCTTTCTGGTGCGACTCATTAAAATTTTTCGTAATGAAAAAGCACCATGAGTAGATTCAGTAAATTACCACCCATTAGCCAGGGCTAAAGCAAAAATACGTGAAATACCAGAAATAATATGGTAAATAATACCTTGCAATAAATAATACCTTAAGAATACGATAAATAATACCTTGCCTCGCGTTCAATCTTCGAGTTGAACCGAACCATTGCTTCGGTCACTCGTCTGGTCTGCTAATTCTATATTAGCTACCAGTTTGTTTGGCAGTCTTGGCTTCCTTAAGAGGTTTTCCATCTCCAGCTCAGTCACTTTCCTATGCCGGGCTGATGAGTGCTAATAAGCACGAAACTGCAGTCCTCGGCTGGAAATGACTGAGCTGGCGGTGTATTTCACGCACTATGAGTAGGTTTAATCAAGATGTAGACAAGATTTTCAGTCAACAATTATTTTTCAAGATTTGTTTTCTTTGTGAGTTGTGTGTCCATTTGTTCACACCGCTCACTTGGGGCAGGGAAAAACGTGTTTTGAGATGCAAGAATGAATGTAAATCTTTTACAATACTATGATTGAACGTCTCAGAGAAAAATGAAAAAAAAAAATGGTCGATTGTTTTAGTTCAAATTAAAAATTTTAAAGTCTTACAAAATTTTCCATTTTTGAGTTCAAAAATTGTTTGATTTTAATAAGAAATTGAGCCAGCAGAAAAAACCATTTTTGTACTGCTGAGATCCATGATTGTTAAAGAGAACAAAATACTCTCTCCAACAATTTTTGTGGTTTTAAAGAATTTTTTAAATTAGTGTTCTTATTTGACTATTGTGCCAGAAAGGGTTGAAATTATTTCTCTCGTTTTTAGAAATTGATCTAAAAGCAACTAAAAATCAATCAAAAAGAAAACTAATTTATTTATGAATTCTATTAAATATAGAATAGTATGTAATTTTTAATAAACTGCCTATTATTTTCATGGGTCAAATCTATAATCAGAGGTTGGAGTCTCTGTGAAGGACGTTTATTTATTTACTTCTCGCCAGTGATTCTGTGTGACTGGGTGGTGGCCAATAGTCTTCAGGCATTTTGAAGGCAACACTACTCTTTGAGGGCTTTACTGAAGGAAAAAAATAGCTTGCAGCACTTAAGAATCTTATAAATAAAGGGTGTCCCAAAATTGACGCAAGATTTGATTTTGTTGCCATTTGTGCAAAATAGTGTTGGCATCTCTGAAAAAAAAAACAATTGATAGCTGAGAGGTTAGGGTTTAAAAAAATGGAGCGTTATACGATACAATAACACGCTTTCATTATTGAACAATTGTTTCAAAAATAATGAAAGTTGAGGCTGGTCAAGCAGTTACTGTTACTGGCGCTCGGTATCGCAACGAGGTAATGCACGGGTGGTTGTGGGCTTGTTGACATAGACCTTTGGCTTCAAATAACCCCATAAGAAGAAATTTAAAAATGTTAAATCACACGATCTAGGGCGCCAATTCTGATCACCGAAATGAGAGAGTACGCGACTAGGAAATGCCTTATGCAGTAATTGAAATGTTTCACTCTCTCTAGCTGTATGGTACAATAACACCCCATTTTTACTAACCCTAAACTCTCAACTGTCAAATTGTTCTTTTTTCATGGCTGCCAACAATTTATGGAAAAAATGGTGGCAAATTCAAATCTTGCGTTAATTTTGGGACACCCTTTATAAGCTGACCCATGAACCATTTTACTACTGCCTGCCTTAGCTAGGCTAAGGTCTGGCCACATTAGAAGTCTGGTCTTCGATGGCTCCACCGAGGCTTTTTCAACTTGCCCATGCTCGGCTATTGCCTCTCCCTCTCACATTATTTGCTGTATCGGTGCTTCTGTGGGGCAACTGTCGGATGAGGGTGGGATTATCTTTGATCTTTTAGTGCAGGAGCTAATCCAGGATTTTTTTCTCACTACCTATTTTTGTGAAAGCATTGCATCACATTTTATTTTTGTGAAGGCTTTTTTTTTAAACATTGTTTTTATGATTTTTTTTATAGACATTTTTGTTAAAGAAAAGTAGAACACCTGAAATTTTAGTTCGAAAGTGCAAATGTCATGTATTATTATTTGTAACAGTTTTTTTAGGGGGGTGAGCTAAAAATTTAAGAAGAACAAAAAATAACATGGTAATTTGAGCTCAATAGACTTTTTATTGTGTACGATTCAGGAAATTATCAGAAAAACGGTCCCCCGAAACAGATTGCGATAAAATTGCATTTTTGCACTTTGACGAAAAAATACTACAAAATAGTCGTTACTAAAGCGATTGCTTATATAAATCAGCTTAGAATTTTATTTCATGAATGAATTTTGTTTCAAACAGAGAAACAAATTTTCAATTTTAAATTGCAGATTTTTATTGAACTTTCGATTTTAAATTGCAGATTTTTATGGAACTTCCGATTTTTTATAAATGTTGTTTTTGTGAAGCTACTGATTTTATTACTTGATTTTTGTGAAAGTACCAATTTTAAAATACACTTTTTGTAAAGAAACTGAAAAACGGTAGTAAAACCAGCCTGAACTCTGTAGTGCGACATGATCTCTTGATCTAGGGGTCTAGACCATGAGGATCAGCAACACAACACCATTTTACTACCATCCGTATTTGTTGCATGAGTACCGAGCCTCTAACTTTTGTGTCCAACAACTCTGTATCTGTAAGCATGAGACCTTATGATTTCCATATAGCATAGGCCAAGTGATGGATTCTTCCTCTAAACCATGCCAGAGATTGATTCCAGGTCATTTTGGTGAAGGACAAGGGCCCTAGCCACTAGACCACATGGGACATTCAGTGACCAACTACTTTTAAATAACTTTGAAGCCGAGCCTAATCAACCATCTGCAGTTGCATTTCATATTCATTCATCTTTAAGTTATAGTCAATAGCCTCGTGTACATGAAGCTTTTGTACCTTAAAATTTCCCCGCTTCAACTCCAAAAAAAAAAGGCTGGAAGATATACCGTTCACATGCAAAAAGAGCGTGTAAACTGTATCTGAGAAAGAGGTTTTACCCAACATCCTTAGTGGACCCATCTAGTAAACAAACTCGTTTCGCAAAGTCCATTCTGGGTAAAACCCACGCATTTACTCCAGTTAATGGCAGGAGGAAGTAAGATCCACATTTATCCGGGAGTTAATCGGAATGTTGTTTAAAGCAAGTTTTTTCCGGTGTAGAAAAAATGTACAATGTAAACACGTCTAATTAGTACAAGTGCTTAATATTTTTTTCCTTCGTTTTTCATTAGTAGGACCTTCAGAACATCAGAATGGAGAGGGTTCTGTGGAATGAAGTTTGAAGACCACTGGCTTAAATAAATGCCACAAATGCAATGGAGACCTGTATCTTTATAGGCATAACCAGAGTACACTGAAAATGTACTCCAGTACACATACTTCATCCTTAACTTTTTAAACTGAAAAATCTAAAGTAGTTCATAGGCTCATATTGTTATATTTTTTTATTTTTTATTTATTTATTTATTTTTTTTTTTTTTTTTTTTGTCGGTCTTCATGTATTTCTTCTTTCCAAGCCTGTAGGAACCTTTTTGATATCAGACCACGCTAGAACTTAGATGTGACTTGAGCATGAAATAAATTTTAATTTTCCATCTACACCATATTCAAATAGGGAGTAACATGATGTGTCCACCACTGATTCACACAGCTCAAAAATCATTTTTTAAATAATTTACTTAAATCATCTTTGTAAAAAAATGACAAATGACTTGTTTTTGAGGAGGCAGCTTTATCTTCTTGAATAGAAACAAAATATTCAATAGAAGGTTCTTTCCAAAAGAACTAAAGCTGTTTATTTTTAATTTTAATGAACTGCAGCAACTCTTTTATCAAAGTTTTAATTTCATTTTCATGAGTTACTGGAGACAAAATGCATTTTATGCTATTTGTGCAATACATTCATCTTCATTATTGTAACCCATTTTTGCATGTTTCCTACTAATAGGCTTTGATTAGTAAATTCATCTCTCGTTGAAGATTAAGAGGAAAATATATTTTTGTTGAGATGCAACAGAAAGATGCTTTCTTTGATAATTTATCCAAGATGGAGGAAAGTATAGTTGCAAATATCATTTGGATCATTAGATTCATAATGGATTTGTAGATTTAGTTGCATTTTTCAGCATTTGGACGTACTTATAATTCATATATGATTCTGTACAAATCAGCATTTTCAACTCTATCTCTCTCGTCCTGTATCAAATTGGTATTTTAAAGTGTTTTAACGGAAGCTAAAAGACTATTTTTGACACAGAATTTCAGCTATCGGAGATATTAAGTCAGTTCTTTAGTGTCCAAGATAAATTATACAATGCGTTCATCTACTTAAGTTTAATTGTTGATGTTGTGCACTGATATTTTCAGACTCGTCTCAAGACACAATAATTATATGTTATGTTGTTTCTTGTTTGGAAAGTGTGTTTTAAAAATAAATTTTGTAGTTCAGTTTAAATTGAGCAATCTTATTCAATCTGTATGATGCCCCCATAACCCTTTGAGGATCATAAGCTTTGTGGTAGAGTATGGAAATTTGGTATGTTTCTAAAAACAATATATTTTTTAAATTGTTAATATTAAGTACGTCTAAATAACATGGAAAAAATGATTTTTTAGTTATTGGCATTCAATATTTTATAAAATTAAATTTAAACTTTGGAGACGCATGTCGATTGTCCTTAAATGAATTCACCAAAATTGGAAATTTTCTTCTGAATCCAATACTTTTACATCCCTTGGATGTAAGATAAAGTAAAAAATATACAACTATTTTAATAACTACATAGATGTCTTAAATGTGTGATAAGTTTCTTCATTGGCATTATAAAATTAATATCTGGCTATTAAGAGGTTGCCGACTATACCAATTTTGCTACATAGAGATCAAAGAGTGGAAATGCTGATTGGCACTCTATAAATAATTTATTGTTTGTTTTGGTGCTGTGATTTTAGTTTATTTCCATGACATTACTTTTACAGATAGAATAAAGCATTTACCATAAGGGATGAGTCTATTAACAAAGCTCGGTGAAGGTATCCAAATGTCCATGGCTCTTTAGATTAAGACCCTTTATGTATTTATACAGGTGACTGAATCCTGGTTATTACCAGGTGGTACTAAAGTCCAGAAAACGTGCCACATGGTGGCTCGTTGTAGGACATTATCATCTCCTTTTTCACCCCCCTTGCCGGACATTGTGGAAGTCAGATGCAACATAGAAGTGCATCAGCAGACGGAAGATGCCTCTGAGCAACATGCTGCTGATTTCGACACATCTGACTTGGAGGCGCATCAGCAGACGGAAGATGCCTCTGAGCAGCATGCTGCTGGTTTCGAGACATCTGACTTGGAGGCGCATCAGCAGACGGAAGATGCCTCTGAGCAGCATGCTGCTGGTTTCGAGACATCTGATTTGGAGGCGCACCAGCAGACGGAAGATGCCTCTGAGCAGCAGGCTGCTAGTTTCGAGACATCTGGCTTGGAGGCGCATCAGCAGATGGAAGATACCTCTGAGCAGCAGGCTGCTGGTTTCGAGACATCTGGCTTGGCCGTGCACCAGCGACTGGAACAACACTTAAATGTCTCCGAGCAGCAGGCTGCTAACTTTGAGGCGAGATCTGACATGGATTCCAGTGCCAGTCAACCAGAATTTAAGTTCAACCGCATCACCAGTCACCATGTCGAGGTTCACTGCAGCTTTGTTGCTTATGGTGAAACCGAGACAACCTGTAGGTATGAGCCGTTGAAGAGTGCATTCTTGTTCTTTTTGGAAGCCGAAAAGGGTGTTTGTAGAGCAGCTAAAAGCATCATATGTAATCGGTGATATTGTCCATTCTATGTCTTTTGTACGGTGAATTAATTTAACACTGCCTTGTCATTTAGGAATTTTTAAGAAAGGAATCTTAATATCATTGGAAAATCATCATTACCTCTTGTAAATGAATATTTAAACCATAAAAGCAATATTTGTCATAATTTTAACGAATTGTTTTGTTTTATATTTGTTGACTCAAAATTAAGTTTCATTCCTGTAAATAAAGTTGTATCAATTTTCCTACTATGACTTGTAAAAATATATGGTGAAATTGTTATTTAATTTGAGCAATTTATTGTTAGATTTTTATTCGAAACGAAACGGTTTGTCGCTGCATTCTTTGTGTTTCTATTAATAAAAAGACGTACTATTGGGAATTTTTGTTTTGCTTTATTGAAGTTATTATTTAAGTACAATGGCTGAGATGTATTTATTTTGTTCTTGGGGGTATGCCCAAATCCATGTTCGAAAATGGTTTTCAATGATCAGGTTTAAATAGTTATATAGTCAAAAATTAGAAATATATGAAGGAGGCAGTAAGAATTTGATGTGAATGAAATTTGGTGTAATTTCGAAAAGTATTCCACACTAGGTAACTATAAACCCAATTGCTGGTTTGCTACATTCAAAGTGCGGGTTTATAAACAAAATACTAGTCTTCAATGTTTGCTGAATAAAGGATTTTTTATTCGCTTAAAGGCCAAAAAAAAAAAAGAAATCTGATTAATTAGCAGGTAGTTGCAATCGCAGTTTCTTCCACAGGTTATGTGGGGGACTGTGTAAGAAAATGTTCCATATTTTTTGATGAAATGCAGAATCAGGTGCTTTTTAATGCTTTATGCCATGAAAGCTACTTCATGGTATACCTCGGACCTTTTCCCCGAAATCTTACTTATAACAACGGGGGCGTTGGTTGGGATTTGTCACTCAGTAAAGCCTAAAATTCTGGTGGAAATCTACTCAGGGCAGGATCTATAAATTTTGGGCCTCCTTGCAAAAAATCAACAAGGCCCCTAACTGCCTACAGGATTCATGCCCCCCCCCCCCCTTCCGCAATGCAGGGTCAGCGAATATGTAAATCCGGGCCCGCTTCTCCCGTATATTTGATCTCATTATTTTATATCTTTAATACACAAAGGACATCATAAAATGGACTATATGATCAGAAGAAAATAAATGTAAACCAAGACTGCTGAGCTTTATGCCTACGTAAGGTGTTAGCTCCCATATACAGGTATATATCTTTTATCAGAATTTTCTACCTTATACAGGGTGTCCCAAAAGGTCGTTTACAAACTTAACATGCTGGTCTGCCATATCATGATGAACAAGATTTACATAGTAACATACGTTCGCAAGCCCAATGCTGGCGCATTACGCACACCAAGTCAGGCACTAACGGATGCAGAACATGTCGCATATTTATTACACAAAGACGATTTTACACAACATTTTAGTTTTCAAGGAAGGCTTATAGCTGTTGTTGAAATTTTCTGCCTTTAACTGTCAGACACCGTCGCAACGAACGAAGTAACGACCGTCGTAATAACGATCCATTCTGACAAGATTTCTCTGATCGCTGCGTTGTCGTTGCAACGTGATTATGAGAGCTGGCAGGACTCAAATTTTGGCAACTGCTTTAAGCTTTCCTAAAAGACTAAAATGTTGTATAAAACCGTCTTTGTATAATAGACATGTGACATGTTGTGCATCCGTTAGTGTCTGACTTTGTGTGCATGGAGTGCGCCAGCATTGCGTTTGCGAACACATGTTCCTATGTAAATCTTGTTCATCATGATATGACAGACCAGCACGTTAAGTTTGTAAACGACCTTTTGAGACACCCTGTATAAGTTTTTATAGACTTTCTCGGTTCATGTAAGAGAACAATTTCTTTTCCGCTACCCCACTAAATATGAACAAAAGCTTCTCAAATCAACCCTCCTTAAAAATTTCAATGCCACAGTTTGTGCCATGGACATCCCCCCCCCCCCCTCGTGGGCATCCATGTTGCAAATATGGAGAATGGTGCTTTCAGATGTAAGGAAATTCGATATTTTTGTCTTGTTTTGTTTTTCTGAAATCACAACAACAAAAAGTAAATGCGAATGTGTGAAAAGATTGAAATTGCACTAGAATAGTGTCTTAGAAGGAGCAGAAAAAGATTTTAAATACTGTCATCCTTAGTTTTTGTTACAAACCTATGTGAAATATCGTATTTCGTTTTACAGACGCTCATATTAATAGGTACCAACTTTGTCAAGTTTTATCGAAATCTTGTTTTATATCGCCAAACTGACACTGGATTCAGCATCACATATTTGGCACCGTTTTTATAGTAACATTTGGCTTCAAAAATGTGAAGTGAAATATCCCAAGCAGTAGCCAATTTCTGACATTTTTAGTTAACATTGAATGGCCAGAAAAAAAGGGAAAAACAATAAGTAAAGCGTTTTTTTAGAACATTTGATAGAAACCAAAAAAGAAAAAAAAAATGGTGCACAACCAAACTATATACATACCCTACATACAAAATTTCAACCTGCTACTGCACAGTTTTTTAGTTATGCAAGGTGCATAAATGGCGTAACATACATACATATTCACACGTACGGACAGTCATCACGAGAAAATGCGTTATAGTTTACTCAGGGATAACATCTCGTTCGTTGTAAACGAGTTCGACTGTCATTTATTTAAAATTTTGTAGCTATATCTTGATGAAGTTGAATTTTATTTTCTCCGGCACCTTTTTACTTCCTTTTACAAAAAAGGAAGTATTGTATTCACAAAATAAAATTCACTCAAAAATCGGCCTTAATTTCCATTTTTCTAACCTCCGAATGAATATTGAGTTTTTTTTTCGACTCGACCACACGTGGATATATGCCTAGGAAACTACAGACATCCGAAACATCCATTTTGATGACCCCCGAGTTAATTACAACGAATTGTCTCGTGACGTGCGTATGTACGTATGTATGTGCGCATGTGTGTATGTATCTCGCATAACTCAAAAACGGTATGTCCTAGAAAGTTGAAATTTGGTACGTAGACTCCTAGTGGGGCCTAGTTGTGCACCTTCCCTTTTGGTTGCGTTCGGATGTTCCTAAAGGGGTCTTTTGCCCCTTTTTGGGGGGAAATCATTATTAACTTCGATGTAAACTCAAGTGGTGTTATAATTTGTCGTACACTTGGCGATATATAGGCAGCCTTTTGGTCGCCAAGTTTTGTCACCAACTTGGCGACAAATTTTGCAATGTTTTTTTTTTATTTTTTATTTGGTTTCAATATGGCCAGTGTTAGTGAAATTTAGAGAGTAAACAATTGAATCACATTAAAATTGCCAATAATGGGGAAATGACATTAAATTGGAGTAAAAGGAAGTCATGTGATGATCATCAGTTCATTGACAATACGTTTGGATGCGTGTAAGGAATAGTCATTTCATTTGTATTTGATCTTTATGATGCTTTCCGCATTTTGAACAGTGCAATATTTTTCTCATGATACAAAATTTTTTACTAAAACTAGCATTTTTTGTGATCATAAAAATGATGTTTTTTAAGCATTTAAAATAAATAGAAACACATCAATAAATGATGAGAACAAGAAATCTTTTAGTCATAATTTCAAAAATCTTTATTAAAACAACAACATCTCTTATATACAAGAAAACATGTTCAGAATATATCTAGACTAGAATTATTGGATTCGAAATTTGACTAGCTTTCTCCTTTTTCTCTTAAGAAAATCATGTTTTGCATTTAAGATGTTCTCATTAAAGAAAATAAATAATCAATTTTCATTATAAATTAGTTAGCATGAAGGATGATTTTGCTTCACTATCAGCTGAATTACTACTAATGGTATAATCGTTTTCAGTATTCGCAAACTCAAAAATGTGGTAAAACTGAAGTTAAATAGTGTTTTAAAAATGCATATTTTGTCTATCGTCTTGAGATTAAAAAGGAATTTGCAACAATGAGCTTAAAAAAAGGCTGATTTTTGGAATCTTATCGTACTCCTAAAAAATGAGTCCTAAACGTTATGTATCTTTAATGTCAAAGGACTTCCAACCAGTTATTTCTTTGTTAAATTGACATTTAAAAAATTCTTTGAAACAATTTTAATTTCAATTAGTACCCATTTTTCTTGCAATTCCGAAATTAATCATAGTGGAATCTAGAAATTTGTTTCAAATATATATAGATTTTACAAACTTCATTACTGTTAAGATTTGATATTGAGATCATGGTCTAATTCCTCACTAAAACGTGCAGAAACCCTATTACAGTCTTCAGGACTTATTTTCGTACGTAAATGATCCGGTTTCGTCTAATTTAATTATTAAAAATCAATTCCATCTAATTTGTAAAAAAATACATAAAATTCTAAAGGAGCAGACGTGTTCAACTCCCATGAGCTCCCATGCGAATCAAGTCTTGATTTAAGCACATCCTCCTCACCTGGTTGAGTTACACTTCGTCCATGGTATGTCAGGCCTCAGAACCTTTTAAAACAACATTGGAGACAGATGTTTCTGATATAAAATGCAAATCCAATCCTGCATAGATGTCGCAAATGCAGTGCTCAGTTCAAGCATCCCATCTGAGCCAATGAGATACATATAAACGAGGTCTTTGTTTGAGAAAAGTGCCGTTACATATTCTGCCTCTTTGGCTGAAAGCTACCAACCATTGTGATAAACTAATATCGATTTAATGAACTTTCTCACCAATTCTATTGTATTATCACCACGTGCTGCAGTCTTGAACTCATTTTCAAGACAATCTTGTTTTGGTTCAAACTATTGAATAAAGCAAACACTCTAGCTTGTTCCTTGGATCAAATGCTTAAGTTAATGAAAAAGACGCTATTAACATCTCATGGTGGTGCGTTTCCACTGGCTATTTATATCAGAATGAGAATATCTTAGCAATGCATGTTTTGGAAAAAACATCTTGATGTTATTTGGATCATTGTGTAATCGATGAATATTTCACGCAATTATTTATTTTTTTTTATCTCTCATAACTGTGAAGTGAAAAGTCTGAAACACTTTGAGGCACGACGTTCCAATCTAGAGTGTGCTTTTATAGAATAGAGCGGAACTTCATGCATGTATACCACATAATTCAAATTTTTCGCACATTTTTCAGGAACTTTGAGGATCGTGTACGGCTCAGGAATATAACAGTATAAAATATCTTCAAAACAAAATGATTTTGGGTTATCATTTGTTCTTGGGAAAGGATATACCGGGCGTAAACCTCTTCACCAAAAGCTGCCACTTTCGCTTCGAAAGTATTTCTTTCACGTACCGATGCCGTCACCGATATCGAGACCACCTTTCAGAGTTCTTCTTACTGCAAGAAAAAAAAACGTTACTTGGTACACTTATCGAATTGTTATTTCTTCATATCTGATGAGTTGTGCCAGTGGAGGACATATTTTTCCAACCACTTTTGAGCAGAACGAAACCCTTTACATTAAACGAATCGGAATTAGAACAAATTTAAAGCAATTCATATTTATGTTCACCTAGTCCGAATCCTGATCATTTTGAAAGCAGTATTATATCCTGGCTTATTCATTGGCACCACATCAGAGTAATCTTAGGCAATGTTGAGAAGATTTTCTCTATGATAATAAAACATTTTTGATTTAAATACTCAACCAAAATACAGTATTGTTTATAAATGTATTGCTATTGATATGTGAAGGATAATTAATAGTTGCTTTTGGAATAGAGTTAGAGTTGCTAGAACGGAGTGTTTCGGATATAACGGTTTAAAATAAATGCTCAGACGTATTCTGGGTTGAACTTTGAAAAAGAAAAACTCTCAACAACAACAGTTAATTTTACCAGGAACATATTTCCAACTGTATAGTAGTTTATGTATGGATTCTAGTCATTACTTTATTGAATAAATTATGCAAGAAGGCAAAAAGGACAGATTGGACTTTGTCTACCATACTAAGAGTTATAATGATTTCGATACACATTACAGGAGCAACAGCTAGTTGTTCCAACTCTGAAGATCGAAACATTCTGTATGAAGCTGAAGTTGATCAAGACAAAGGTACATCAGCTCATGTGGTCTGACAAAAAATTTCGTATAAATTCGCTTGGCAGTCAACTTGTTGAAGCTGTATATGGGTCATTTTCTCTAAACTGCTAAATTCTTGTCCTTGCTCCAAAAATAACAAACTAACTATAAATAAAACTGATGCTAGAATGCTTTAAGAACATGTTTTTATGTTTGTAAAATAAGTTAAAACAAACACTCTATTATTATTATACATTTAAATAATTTTTTAATAGGATAAATGTCATTCCCCTGTGTGTCCCTACCTCCACCTTAAAGCAAAATCAGCTCTAAAGATACAGGAAGCCATGCATATTTGTACGGAAATTGTTGTTTAACCTCTTAACAAGTGTTATGCAATGTTGTAAAATAGAAAAATAAAAACTTTTCAAGGTTTGCACTATTAAAAAAAAAATAGTAAAAAATGTCCTTTGGTTTTTTGTCATTCCCCTGTCGAGGAATGGAATGAACGTTTCTCACACCTGGTAATAGTTGTATTAACTCATAATTTAATCTTTGAATTCTGGTCTCATCATAGAAATAATCTTAATTAGTTCTTTTTGAATAAATACACGGTGTCGAGTATTATTCGGGTGATCTCAAGTTAAATCTTGATAAGTATTTATAATGACTGTCATTACCCTGCCTTTGATAATTCATTTAATTTTGTAATAATCGCTCAATGAATGATTGACTTTTGTTTGTATTCACCAAATATCCTAAATAAACAAACAAACCACTGACGTAGACCGGAAGTAGCGAGTCTTATTTCCGGTTAAGCGCCAATCTCCATTGCTAAAATAGGTGTTCATAGCGAAAGCGATTTTGTTGTGCTTCTTTAAAAAGCAGAATAATGTCTTCTGCGTATTTCAATGCATTAAATAAGAAAGACAAACTTAGTTATTGTTAAAAACTATCTTTCAATGGCTGTGACCTTACCGATCCTTTAGTAGATGGATGGCGAATCTATTGCTAACGATTGATGTTTACAGTGTTCAGGCAATTTTGTTTTCTTTCAGTTCTAGGTTTGATATTTAATATATTTTATTACACATTTGTTCATCACTTTTTTTTTTTGTTTAATCAACTTGCTTCTGTAGCAAGATTGATAGGCATAAAAAAAATTGAAAGATAACAAAATTTAAATTTAATCTCCGAGTGCTTTCTCCTGCGTTAAAATTGCTTTGAATGTAATGATACTATACTATAACTTTTATTAATGTGTTTGTTTACCGATTGTCGAATATCTAAATTTGTTTACAATTAGAGCGCCTAATATTAAAGTACCGTCAATAACTCGAAGTCCCAAGAGACGGGCTAAATGGTTCGAGTTATTGATAGTTCGAGCTATGGGAAGTTTTTTTCTCATGAGGTAATGAATAGTGGTTCTTTATTTTAATCACACAAATCAAACTGTTTGAAACCCGTCAAAACACTGGAAACTTTCAGCTTTGCAGGAAAGCAAATAAAAAATTGTTCAGGTTGAGTTTTTCTAATAATCAATTTAATATAGATCAATATAGATCTTCACACATTACAGTAAAAATACAAAGCTGATGAAATTAAGGTGAATTTTTCCAGCTCGTAAATACCTCGCACAAAGAGTGTTTACTACATAATATTCATTAAGATTCAATCCTTTCGCTTTAAAGCATTGGCTTTGATTCGACGATCAGGACCTTTAGAAATTTGAACATCTTTATTTCTGACATCTTATTTGCTCCTGTCCTCATGCTGTACCCGAAAGCAGAACAACATCCCCTCTTTTTACGAAAATTTTGCGCCTTTGAAATTCATGATTAATTTTAAAAATTCAATCAAATTACAGATACGTAAAAAGAGCAATTCGTCGTAAGAAGCAATACAAATAAGACTTCCGCCGGAAGTTTTGAGTGACCCCGTGCAGCCCTGCCACCTAGTGTTCAAAAGAGTAAGCGTGGCTTGGAATTTGGTGAATAGAGTTTCCCCCCCTTACTTTAAGTGACATTGATATTTGTTGTTTGCAGTTATGACAATAATATATAAGTTAACTTTAATTTTTGTCATTCCCCTGTCGTCCTTCCCCTGTAAAATGTAAAGGAAACAAATAACCACGATAACTACTTTTTGGACACCACGACATTGGATCTTTTTCAATTTCATAAAAGTAGTGTTTCCTTTTCCTACGTAAATTATAATATCGTCAGTAAAACACATTATTTCCTCTAAGTGTCATTCCCCTGGCACAGTGAATGCCATTCCTTGCCCTGTCCAAATTGCGCTGTTTAGGGAAAATGACCCATATGATACTTACGAGATTTCCTATCAGCGTATCTAGCTTTCTTTCTGTTCCTGGGCTCCGTCCTGCTGGGTTGGCTCATCACGTTCTTCACCAGGCTGTCGAGGATCTCCTCGTCGATGTCCGTCGCGCTCTCGCAGGGGGTGGAATACCCGCCCTGGTAACCCCCGCATCGTTCCAACATCATCACAGAGTTGGGACGACTCAAGTGGCCGGGAACTGGTGAAAAGGAAATAAAGAAATGTTGCAATGAATGGGGGCAAGTTATCAAAAGAATTCAATTTTCAATACTTCCCTTGTCTTGCAGGATGAATGCAGAGATGTTTTAAATGTTTTACAAGTCTTATCAATGCATTAAGTTCGACTGTTTTTAAAGAAAGTTCTAAAACTATGGGGATCCAAGGGGAGCGCTCCCGGAAATTTTTAGAAATTGTAGTTCAAGAAATGCAATTTAATATTAAACCATCTTTGGCGACAAAAGAGGAGGAGAGGTTCAGGAACTTTTATGAAGGGTTAGAGCTCAGATTCTATTCCAGGAATGTTTTGAAATTAAAGTTCTAAAAACAAAATTTTAGCCGATCTTTAATCATGTAAAGGGAGCAGCTGGTTCGGTATTCTCCTCAGGAATTTTTTCGAAATTGAAGTCCTAAATATACAATCGTTTGCCAACTTGGATGATGTTCAATAAGGGAAGAGTTGAGGCTTGGAGATTTCACTCCGGAAAATTTCCAAGAATGAAGTTCGAAACCCGCAATTGGTAGACTTTCTTAAATGGTGTTAGAGAGATTGGTTCGAGGGCTCTTTCCCGGAAATTTTATGGAAAGGGATATTCAAAAACCGAAAATCTTAATGATCTTTTAAGGAAATTGAGGGCTGTGATCTGATGGAATTGGGGGGTGGGGTACCGCAACTCCAAACCCCCTCCCATGAATTCGTCTCTAGTGCTTTTTTAAAATTATGTTTAAGGTCTCATCAAAAAGCTTCTGGTAACCTGTTTTTAAGTAACTTAAAATGACTCGCATCACTGTCAATCTACATTTACGATTTGTTCATTTAAAGTTAGTTGAAAACTTGCACAAACTGTTCTGAGTAGCTCCCCTCTACCTCACGGAATATTCTGGCTGCTGGTCTAAGTCACGACGCTTACAATGACTAATAACACTCTTATTCTCACCTTAACAGCAGTTGAGTTTTGTGGAAAAGTTTTGTTCTCTCCTGTATTTTAGTACATTTTTCCTCAACTGGTACACTTAATAGAGGAACTAAATAGGAACTGAAATTCATGCTTAACTTAAGGGGTCTAAGGACCTTTAAACTTCAAAATTTTCGATTTTCTGGAAAAAATATATGTTATCCACAGTTTAATTCTGAACAATTTGATACCTTATTTATTACTATACGCCAAAAACTTTTCGAGTTATTGTAAAAATGCCTAAACTTTCCCCATAGAGATTTATGTTAACAGTAGCTGTTTAAGTCTCTTTTTCTCAGGTGCCGGTTTCTTCGGTTTTCTCGTTTTGCGCGTATGATATCTCAGAAAGTTTTTTATATATGTCCGTAAAACTTTTAATGTATGTTTATCTGGTTTATATTTATGACCTAAACCTAAATTTATTTATTTTTTTAAAATTATTTATTTATTTTTTTGAAATTCGGTAAGTTAATATCGAAAATTTCCAAAATTTTGGGTAAAAAAATATTTATTTTTAAATATTAACTTTAATTTTTTAGTTGAAATTTAGGTTCAGATCGTTAAGATGTATCAGACAAATATGCATAAAAAGTTTTACGGAAATATATAAAAAACTTTTTGAAATATCAGGCGCGCAAAACGAGAAAACCGAAGAAATCGGCACCTGAGAAAAAGAGGCTTAAACAGCTGCTGTTAACATAAATCTCTACGGGGAAAGTTTGCGCATTTTTACAATAACTCAAAAAGTTTTTGGCTTATGGTAATAAATAAGGTATCAAATTGTTCAGAATAAAATTATGCATAACATATATTTTTTCCAGAAAATCGAAAATTCAGAAGATTAAAGGACCCCTTAAATTGACTTACACGATTATCATTCTTACCCGTACAAATGTCGTTATATAAATAAACAAGAATTACATACCTGGAGCATTTTTGGACCGCCCTCTGAGGTTCACCATCGAACCCCACTTGGTCATTTTGGAGTCTTCGGCGTCGGATTCACCCAAAATTTGCCGTAGTTGTTGATCTTTCCTTTGCTCTTGCGTCGGCTGGCGAAGTCTTTCGCTCTGAAGAATAGAGAAAGTTTTGAAATTGAAGAGCCATTCATTCGTAGTTTGGTCAACCCATTTGCACGAATGAGACTTTTCATCGAAGAGTCTTTATTCAAGGAGTTTTAAACTTTGGCTCGTAGTTTCTATATACGGTGGACGCCGGTTAGTTGAATCAACCGCTTCAATGAATCAAATCGTCAAAAACAGAACAAAATCCAGCTGTCTAAATTCGCCGCTTTATTGAATCAGCCGCTTTGAGGAATCAAAACTGTTTGGAACAATCGTGATTCAACTAAGCGGCGGCCACTGTATTAGAATATCAAGTACCATTACGTATCGTAATACGAAGGATCAACTTACTGAATCAAAATTTTGCATTTAAAAAACGAGCTGATGTGTGCATCCCATGACTTCCTTTTACTCCAATTTACTGTCATTTTCTCATTACTGGCAGTTTTAATATGATTCAATATTTAACTCTCTAAATATCACCAACAGTGGTCAAATAAAAACCAGATTAAAAATTTTTTTTTAAAATAAATCGCCACATTTATCGCCAAGTTGGCGACAAAACTTGGCGACCAAAAGACTGGTGATACATCGCCAAGTGTCCGCCAAATTATAACACCACTTCAGTTTCCATCGAAATTAACAATGATTCCCCCCCCCCCAAAGGGGCAAAAGACCCCCTTTGGAGCATCCGAATGCAACCAAAAAGAAAGGTGCACAACTAGACCCCACTAGGAGTCTACTTACCAAATTTCAACTTTCTAGGACATTCCGTTCTTGAGTTATGCTACATACATACACACATCACACATACGCACATACGTATATACAGACGTCACGAGAAAACTCGCTGTAATTAACTCGGGGATCGTCAAAATGGATATTTCGGGTGTCTGTACGTTCCTAGACACATATCCGCGTGTGGTCGGGTTGAAACAAAAACTCAACATTCATTCGGGGTGAGCAAAATGGAAATTAAGGCCGATTTTTCGGTGAAAATGTTTTTGCGAATTCAGTACTTCCTTTTTTGTAAAAGGAAGTAATAATTATTTGAACGTGCTGCGGACGATACTGAACGGCCACAATACGTACAAAACCATTATTTTTTAAGTACTTTTTTTTTTTAATTTTAAAGTTGATACTTCATATTGCGATACATAATGGCACCTTGTATTCCAATACATAGAAACTATACACCAAAGTTTATAACTCCTTGAATAAAGTTCAAATATATATACGTAAGAATGTCTCATTTGTGCAAATGGATTGAGCAACTGAAACTGCATAATTAAAGTAAGCAGCAGTTATTGTAACGTTACAAAATTTAAACAGCTTATTATTTCTATATCCTTGAAAAAATTTGCCTTCCCAAAACTAACTTTTTTTTTTTTTTTTGAGAGAAAAAAAAAAAAAACATTAATAAGAAATTTGTACATCACTGAACGAAACAACCTATTAATTAAGGATATCTTCTGCGAAATCAAGTGTACTTTAATCTGGCAGCGTTTTTGCTCCCGTTAGTAAAATCAAAACTTTATTTCATGAATTGACGAATTTAGTTCAAATAAGTTTTGAAGGGATACGGCAAAGTGAGGGTTGTGAGTATGGAATTCTTTTTGTTGTTGTATATTTGAAACATATAGTAGGGCAGACCGGGGCACGTTTAAGCATGGGGTACGTGTACGCAGTGCCCTTTTTTCGAAACGAGTTATAAATGGAGAGCTAACAGTCATACCAGGTTGATGCTGCTCCTGAGCAAATCTTCTCCAAGTTTTTGAGCATTAGTCGAGCTTCGGTTTAGCATGCGGATATTAAAATCTGTTTTCTACCAAGCCGAGCAAATTTTGCGTTGAACAATTTGAAGCTTATTTTGAATAAATAATACTTTGTTATAAACAAATAAATATATAAAAAATAGCAGATTTTTATCTTTTTTTTTTTTAATTGTATTTGTATGGATAGAAAAGTTATTAAATTTTGTTGCACGTTAAAAATAAATCCAAACTTGCCGACGGGGCACGTTTACGTATTTTCATCGGGGCACATTTACGGATGTTCTTACTGTGTCTTACTACTGTCTTACTTCTAAACGGGACCCGGACGCTTTTTTCGCTCTGTACTGTCTCAAACCTTTAGTATTTTCAGGTTTTTTAGTTTTGAAAGTCACCATTCATTTTTAATTAATTAACAGATTCGTATCTTATAGCTTACAATCACATAGTGTTGTATTCATGCTTGTTCAGCTTTAACTTTGCGCACTATTCAGCCTGTCATACGTTTTCTTATTTTAAAGATCGTAAGACATTACGTTCAAAACACTAACAGAACTACGTTAGATGTCAAAATAATAAAAAGGCTTATCGATAATCCAAGTATTTCTCCCAGTAGGCCCTCCTCATCTTCACATATGAACTGCTCCAACTGAGACCATTTGGAAAAGTAGGAGCAAAGCTCAGGAACGAGGGAAGGAAATCAAAAGATGATGCTCACATTCCTAACTGATACTCCGATTAAAGAAACCCTCAGCCAAGAGCAGTTAGAAGTTACAAAGAAAAAAACAGAATGGGCAAAACAAAACAAAAAGAAGAAATTACTTTAAAATTTACAAGTTTCTATTGAAGCAGAAATAGAAGACATCAAAGAAAAAAGTATGAAACCAAATCCTGCGACAGGGGAAAAGTTAGTACACTCTGTAAAAAGGAAATTCATGAACGATTATGTTCACGAAGTAGAAAATTCTGCTTCCATCTATTGTTTGAAAGCACACAACCAATCGAAAAAGGACAAGACAGGGTTATATGTCTTAGATGTCAAAACGCAGTCCCTTGACAAGTATGCGAAAATCAGTACTTTGCTTTTGTTAGTAAAATCAGTGATGAAGAAGATGACTAAATAGTTTCTGCTTTTAATTAGCAATTAGTCCTATGATTTAAGTGTAGCCTATAAAACGTTCTTTAATTAATTATTTGTGATTTTCTTATTTTCAAAGTGTTTTTAGAAAAGTAAAATAGTTAAACTTGGTTTAATATTGTAACGGATTCGGTGCGACTTCCACTTTCTTGAAATGAAGACACAGTTCTTGATAAAAGCACAGGAAATTTATTTACACAATGTACAGGAAAGATCGTCAACAACTGCTAAATTATTCATCAGCAATTAAGCAACTATCACACAACACCGTAAACTCAACGTTTACACACGTATTTACTTCCAAATATGAAAACAACGCAGCGAAATGCCTCGCAATAAACAGAGCAAAAACGCTCTCAGTTCGAAATCTCAATCGAAACTAAACTGTTTATCCATCGCTAACGGCTTATATACACACCGAAAAGAAATCTCTCTAATATTCCAGAAAATGCTACAACGTTCTACAACTACACTTTCATTGATAAAATCAGTGAATGAAATAAGAAAAAAAAGAATAGGGGGCTGTATACTTTAGCCATATGTTAAGGGGTTGTATATTCATTACGGGAAACTATTTACAGGTTACGTTACTACAATAATTACTATTTACAGAATTTGTAAAATTGCCCCCTTCCCAAGGACTGCACGTCCCGGGCAGTACAATCCCCAGAAAGGGTGCAAACTTCTATCACAAGTTCACAAATACACACATTAAATAATAACCAATAATGCATAGGAAACACAATAATAACAAGAAATATTACTAAACATTAAAAGCAAAAAAAAATTATCTACAACTTTTATGTTATCAACCATGGTTGTTTACGAAATACTCATGAACTATGGCCATAGTATGGGGCTAACCGATCATAATGTACAACCCTAGGTTTTGCATTAGGTGATTTTTGGATCCTCACTACGACGTCATTTAGTCGGTTAAGGACTTTGTAGGGTCCATCCCAATGCGACTGCAATTTGGGTGACAGACCTTTCCGTCGGATGGGATTCCATAACCAAACCTTGTCGCCTTCGTTGAATTCATGTCCAGTAGACCTGGTGTCGTATCGGGTCTTCATCTTCTCCGCCGCGATGTTGATTCGCTCTCGTGCGAAGTTATGAACGTCTTCCAACCGGGCCTGGAGATCCTGGATGTACTCCTCAGGCGATGCAGGCGCATCCGGAGGACGACCGAAGACGAGATCACAAGGTAGCCGAAGCTCTGGTCCGAAGAGCATCTGAGATGGGGCATATCCGTTAGTCTCGTGGACAGCACTGCGATAGGCCAGCAGGAACAAAGGTAGCTTCTTGTCCCAATCCTGTTGATTTCTGGAGACCATAAGTGAGAGATTATTCAGGATTGTGCGGTTAAATCTCTCCACCATGCCGTCCGATTGTGGGTGTAGTGGTGTTGTCCTAGTTTTCTCAATTCCGAAAATTTGACATAGGCCCTTAAACACAGCAGAGATGAAATTCCTCCCTTGATCGGAATGAATCTGCAAAGGTGTTCCGTATCTCGAGATCCAATGTTGGACTAGAGTCTCTGCTACGGTGGTAGCTTCTTGATCTGGAATGGGATATGCTTCCGGCCATTTGGTGAAGTAGTCGATGGAAACAAGAATGTATTTGTTCCCATCAGCAGTTCTTGGTAGAGGACCCAGGATGTCGATCCCAATTCGTTCGAAAGGAGCTCCAACGTTGTACAGATGTAGCTTCCCTTTGCTTCTCTTCTTCGGTCCTTTACGAGCAGCACAGGCGTCACAAGAATGGCACCACTTCTCCACGTCATCCTTCGCCTTGCTCCAGAAGAAGCGCTCCCGAACTTTATTGAGGGTTTTCAAGACACCAAAATGTCCTCCAGTCGCACTACTATGTATTTCTTTCAGAACATCTGAAATCCTTGATCGGGGAAGTAGTAACTGCCACCTAGATGTTTTGCCATCGTCAGATTCCCATTTCCGGTGTAGCACGCCGTTCCGTAAATGGAGTGAGTTCCATAAAGCCCAGTATCTTTTTGTTGCAGGACTGAAGATGGAAACGTCCTGCCAGCTAGGGCGTCGACTGTCACTTTCCATGAACTCCAAAATCGGTTTTATGTCGGGGTCTGCAAGTTGATCTTTTCGAACTTGGTCGTCACTCCATGGATCAGGTTCTGATGATATTGGAGTCACTGTCACCTGATAGGCGGTAGGGCTAGTCGTTCCATACTGTTTCTCGATTCGGGAACAATAGTGGCAGTTCTCAGGACAGGGTCTCCTTGATAAAGCGTCAGCATTACCGTGAGATAACCCTTTTCGATGCTTGATCTCCATGTCATATTCCTGGAGCCGCTGTATCCATCTGGCTATCTGGCCTTCCGGATTTTTGAAGTTCAAAAGCCAAGTTAATGAGGCATGATCTGTCCGAAGCAGAAATTTTCGGCCGTAGAGGTAATGATGGAAGTGTTCTACAGCTTTCACTATGGCCAGTAACTCCTTTCTGGTGACGCAGTAATTTCGCTCCGACTTTGATAAGCATTTGCTCCAGTAAGCGATGACATGTTCATTTCCGTCAATTTCTTGGGATAAAACAGCTCCGATGCCCTCGTGGCTCGCATCAGTGTCTAGGATGAAGGATTTTCCAGGCTGAGGGTAAGAGAGAATAGGCGTTGATGTTAAAGCCTCCTTCAATCGTAGAAATGCATCTTCGCATTCTTTGGACCATTCAAACTTTTGCTTGCTCTCCGTCAGCTTATGCAAAGGTCGTGCAATGTTGGAAAAACCCTTCACAAACTTCCTGTAGTACGTGCAGAGCGCCAGGAAACTTCGCAGCTGATGGATGTTTTCGGGACGACTCCAACTCTTGACCGCAGATACCTTTTCTAGATCGGTTTGTACACCTTCAGAAGAGATGATGTGACCAAGGTAGTTCACTTCCCGGCGGAACAAATTACATTTGGACGGGCTTAACTTCAGATTGGCTTCCTTAAGCTTTTGCAGCACCTTCCTAAGATTTGCCAGATGTTCTTCGAAACTGCGTCCCACGATGATGATATCGTCTAAGTAGACCAGACAGGATTCGTAGGAAAGTCCTCTTAACACTGTCTCCATAAGACGCTCGAACGTAGCTGGTGCATTGCAGAGACCGAAGGGCATCACTTTAAACTGCCATAAGCCTTGTCCAGTTGTAAACGCTGTCTTCTCTCGGTCATCAGGGTGTATCTCAACCTGCCAGTAGCCGCTCTTCAAGTCCAGGGTCGAAAACCACTTGTGTCCGGAAAGAGTGTCCAAGGTGTCGTCTATCCGTGGAAGAGGGTAACTGTCTTTCTTGGTGATTTCATTCAGCCGTCGGTAATCGACACAAAATCTGGTGGAGCCATCTTTCTTTCGGACCAAGACGATGGGAGAGGCCCAAGGACTGGATGAAGGTTCGATTACATCATTCTCCTTCATCTCTTTCAGAAGGGTTTCAACCTCTTCCTTCTTAGCGAACGGTAGTCGTCTTGGATGCTGTTTAATAGGGGGATGTTCTCCAGTGTAAATCCTATGCTGCGTTAAATTCGTACGGCCAACATCCTCCGATGTAGAGGAAAAAAGATGCTTGAAGTCGTCCACCAATTGTTCCGCAGCAGTTCTTTGATCTTTCGATAATGGCGCACTCCCAATTAACTTCGATGTCAAGGACTCAGAAGACACAGTTTCGGGGGAATTGATTCTTCTAATGATGCAGTTTACTGGAGTACAAGTTGCTAACACTTCACCTTTCCGAATATTCCTTGGCCTTTCACTCACGTTGGCGACTCTTACAGGAATTACATCCTTGGAAAGGTCCACAAGCGTAGATGCTACCAGCACTCCTTTTAGGTTATTGCTTAGGTTAGGGTATTCAATGAGTCCAAATCGAAAACTATTGCTTTCTTCAAGGGAGCCAGGTATTAATGATTCTGACCTTGGGGGAATCGATAAATCTGTTTGGGCTATTATTTGATGAGCGGATTTTACATCACTTTCAGCAGGGAAAACGGCTATGTCTTCTCTCATCGAGTGCAGCTCATTAGTCTTGAAGTCGAGAGTAAAGTCATATTTTTTCAAAAAGTCCAATCCGAGAATGAAGGGGTCCATGATATTAGCGACGAATGCCGTATGATGGTAGGTGGCATTCCCAAACACTATTTCCAAGTCCACTTTACCGTCAATCTCGATCTTGTCACCTGTCACAGTCTGGAGACTTACGCGTGGCGATATCCACAGCAGTTTCAATCCAAATTCACGAGCCACATCTGTCCTAATGATTGTCACATTGGCTCCAGTGTCGACAATCAGTCTGCAGGGGTTCCCATTTACATGTGCGTAAATGAAAAGTCCATCACTGCCACTACTAGAAGAGGAAATCTGCAGAGCTCTGGTGGTGGTGATTTCCTTCCCTCGCGTAGCTTGGCGAGCCGGACAACTCCTTCGCAGGTGTCCTTCACTACCGCATTTCCAGCACTTCCGCTCTTGTTTCTTTTGGGCTGTTATGCTGCTCAGATGTCTTGTCAAGTCACCGAGTTGTCTCTCAAGTTCAGCGAGGTGGGACGACCTGGAATCAGACTCATCAGCTTCCTGAGTCCGGATTAGATGGCGATCCACACGGGTTGCTTCTTGGGCGGCCTCGTATCTCATCGCATACACAACAGCAGAATTCAGGTCTTTGACATCCGCCATCCGTAGAGCTTTCTGGATTTCCGGATCTCGAACCCCGTCGATGTAGTAGTTGAGTGCCAGGTTGTCTCGAACATCCGCAGGGCAGTCGCAAAAAGCAAGATGAGACAGTCTCTCGATGTCCGCCGCTAGCTCTTGCAGGGTTTCCCCGGTTTTCTGGAAACGGGACTTCAACTGGAGTCGGCTGAAATCTTTCTGGCACTTCTCACCGAAGCGAAGCTCCAACGCAGATGTGACGGCGGCGAAATCCAGGCGTTGGCTGTCCGGAAGGGTCTGAAGAATGTCCGCTGCGTCACCTCTCAGGGATGCTGCAAGATGACAGGCCTTGGAAGCAGAGTCCCATCCGTTCGCTTCCGCCACTATCATGAATTGGGTCTTGTACACCTGCCACGAACTTTTCCCATCAAATGTGGCCAGTTTAATGGACGGTCGAGCAACAGATGTGGGAGCGCAAAACTGTACAGAGCTGCTTTCCGCGGTCGCCAATCTCCTTTCCATGTCTTTAATTATTTCTTCCTTAAATGAAGTAAATTTCTTGTCTTGTTCTTCCAACTTATTTTCCACATTGGCGATACGCTCTTCCACAGTATCAAATTTTTCTTCCAGAGCATCAACTTTATCTCCCATTGCGGTTAGTTGATTCTCCATCATGGTTTTCATCGACGTTAGGTCACTTTTTATTTCATCTTGAATTGTAGTAATTTTAGCAGTTAAATCACTATTTAACTGTTCTTGGTTAGTCGCCAAACTTTCGGTCAAGTCACTTTTCACAGCATTAATTGCTGCCAGAAGTTGTTTTAATTGATCATCCATTGCGCGAGTAATCACCATAAAAACAAAGTCTATAAATTCAAACAGTCTTTATGAAAAAAATGTCCAAAGTCACACTTACTCCAAGAAAGTCCAGAAGAGGCCCCACGTTGGGCACCAAATTGTAACGGATTCGGTGCGACTTCCACTTTCTTGAAATGAAGACACAGTTCTTGATAAAAGCACAGGAAATTTATTTACACTATGTACAGGAAAGATCGTCAACAACTGCTAAATTATTCATCAGCAATTAAGAAACTATCACACAACACCGTAAACTCAACGTTTACACACGTATTTACTTCCAAATACGAAAACAACACAGCGAAATGCCTCGCAATAAACAGAGCAAAAACGCTCTCAGTTCGAAATCTCAATCGAAACTAAACTGTTTATCCATCGCTAACGGCTTATATACACACCGAAAAGAAATCTCTCAAATATTCTAGAAAATGCTACAACGTTCTACAACTACACTTTCATTGATAAAATCAGTGAATGAAATAAGAAAAAAAAGAATAGGGGTTGTATACTTTAGCCATATGTTAAGGGGTTGTATATTCATTACGGGAAACTATTTACAGGTTACGTTACTACAATAATTACTATTTACAGAATTTGTAACAATATCTATTTCACTTACTCCTTGTTATCATTCTTATTATGCATAAACGTGCCCCACTCGATGCTTGCCACGAACTTGCCCCATGCTCGGTGCAAGTTTTTTTTTTTTTTTTATGGTTAAAAACACAAGCTAAGCAATAACTGGATATACAAATGTTGACTCCATTAACTGCTTTATAAAACCACAATGTCTAAAATTTCATAGGTTCAAAATTAAAATCTAAAAAATTCATTGAGAAAAAATCCGCGTAAACGTGCCCCTGTCTACCCTTCATTGCAAGTTGTTATCAACATGTAGGCATGACTTACCTACTAAAACTCAACTTACGTAAAACCAGATTTTATCCTCAGTTATCAAACCTCACTTATCACGTTTAAAGTACGTAAATTAAGTACAGGTATTGACTTTCAAACGTACGTACTTTACTTGACTCAGCATACTTTATTCAACTGTAAGGTTTAATAATGTCAAAACATGTACTGTGTAAAAAGAGTTAATGTATTTTTCAAGAACCAGGGCTCCTTTTCAAGCTCTTACTAGCAAAGATAAATAAACTGGTTTCACACAAATCACGACAGCTACAAAACATGCTGTTGCCTGTGTTGCCATGGTTTTACACCAAAATAAGACATGTGCTGTGTTGCACACGACGTCATAACGCAAGCAACGAATAAAAGTCCTCTTGATGAGTTCTTTTTAATGACGGCACAAATTGCAATTAATCGTAAAACAATTCGTAATGTGAGGCTGGGTTAACGACGCAAAACCAATGACGTGGGAAGAAAGTCTGCGGCAAAGATTTTGTAGCTGTTGCAATCGATAGGAAACCAAAAGTCAGGGTTTCGGAATCGGAAGGAAAATGACAGACACCGGGAATGTGAGATCCTTCGACACCGATTCCAAAAAATGACAGACACCGAGAATATTAGATCCTTCGTCTCTGATTCCGACTCCTTTTCCCCCAAATCAATCCGATTCCGAAGCCCTGGCAGAGTTGTGAAGTAGGAGAGAAAATGACCGACTCCTCGAATTTCGGATCCTTGGACTCTGACCCCGACTTCTTTATTCCAACATCAGTCCGACTTCGACTCCACCGCAGTGGCGAAGTTGCGGAGTTGGAGGAAAAAATATCGACTCCGACTCTTGGAGTTTGTTGAGCCTTTCACTCCGAACTCCAACTCCGATTCTTTAACCCCAAAAAATCAGTCCGAATCTGCAGCCCTGCAAAAAATAGTATCTACAAAACAAAGTCACTCACCTCTGCCACCATCTTGGCCCTGGCCTTGTTCCTCTCCTTGAGGGCGGCTGCTTTTTCTATCTGCTGCTGTACCCGCTCTCTGCACGTCCTGTACTCCAGGGCGAACTCGCTGATCACTTTGCACACATTGTGCACTTTCGCCTCTCGGATCTGGTGCGACGGGAATCCCAGGAACACCAGCAGTTTCAAAAACCTGGAGCAGAAAATTGTCTTATTGTCTGTATTCATACTCTTAACTTTCCTACAACTAGGAGGATGGTTCCATCAGGGCCGTAGACAGGGTGGGGACCGTCGGGATAAATCCTCCCCCGAAATTTTAACTTTTCCCTAAAAAATAAAGAAACGAAAACTATCTGATCAAAATTCTTCCCTCTACTCCTCCTTCACTTGACCTTGTTATACAAATCTTCTTTCCAGTCAGACCCTTTCTCCTTCTCACCACCTCCACACCCACATACACATTAAAAAAAAAAAAAATCAAAACGTCCTAACTTTTTTACACCTTAGTTCTTTCCCAGAATGTTAATGACTTTTATTAGAAAATAAAATTTTAAAAACATTCTTTCTTAGTATTATTTTTTTCAGGTGGCAATGGTAGATTGCTTTTCAATTGTGACTATTTTCACTAACTTGCTCGAAAGTTTTTCTAAAAGCCTCTGTGGCGTGCATTTGTAATTGTAGACATGTAATAAACACTGTATCATGTATTACACTGTAACAAATTTCGGAAACGTTTCTGGGTATATCGGAAACGTTTCCGAAATAATAAGAATCCTTCATCCAATAGCGAACTCCTCATTATTCAGAAAGCTTTCTGTTATTTCAAAAAATCTAGATGCGGAAGTGAGGCGCAATGCTTCGAAACGTATTTTATCCTTCCAACATTGGCGCCAGTGAGTCGGAAATAACGAGAGCTTATTTTTTTCCTTATCTATGGTTGCTGCAGTCAGCAACTGTTTAGCATTGGATTACTTGTTATTTCATGTCTAGAGAGTGGCAAATTGTGTCGAAACTAATTTTACGCTTTTGCATTTTCGGCTGCCCTTTATTTTTTAGACGATGTACGCAGCTTTTATGTTAGTTAATAACGATTTGCTTCTTTACAATTTCCGGTGCGACCATGATTTCATATATATTGTGTGTTCAAGCGTGAAGAGTTTCAACAGCCGTTTTTATACTTAATGAAACGAAACCCTTTGGATTACTTATCCAGTTGTAATGGAGGTACTTAGATTTTCTTCCTCTCATGTTCACTTGTAAGTATTAATGAATATTTTAAAGCATGTTATTATATACATTTATATTTTTGTTGATTTGCATTTGATGAGGCTCCAATTGTAACTGTTTTTGGGTTTTTCGAATTAATTTAAAGTTATTCTACATACCTATGTGCGCAGTGTACTATTTGTTGTAACCAATTGAAACTGATTAATTACGCAAAAGAAATAAGATTTATGTTTGAAAAGCAATCACAGAAAAGTTATTTCGAAATACTTGGATATACATACATTGGTTCAAAAAAAAAAAAACATCAATTGTTTAATTCATTAAAAATATGGTAATGCAAATGTTTTCTAGTATTGTAATATGCTTCACAAAAAATGTACCAGTATTATTTATCTTTTTTTTATTATAATTTATTCATTTATTTAAAAATATTTATACCATTAGAAAATGGCCCAGTTATCTATTAGTAAGCAACATAGTTATGCAATTAATTCATGTGCTTATTCATTTTGTTAAATGTGGTTGACAATAAAAAATTCCTTGACATTAGTTGTTCGCTAAGTAACATTTCCTTCGTGGATATACTAGTTTAATATAGGATAGTCAGGAGGAATGAGTCAGTGGCAAAAATGGAACAGTTGCATTTACAAGCCGAAATAAAAAGAAATATTATTTCATGTCATTGTTTTAAAAGTGATCATTTTTTAAATACTATGTTATTAATATACAAAGTACATATGGGGAGAAGACGAGGGGCGTTCACCACGCAGACTGCCATTGACATTTTCAGGGATTGCTTTTTTTAAAAAGGGGAGCTCTTTATAGCATTTTATGGGTTCACCATCACTCTTATGGTGTGAGGGGGGGGGGGAATCTCGTATATATGAAATGGAGTAATCATGCAATAGAATTCAATGTTTTAATAAATAAAATATATAATGCATTTTGCGCAAATTGTAAAAATAAAATCAGTAACCTATTTTGATTAAGTATTTATATTTGTGATGAACTGGAAAAGGGCAAGAACAGAAGAATCAACCCGAATGGTTCCAACAGGAGGACTTGGTGTCATATTTAAATTCACCAATTTCTCTGTTGCACTTTTCGGTTCACTTTGCTCGTCAGAGAAATAGACTTGACGCGAAGGGAAGGTAAGTTCTGTCAAATATTATCCGAAAATAAAAGCTATCAAGTTTGATACAAGATATGTTTCTAAGTTCTGCATTAAAAATACAATATGTTGATAATTTTGTCTTGAAAATATTGCGAGAAAAACTGAAGTTTAAGATTGTTTAACAAACAATCCCACTTTTGATAAAGTACCCCCCCTCCCCTCCCCTGACGATTTTGTGATTACGAATGAAACTACTATATTATTTCATAAATTTTCAAAAATTTATAAATGTGCATATGTTATGCTGTTAACCATGCTATTTGTCATTAGAAATTCAGAAAAAAAAAATCCACGAATGATTCTAAAATTGCTTGTTTCATTGCTGTTAGATATGAAAGAACTGAAACTGATATGGTATGCAATACTATAGTAAAGAATTATATTTTAGAAAAAATCACGGAAAAAGGATTCTGAAATTCTCGGAAACGTTTTTGAAAATTGTTTGGAGAGTTCTGAAATACTCGGAAACGTTTTCGAAACTTTCATGAACCACAGCTGCACAGAATACTTAGAAACATTTCTGGAAATTACGGAAAGAGGATTCCGAGATACTCAGAAACGTTTCTGAAAATTACAGAAAGAGTATTCCAAAATACTCAGAAACATTGAAAGAGGATTCCGAAATACTCAGACACGTTTCTGGACATTATAGAAAGATAACTCCGAAATACTCAGAAACGTTTTTGAAAATTTCATGAACCGCAGCTGCACGATATACTCAGAAACGTTTCCGGATTTTTTTTACAGTGTATAGACCGTATAAGTGCCGGCAGTTAATTCTCTTATTTTGTCGAGTCTAAATATGTTATGAAATTTTTGAAGTAGTTAATCAAAATAATTATTAGAAACTAATTTTTTAATTACCTTTCAGTTTAATTTTTGCAAACAACATAATAAACATAATTTTTAAACGCTATTTTTTCCCATTACATGTCTGGAACCATTTTTGCCTCCGACCATGTCCCTCCCCGAAAAAATATCCTGGCTACGGCCTTGCATATGAAACTTGTCACACCATCAATGTGTCACCGTCAAACCGTTAACCTAAGGCCCGTATAGTGGAGGAGCCGATGCATTCGCCATTTTGGAGCAAACTTGATCCAGTGCTTCGCAGCGATAGCATCGCTGCTGATGTTTACATTTCTTTAGCATGTGTTAAATTGAGTCAAATGGGTAGTTTTTCGGCTGTTAATTGTGCAAACAGCTCCACAAAGAAAGGATTGCAGCTCTTCAGATTTCCAGCAGATGCAGAAAGAAAAGAGAACTGGATAATTAATAGTCGACGAAGTGACTGGCAGCCTGGAAATGGAGCTTGCTTGTGTGAGGTTAATATCGATTTTTTTCTCATGATGTTACTATCATTACGTTATAAATGCTCTGTAATCTTTGTTAACATGTTGCAGTGTTCTACGGAATGTCTTTTATTCTGTATTTTCCTGTTGTGCGATAAGTATACGCTTGCTCCAATATGGCGGATGGGTCGACCTCTCCAGTTATAGGGGTTCTACGTTAACCTAATTGACACCGTCACATTGGACTAAATATTTCCTTACACTTTCATTCATACACTGTAAAAAAATGTGCGAAGTTATCATTGCTAAAATGGGTGTACTTCTGGAGCGAGTTGTGCATCTTCTGGAGCGAGTTGTGCAACTTCTGGAATGAGTTGTACAACGTCTGGAGTGACTTAATACGTCCTCCAGACGTTGAGTTCTACGTTAACCTAATTGACACCGTCACATTGGACTAAATATTTCCTTACACTTTCTTTCATACACTGTAAAAAAATGTCCAAAAATACGTTGTCCAGACGTTGAGTTCTACATTAACCTAATTGACACCGTCACATGGGACTAAATATTTCCTTACACTTTCATTCATACACTAAAAAAATGTGCAAAGTTATCATTGCTAAAATGGGTGTACTTCTGGAACGAGTTGTGCAACTTCTGGAATGAGTTGTACAACGTCTGGAGTGACCTAATACGTCCTCCAGACGTTGAGTTCTACGTTAACCTAATTGACACCGTCACATTGGACTAAATATTTCCTTACACTTTCATTCATACACTGTAAAAAAATGTGAGAAGTTATCCTTGCTAAAAAAAAAATGGGTGTACTTCTGGAGCGAGTTGTGCAACTTCTGGAATAAGTTACACAACTTCTGGAGTGAGTTGTGCCGATTTTAAGAAACCTCTAACTGTTCGGGAGAACTTTCACGGTGGCTTGTGTAATGTTCCATCTAGCGTAAAAAACTGAGGTAGAGTTGAAAGCGCAAGGGTAAAATTCAATACCGACGCAGAGCTGATCAACTCTTATAAACGAAATCAACTCGGACCTACCTCCACGGCCGAGCGGGTCACACTTGAAACCATGGGGGTCGCAGGATTAGTGGAGACGGTTCGTAAACTTTTACACAAAGGATTTTCCCCCCAATATATCAAAGAGGCAGAACTAAGGGCCAACTTCCATGTTTACTTGTGCTTTGCTTATCTCGTGGTATTTTTCTTTGAATTTGACTTCAGAAGATTATTATTTAAATATTTTTTCTTTATTTATCTAACCAAGTCACACTTTTACAAAACAGTACGCAAAATAAAAGTTTCAGAATGATAAGAATAACAGTGATTTGTTTTATGATTAAACCGGCCAAAATACTTACCTGTTGACAACTCTCCTGTGAATGATACCAAGAACGATGATTCTTTGTGCGCAATCATCCAAGAAGTCAGACAGCCTGCAAAAACATTAAACAAGTTTATGATTTCAGTACGCCATTATTTATATGTTATATCAGTTATAACGTTAGTAAATTCTGATACACTGTATTGTATTCAGTAAGTAACCGCCCTATAGCCAGGGTTAAGGCAGAAATACATGAAATACACCACCAGCTCAGTCAATTCTAGCCGCGGACAACAGTTTCGTGCTTATTAGCACTCATCAGCCCGACATAGGAGTGACTGAGCTGGAGGTGGAAAACTATTTAAGGAAACCTAGAGTGCCAAGCAAAATGGTACCTAATACAAAATTAGCACTGACCAGACGAGTGACCGAAACATTGGTTCGGTTCAACTGTATTGTACTTCTATGCACCTAGATCAAAATATCAACAATATCCACATCAACAACACACTTAATGCATTGTATTCAGTTGCCTATTGAAATGAAAGCATCGTAAATTTTCAAAATATTTAGGAAAAAAAAAGTGCATCAAAGCTGTTTGTAATGCAATATACCGATGGGATTTTTTTTTTTTTTTTGCATCCAGTATGTTGGTAATTTTAGTTTCAGTAAGAGAACATCTGTCTCGAGCTCATTCATGAGTTATTTCAGACTGATGAGCCTATAACAAGGAAAAAACTGCAGTCTCTAGATATGACATTCGGGTTGTTAGTTTAGTGCATGTAGTTCTGTCTTAGCCCTCGCTTAAGGACGGTAACGTACTGTTTACAACGTCTCTATTGCTAATTACGTTCGACGAGCACGACCGGCAGCGATCGGTTAGTTAATCACGTGACAGCTAATGATCATGTGCTCCAATCAACCAATCAACTGCTTAGAATGGTAACCGTTGCGGTAACCGGTTGATCATAGAATGCTGCGGTTAGTAACCGGTTACTTACCGGTCGACCGGTGAGGTTCGTCGAACGCAAGGTAAATAAGTCCCATCATAGCCAAGAGGTTCTATGTTAGCTTTGAAAAACTACAGTGTTCTCTATATTTTGATGCCTCGTAGTTTATCTTAAGGGTTTTCATTTAAACTTCTATATTCATAGATTTTATTAGAAATAATGATATGATTATGTGACAATTTGGTATTGAAAATTTCTAAATTTCACATCACCTGGATTTGTTGATGGGTATACCATCATGTTTCGTTACTGCCTTCAAATATTCCCACGAAGCTTTGCATTCAGTTTCCATCTTAACCAAGTTCTTGGCAACTTCGTCGAAATCGACCTACCAACAAAATTACATGGAAGATATGAACGGTTGTCGTATTTAAACAGGAAACTACATGCAGTTAAAACTAATTACGCAGCTATTTAAAATCTATGATGGAATGTAGTGTGAACCCGTCGACGGACGAGAAGCCAGATATCTGACGGATGAGCCGTCAGATATATGGCTTCTCGTCCCGTCGACGGGTCCCGTACAATACGGCTTGCTGTCATGGCAACGATGGCCGAAAACTGGTGTTAGGGAGAAAAGCATACGTCGGTGACGGATGTACGGACGCAGTGTGAATGTTGCATAACATCCACAAAAGAGGTGGATACGAAAGAGGCAGTATCTGCGTTTGGGGAGGCATCTCTTTAGTTGGACGCACAGACCTCCATGTCTTTCAAGGGGAACCGTGAATGCTCAGGTTTATAGAGATGACATCGTTGATGCTTATGTGCGCCTATCTGCCTGGGCAATAGGTGATGCTTTCCTGTTACAGCACAATTTCGCAAGACCACACAGAGCTCGCATCGTCGATGATTATCTTCAACAGGCTACATTTCTCCGCATGGAGTGGCCAGCTCGATCCCCGGACTTGATTCCTATCGAGCACGTTTGGGATGCTTTAAGGAGCTGCTCCCAACCCGCCCCCTCAGATCTTTGCCGCGCTGATATTGCTTTGCAAGAGCAATGGATTCCGCTTTCTGTGGAACTGATAAACCGCATAATTGAAAGCATCACACATTACTGTATGTGCTGTATTGATTCCAGAGGGGAACATATTCCATTTTTAAGGTTCTTTCCCTATAGCAAACTGACACTTTAGATTTGTTCACTTTAGGGATGTGATAATTTTTTACGCTGCCATAATTGTCTGATAATTTCTTTTTATGCTGTCTAATATCTTACTATGTGTTGCATATTGTGGGTAAGTTTCATAAAATTCTACATGTAACTTTTTGAGTAATCGTCTTTTTTGTGATTTTTCCTTAACTTATGATAACCAGTGTAATATTTAACGGTTCTGTGATGAAACGCTACAGATTAATTATTAGTAATAGTTATGAATTCTCCTGCGCCATTCGCTATAGATTTAATGAACATTCTTGGATTTGTTCTGCTTCATGAAATCAGTATTTTGGTTAATACATGATTATTCATCATATATGATATTTGATATTGCATCAAATAGATGCAATATTGCGTTTCTCCATGCAAGATCGTGCCCTCGATGTCACAGTGTTACCTTCGAGGCTCTGGTGACGGCCCCGAACTCGGAGTAGAGGTTCGTCGACTCCGCGAATTTCTCCATGACGATGGTGCAGATGTGGTGCAGGAGGGAGTGCTTGTGGACCGTGTCCTTCACTTCGGGCACTTTGCTCAGGTACTCCAAGCTGAAGCCCTTCGCCTGAAAATGAAGAGAAGTGAATTCCTGTACATCCATATCCCCTTCAGTCGGAATTATGAAATATTAGGCCAAAAATGTTGATATTTGGTACACAGTGTACTATGGTAAAGGGCATCTTATAGACAAAATTTTGAGTTTGTAGGAGAAAAATTAAAAGAGTTACGGCACGTCCAATATTCCGGACTTATAGTTTTGAAATCAATATTTCATGTACAAAAACGATAAAATATCGAACAAACTTCATTATAAAATGTTCTACAAACAATTATAAAACATAATATAAGCGCTTGAAACGATTAATTAAAAATTATATATGTTTAAAAAAAATATCAGGATAAAAAACCTCGCTTTTCAGATGAAAATTCACGGTTGGAAAAATGAGCCACTCTCTACCTCTCAATCCTTATATGTCAGTGTTGTCAATCCCAAAACGAAAAATTATTTCACAGATTATAATAAGTAGAATGTAAAGAGTCAACTAAAAAAAATAAATAAATAAATAAATAAAAAAATCAATTAATTGAATCAATTATTAAATGATTAGAAGTTTTTAAAAGTGTATGTCCGGTATACCGAACACCAGGTCTGAAGGGGATATAGAGAGTGTGACATCTAAAATGAAGAGTTATAGGCTAATTAGTTATGGGCATGCTAAGGGTTTTTAAAAATTTGGATACACATGCTGTAGTGCTAGTCCATGTAAAAAACTAATTACAACGAAGTTGTAATTAGTTTCGTTGTAACTAATTACAGCGTTGTAACTAATTACAACGTTGTAACTAATTACAACGTTGTAACTAACTACAACGAAGTTCTAACACCGTTGGTGTTAGAACTTCGAAATTTCACTTTTATAGCAGTGATATTTTCATCCTCATATAAATAATAGTCAATGATCGAGTAACCCGCGTGTTTCAACAATGAAACTCGCGCCACGGCATGATAATTTGTAATGTGTTTTAGCAATGTTTGAGATGCAGGGAAGGGTTTTACTGTGACAGGGCTGAACTCGATCCGGTAACTTAACTTTTTACTGGTAAGACTGTGTCATTTCAAGGGAATGAAGAAATGCAATAACGGTCAACTATGAACGCTATCTGCTGGAGTTTAGGGTTAATCCACTGGAGTTAGGGTTAAAATTTAAACTGTCAAAGTAGTATCACCAAACAGGCAATGGCTTCGTTCAAATGTAGAAGGAGGGTAGCAATTTTCACCCGTCATAACTTGACGGGCGACTTTCTAGATAATTTATAATTATGATTTATGTAGATTTTTTGAAATTTCCTGGAACACATTGGTTTGACCAGTTATGTGCCTACTCTTTTAGTTATAATCGTGCTAAAAACTAGTAAAGGTCATGCAAGTTGAATTCAGGAAATACACAAAAAAGTATTCAACAATATTAAAACACTTATTTTTACTAAAATATAATCAAACTTAAACTATATTGAATTAATGATTCGATCAACAATAAAATTAAAAAATGGATAACTGACAAATCGCTTTTCGAAGGTTTGTCTAAACAACAACAATAAAAATAAATAAATAAATGAAATAAACAGAACTATTCTACCACTATATTTTTATCTATCGTTTTCCAAATTTAGCTAATGTTTTATTATTAATCCTAAATAACAATTTCGAGTAAAAATGGCCAAAAATTAATTACGGTCATACGTGCCCATGACTTAAATACTTACTTTTAATTGATTAGTTATGGACACATTAGCTTGAAAAGATCTTAAATATATTAGTTAATGTCAAAAATGTACAGGGTGTCCAGCAAAGGATTCCCTAATTTCAAAATTAAATATCTCGAAAACAAAGGACGATATTGAAATAATATAAACGGTATGTTTATTGTGAAACCCATAAAAATCATATACAGGAACTCGGAAATAAATTTAAAAAAATGCCAACAGGTGGCGCTGCACAATGTAATTGCAATAGAAGTCTCCATAAATAGTGCTGCGAAAAGGTTAGTTGTTTCAGCAGTAGTTTAGTCTCTCAGATATGCTTACATATACGCTACAAATTATCGTCCAACCTCTTCGCAGCACTATTTATGGCGACGTTTATTGCAATTACAGCGTGTAGCGCCACCTGTTGGAACGTTTTAAAACTAATTTACAAGTTCCTGTGTATGATTTTTATGGGTTTCAAAATAAACATACCGTTTATTTTATTCCAATATCGTCCTTTGTTTCGAGAAATTTAATTTTGAAACCAGGGAGTCCTTTGCTGGACACCCTGTACTTATGAGGTAGAAAATAGCTAAGGAATGAGTACATACCAATGAACTATTGGTGACGGAGAAGCATTAACATAATAAATCACACCGTCGATAAAAATTTAAGATTGGATAAAATGAAGCAGGGGTGTTTTTGAAAGATGCTATTTTCAGAACCCTCTGACGGTGTTCCTGGAGTGTAGATTACCAAATCGATATTGCCAATACTAGACAGACCTGTTCATTACTGATTGGCTGCGCATAATGCGCATAACTAATAATTTATACTGCACACTTGCTTATTAGAATTGGTGCGACTTAAAAGGAAGACTTATGTATATAGGCATCCATAATAACTGCCTGCCTATAGTATGAAAGTAATAATCCCCATAAAAATGAAAAGTCACATGTATATTTATTTGTATAAGGATATGCGTGCGTAAAAAAGTAGTGTTGCATAAGGATAGATGCATTTTAAAAATCAGAGGTATCTGTTGAAAATTTAATCCTTCTTTATTTAAGTCGTAACTTTTTAACTGTAAACTAGCTGCATTCGAAGTTTCTTCAGCTTGGAAAGGTATTTAAGCTCGAGGCAATCTGCCTTTAAGTTTTAATTTCGGGTAAAAGTTGTATAAATAATGTAGTTATATTGTTTAAAAATTTCATTTTATTTGAAGTTAACCATTCAATTTAGAACGATTATACTATTCAGCGCAAACCGGGCAAAGGTTGGAGCATTGCGTATAAATCTTTGCTTCTTATTCCCCCAGTGTTCATATAAGGATAGCCACGGTTAAAAAGATAAAGTTATAAGTACAGTTAAACTTCGCTTATTTGGTCTCCGTTTTTTCCTGATCTCCGGTTTATCCAAATGTGTAGAGTTAAAAAAAAAAAATTAATTTGAATTTTGACATCTTGAATTCAAATTATGTTTTTTGCAATCACGAGTGTGTGTATGTAGGCGTGCGTGTTTGTGTGTGGGGGGTATGTGTGTTTGTGTGTAGGGGTATGTGTATGTGTGTGTAGGCATGTGTGTTTGTGTCTGTGTGCAGACATGAATGTGTGGGTAGTTGTGTGTATGAGTGTTTGTGTGGGGGGTATGTGTATGTAGGCATATGTGTTTGTGTCTGTGTGCAGACATGAATGTGTGGGTAGTTGTGTGTATGAATGTGTGTGTGTAGGTGTATGTGTGTGTGCGTGCGTGTGTAGTTGTGCATGTATGCGCGTGTGTGTAGGACATGGATGCAACCTGGAGACGGCTTTCGTGGTATAGGAGCAGCATCGTGAGGAGCCGGTCGACGGTGATGGTGCGGAGGGTGGCGGCGGGAAAATAAAATGATAGGACATCAAAACAGTCAAGTGAGAACAATAAGCAATCGTGATTGCTCAATAAAAAAATCACTAAAATAATAATTCTAAATTATGATAATAAGAACCGAACTAAAAATGCGTCAAATATTTGCTCTTTATTTTGATTAAATGTACAACTCTTGCATAGGTAGTTCGATAAACAACATGGCGTATTTGGAGCGTCAGTTCGACACCACTGCAGCTTAGAACCCTTATAACTGGAGAGGCCGACGCATCCGCCATTTTGGAGAAAGCGTACAACAGGGAAAGCTACCTTTATTGGCAATCATTCGCCAAACAGGGAACGAGAGAGTCGGAGAGCGAAAGTGAACATTGGCGAAATTTTGGAAACAGTTGGCGTCGTTTCCAGGCTGACAATCACTTCGCGGGCTATTATTTATCCATATCTTTTTACTTCCTTTTACAAAAAAGGAAGTATTGTATTCGCGAAAAATTTTTTACTCAGAACTCGGCCTTAATTTCCATTTTTCTCACCCCCGAATGAATGTTGAGTTTTTTTTTTTTGACTCGACCACACGTGGATATATGCCAAGGAGCCAACAGACACCCGAAATATCCATTTTGACGACCCCCGAGTTAATTACAACGAATTTTCTCGTGACGTCCGTATGTACGTATGTATGTGCGTATGTATGTATGTATCTCGCATAACTCAAAAACGGTATGTCCTAGAAAGTTGAAATTTGGTACGTAGACTCCTAGTGGGATCTAGTTGTGCACCTCCCCTTTTGGTTGCATTCGGATGTTCCTAAGGGGGTCTTTTGTCCTTTTTTGGGAGGAAATCATTGTTAATTTCGATGTAAACTCAAGTGGTGTTATAATTTGTCAGACACTTGGCGATATATCGCCAGTCTTTTGGTCGCCAACTTGGCGACAAATTTGGCGATTTTTTCTTTTTTTAATTTTAAATTTGGTTTCAATTTGGCCACTGTTGGTCATATTTAGAGAGTAAACAATTGAATCACATTAAAATTGCCAATAATGGGGAAATGACATTAAATTGGAGTAAAGGAAGTCATGTGATGCACACATCAGCCCGTTTCTTTCTGCATCTGCTGGAAATCTGAAGAGCTGAAATCCTTTTTCGGAGCTGTTTACACAATTAACAGCCGAACAACCACCCGTTCGACTCAATTTAACACGTGTTAAATAAATGTAAACATCAGCAGCAATTCTATCGCTACGAAGCACTGGATCAAGTTTGCTCCAAAATGGTGGATGCGTCGGCTCCTCCACTATAGGGCCCTTACTGCAGCTGAACCATAAATGATGAAGTGTTCGCGAGCAACAATCCTATGTGATTGTGTGCAAAGCATCGCTTTTTTTGCAGTAATAAAAGATAAGTTTGCTAACTTACCAATTTGTTTTACTTATTACCCATATTACCCGGTCTTTCGTATATCCGAATTGCCTTTAGCCCTAGTGAGTCCGGATAAAAGAGGTTGTACTGTATTGAAAGTTCGATGTTATGGGTACAGAGGGGGAGGATTGAATCTATCATCCTTCTGTGGGAGTTGTGACTCAGATCAAACCAATATCAAATCGAAGTATTATACGCTCGCTGGCCAATGAATTAGGAACCCAAGATCATCACTTTATTGGACCACCTTTTGCACGGATAACTGCTCTGATTCGTTCGGGCATCGAGTCTACAAGCTTCTGGGGTGCATTTACACCCGGAGAATACCATGCATTGGCTGTGCAGCTTTTTAGATCTCGTAAATGAGATGGAAGAGGAGGATGCGTCTTTCCACCATATCCCACGCATTTCCTATGGGGTTAAGATCCGGGCTAGGCGGTGACCGGAGAAGGGGTTGGAAGTCAGACTGATGCTCGGCGAACTAATTTTCAACACTTGTGGCACGATGCATTGTTACGTTATCGTCCATAAAGTATCCGTCGCCATCCGAATAAACATGCAACATTGCAGGCTGCACTTGATCTGACAGTATATCTAGATATCGCATGGCTGTTTGTTTACTCTCGAGGAATACCAAGATACTTCCATGCTTGCAGAACATGCTCCATATCATGATACTCCCTCCAGATCCTTGCACAGGGCGAGTAAGGAAAGAAATTTCTCTCAAACGTTTCTAATTCATTGACCAACGAGTGTATTAGATCCTTAAAAACGTAAACAAGATGTTACTTGACGTAAGTTGCACGTACAGTGGAATTATTCAGGAAGTTCCCGACAGTCAAGAGGGTGGAGAGGACGGCCCGGAATGTCTGGCTTGTCTCCACCTCGACGATGGCTTGTTTCAGGTCCATCAGCGGTTCAGCCACTTCCTAGAACAGACGAGAAATGGAGGTTCAATTCTGGAATGAGAGTTGACTGATTTAATAGCAAATCAACATACAATTCAGAAAAAAATTGAAGCTCTATTCATTGCTATGTTATTGTAATTGTAGAGTGAAATTGTATGATTGATGAGGGAAACAAAGGAGCAAAGTTGAAATGGAGCCTCTCTCTCTGAAAGACTGCCTTTTTTTTAGGGTCAACGTGTCACAACAGCATCATTAAAAAACAAGTTATGTACGAACATTTTTCCACTTTTATCTCTTTACAGTGTTGAATGCATAAAAAGCAACAATTCTGACTTAAATTAACGTAAATTTTTTTAACTGTAGCTATCAGGATTTAGCAACAGTACATTACATTTAAAACTAATACAAAATTCAATAATTTCAATGTGCCTTACTTATGCATGTTTATTATAGTTATGGAAAGTTATTTTAATTTAATCACACTTAAGAAAAGTCAAAGCTGAATTTCGAGCACTTGATAGCTGTACATCTGTGTCACAGTGTTTATCCCACAGGTAAAAAAAAAAAAAAAAAACATGTTTTGGGAATAAAAGAAACTTCTTCATTAATGGCAAAAGTAGTGGGATTCCTAGGGTAAGTTATACGACTGAATTGAGAAAGATGTAATATATTTTACGCTAATGGGGTCGTTTCCAAAAATTTTAAAGTATTTTTTTCTGAAAGAGCATGCTTAAAAACATAGGATCTGACCATTTTTTAAATAATTTGTTTTTGCATAATATTTAAAAAAAAAAAACTTAAATCGGAGCGCTTTTATCGTTTACGGCTACAGCCTACGACATCACAAATGACAAAATGCCATTCCGTGTTGCCATTCTTTGTGCAAAATATTTGATTCGCATCTTTACTCACGTGTATTGGCAACGACATGGTTGACAGCAAGCGTAGAGCGCAATTTTAATTCGCTTCTTGTTTATCATAACGTGGAAACGTGGTGAAAGATGCGGCAAAGTGCATCACTTGTAACGTCATCAAGACCAACGCCTTGTTTGAAAAATTGGACATTTTAAAAAATTAATTAAAAAATAACTGTTGGGAAAACAAAAGTATTTTCTGGATTCAAGTTATTCTTTTTTTGCTTATTCTATCAATTTCAGTGACTAAAAGTACTACTTTTGACTGAAGGAAACCACCCCATTATGCGTGTCACCTATGCGAAAGCAACAATTCATTCGTGATATACGCACTGCTCCTATGGTTAATAAATTAACAGAGATGACTTTTTTGTTTAAAAGGACGTCATAGCATAAGCAACTAAAGCAACACAGAATCGTCTTACATGTATTCTAACGCTGTTGATGAAGCTCCCCCCCCTCCCAGAAAATCTGTTACTTCTTGCTGTAGACTGTTTAAAGCTATCAAATTCAAAGGTTTTTTTTTTTTTCGTCTCCTGCTTACTTTTTCCATGGTTTCGTAGTCTAATCTGAAAGCCCAGAGCTTCAGTCTGGCTTCCAGCTCGCTGATGGAGGCTAGTGTCAGCAGAAACTGTTCCGCCGACCCCAGAGGAATGTCGGGGTTGTCCAGTTGAGCCTGAGTTATTTTTGTTTTTTCTTCTTCTGTCGGCAGCATCGTCGTAAGGATTTTCTGCGAATGGAAAGAAAAGAAAGAAAGAATTGTGTTTCATGTAAGCCAAGATTTCACGACATTAAAGTATTTTTGTTAAATCATTATTGCTAGTAAAAATGGAAATTTATACAGTAGTTAATGTTTAATGCTACTGTGGTAAATTGGCATTTTGATAAAATGAAGCAATTAGAAACAACAAAGGAAACTTTGAAACGGATAAACAAAAGATAAAGAAACTAAAAAACTCTTTCTACACTGGTGTAAGAAATTAAAAGAATTTTCAGATTTGGTCAATTATTTCCAGAACTACTGGTCCGATTTCAATGAAATTTGGTATGTTCAAACATTGAAACAATAAAAACCAAATAGCTATCTAAAATTTAAAATACACACGCATGGTCATAAAAAACACTCGTCATAGTCGGATGGTATGAAACAGCGGTTGCAAAATTGAACAAAAACGAGCTGGTATGTGCATCACATGACTTCCTTTTAAGCTTATTTAATGATAAAAGTGTCTTTGACTTGGAGTAAGCAAAGAAACAGTTTGCATATTTTCACCCCAAGTTTGTTGCAAACCGAAGCAAAAATAAAAACGTTTCATTCAGATTAATTTTCCCAATATTTTCAACTTTAATGTGATTTAATGGTAAATTCTCTAAATATTGCCAATAGTAAAAAAAAATTGAAACCAGATTAAAAAAAAAAAACGCCAAATTTGTCGCCAAAAGTCCCCCTCCCCCTCAAAAAGAGATGTAAAAGACCCCTTTTGAAACATCCGAATGCAACCAAAAAGAGAGGTACACAACTAGATCCCGCTAGGACTCTACGTACCAAATTTCAACTTTCTAGGATATACCGTTCTTCAGCGCCTAAAGAAGTTTTCACTTCAAGAAAAGACAGATAATTTGTTTTTAATTGCATTCAAGGAATAAGGACTAGGCGATTTTGATGTCATTAAGCGATTGGTAATATTTCAAACAACCACAATCAACCAGGGTTCAATTTCCACCGAAGAAGTACAGGAGTCTATAGTCCCCGCACCTTATTTTTGCTTGTAAATAGCCAGGATTTCGCCTAATATGTGAAAATTTGCATAAATTGAAACCTCATCAAAGTAATTCAGACTTTGCAATACAAGAACATTAACCTGTAACTATGAGACAAATGTAGATCTCACCTCGATGCCTTCCCTGTTCATGATGGTGGTGTCCATCTTCAGGATGGCTGCCTTGATGGCTCCCTTTGGAGGTAGTTTCGTCATGCCAATGTTAATAGCGTTCGATCGTTTCGTGTCCAATACTATTAACTCGCTTTTCTTGCTACCATCCTGCACTTTCTGAAATAAAAATGTGGAAAATCAAGACTAAATTTTATCATGAACTTGATTTGGAAAGTTAATATTCCCTCAGAACGGAAGACACGAGGCTTTAAACAAGAAAAGGTTCAAAAATATATATATATATATATTAATTTGAATTTTTGGCATCTTGAATTCAAATTATGTTTTTCGCAATCACGAGCGTGTGTGTGTATGAATGCGCGTGTGTATTTGTGCAGGCGCATGTGTGTGTGTTTGTGTAGACGCATGTGTGTGGGTTCGTGTGTGTGTATGTATGCATGTGCGTGCGTGTTGTGTATGCAGTGCTGTGTGTGTACGCGCATGTGTGTGTAGGCGTTCGTGTGTGTGTGTGTGTGTAGGCATATGTGTTTGTGTCTGTGTAACGGCATGAGTATGTGTATTTATGTGTTTGTGTCTGTGTAACGGCATGAGTATGTGTATTTATGTGTGTGTTTGAGTGTGTGTTTGTGTCTGTGCGCAGGCATGAGTATGTGTGTGTGTGTGTGTGTGTGTATGCGCGTGTGTGTAGGATATGGACGCAACCTGGAGACGGTTTTCGCAAGAGGAGCAGCATCGTGAGGCCGGTCGACGCGACGGTGGTGCTGGCAGAGGGTGCTGGTGGGAAAATAAAATGATAGGAATTCAAAACAGTCAATTGAGAACAATAAACAATCGTGATTGCTCAAAAAAACTTACCATTTTTGACAAAGGTATTTGGAAAGTAATTGAATTTGGAGTTTACGCAGTCAAAATCGATTGTCGGATCTGATTTTATAAAATTTGTAAATAGTTATCTTGGTTTCATATCGGTCAACAACTACAAAAGCCGTTATTGCTATCCCTGTTGATATAGATGCTGATGTGGTTTTATTGTGTGGCGTTTATGAGTTAAAGCTTGACCTTGACAACATTTACATTTTGGGTTAATAGGGAAGGATAATTGTCGCTGGGCTAAGTTGGGTTACTTTCGTAGTAGTTTTGCGAAAGTATTCCAACTGAAATCCGTGCCAACACAACACGCCCTTCTTCACTGATCTCCCCAATAATAAGTAAGCATTGTCAAGGTCAAGCATCATCTTATCAGAGCCCCACGGTTGACTAGGAACTATAACATTGTTTTTCAATTTTACGTTAACAAACCATAGAGCGCAACGTAGATCCACCTTCTCGTTGTGCACCCCGGTAAAGCTTAACGGCTAAGTGATCTATATTTTTCTGTCATGCGGTAATAGCTGTTTTTCTAAGCATTTACGTCTCATTAAAATATTTAATGATCCACACTGCATGCTCTGTAATCTTCGGGAACCATGGATTGTACACACCTCAAGCGCAGCCCTATGCTGTGCTTCAAGAGTTAGTGGGAACGCTACTGGAAAGCTACAGACCGAATGGGTCCACCATAGACTTTTTTTCTGTCATTTTATTGTTACTTCTTGGGGCATTCCACGGTATTTTTGACATCATGTAGAGTCCGTAACATGACCTTTTTTTGCCATAACTTTTTAATTTACCGTTTGATTTTCAAATAATTTTAATTTGAGCTGGTGTGTTGGTAGGAAAAGATCAAAATAAAATAATATGCTAATCAAACAGTAAATTAAAAAGTTATGGCAAAAAAGGTCACGTTACGGACTCTACATAAATGTCAAAAATACCGTGGAATGCCCCTCATTGCTATTTTTTCGTTCATTTGTTAGTCTGTTTTGGTGTCAGAATTGTCTTTTGTACACGCCATTGGGGGGAAAAAAACCCTAGTCCTCAGGATAAAAGAATCTTTTAACACACTAAATAGTTCTGATGTTTTCTTCAATATATTTAAGTTTCTTTTACGAAAAGCATCATACCCCCTACTACTTTAATGATGAAGAAAACCTGGACGATTAGTTCCAGTGAAATTGGCAACCGATTCTGAAGATTGATGTGCTTCGATTTCTTACCTTGCTTAAAACGTCTTTGGCTTTGCTCTCGAAGAGATTTTCGATTCGTTGCGTGTCCAGGTTGATCGGCTTGAGCTCATCCCAAATGGTCCTCTTTTTGCCGCTGCGTTCCATCAGCATCGGCTCTTCCTTCACCTATAAAAAAAATTCACATGAGTCGGTGTTTGTCACAAATAAGCTGCTTTATGCCAAATTAACATTGTTTCAAAACTGAACTTGTTTTGATTTAAATCTGTTATTCTTCGATTTAGATTTTTTAGATATATCTGCTGTATGCTTAGATAAAAATACACAGAAAGTATGCAATGGCGATACGATCCCTAAAAAATTATGTACTTTTAACATAAGTTTCTAATCAACATCAGGTCCTTATTAAGTAAAAGTGAGGCCCTGAGCCCACAATAATGGGGCCGTTTCCAAAATTCTAAAAATATTTTGTTCGGAAAGAGCATGCTTAAAAACATAGAATCTGACCGTTTTTTAAATAATTTCTTTAAGTTTAATATTTAACAAAAAATTACTTAAATCGGTGTTCTTTCATCGTTTAACGCTTCTACCAATGACATCACAAATGATGAAATGCCATTCAGTGTTGCTATTCACGGTCCAAAATATTTAATTCGCATCTTTACTCATGTGTATTGGCAACGATATGGTTGGTAGCAAGCGTAGAGCGCAATTTTAATTCGGTGCTTGATTATCATAACGTGGAAACGTAGTAGAAAGATGCGGCAAAGTGCATCATTTGTGACGTCATAAAGACCACGCCTTGTTTGAAAAGTCGAACATTTAAAAAAATGAATTTAAAAAAACTGTTGGGAAAACGAAAGTATTTTCTAGGTCCATGTTATTTTTTTTGCTCATTCTATTCATTTCAATGACTAAAAGTAGTACTTTGGATTGAAGGAAACAACCCCATTCGGAGGCTCCCTGAAGACTCGATAATGGAATGCAGTGGTTGATTTACAGGTTTGGAGAGCGTCGGAATGCATTTTTGAGGCTTCTTTGTCCATGATTAAAATGAAAAACCAACGTAAATAAAGCACAAATTTTGAAGAAAATTTAGCATATAGCTATTTCAAGGATACAATGGAGCCTCTTCATCAGTTCAAAAAGCTCACCAACGCAACCGAAAGTCGCGAGAGAACCAATTTTTCGTCTTTGTCCATCACAGAACTATGTCAATCATTTATTCCTATTCCGAGTCACAACTGACTACAACTGTATTTATGTCGAGGACTGCATACTAAGTGCCTTGCCTCCATTATTTTATATACCGATAGATGGCAGCACTATCACCGGATCGAATAGTTAATGAGAATTTCGAACTAGTCCAGGAGCTAATAGCTACCTGGTGCTAGCACCCCCAGAGGTATCGTTTCACTTGGAGGACATTGAGTCCACGAGCATATTTAACGTCGCCCAGTCCCCTTTAATGACGACGGTAGGTCTTCGACCATCGAGGTTTGAACTCAGGACCCTCCGGCCCCGAATCCGACACTCTACCGATCGGGCTACCACGGCCCTCAGTCATTTATCATGGCAATTTAAGAATCCCTTTCGTGGCCATATTTGTGACAGGTTAAATTCGCTACAAGCAGAAGTTCGCTTCTGATTAACAAGTCATTTTTTTTCTAAGTATTTCAAAAATACATTATTTTTCGTATACTTGTGATGCTTTGCGTAACTCTTTATGTAATTATTTGGGGCCCCTTAAGAAGATGAGAGCCCCAAGCCCAGGCATAGTCGGCATGTGTAGTAATCAGGCCCTGATTAACGTATCTTGTAAACGCAACTACAGATTGTTCCTGAACTTGACCCTTCATGCATAGGTTTGAAAGCATTGCATGTGAATTTAAAATTGGGAAACAGAAGATTTCCCAATAAAGACAATAAAAAATTAATTTTTATTTTCATATAATGTATCTAAAATGCATTATGTACTGCAAATTTACAGATTATGAACTGTATTTACGAAACAAAGTTCAGTTCTAAGAATAGCATTTTCATCAACAATAAGCTAAGGTACAATCCATATTTTTTGTGCTTAAAATATATGTAACCCTTGCAACTTGTCCCGCTATGTGTTTTCCTCTGATCGTCCTATTTCAGCAGTAAGAAGTGAAACAAAAATGAAAACTGTCGAAAAACTGAAACCGCATGAAATCAAAAATTAATATATGGCTGCCTGTGAGCAGTAGTGGACCAAGGAAGAAGTTTTGAAAATGTTCTACGAAAGTACGTTTTAAGTTATTATTTCTTTTAATGTATCCACAGACTTTATCTCATTTGTTGCACAAAATCGTACTCCATTAATTCATAATATACTCAATATCTTACCTCCTTCCAAAATAGTTTGACAGTCTTAACTTTCTTGTTGAATTTCGGACCATTTTGTTCTGGAGGTGGCGCGTTTTTCCTGACCCATGGCGGTGGATTTGGACCTCTGTTCAAACCCATTCCAGGTGGAGGAGGAGGTCCTCCGAAGCTGGGTGGTGGAGGAGGAGGACCTCCCATTCCGGGAGGTGGCGGCGGTGGGGGCGGTCCACCCATACCCGGCGGTGGAGGAGGCGGCGGCGCTCCCCCAGGCATGGGTGGTGGGGGCGGAGCTCCGGGGAATGGGGCGGCGTTCACAGGCCTCATCAAGATGCTGACATCATCATCGTCACCTAGATCGGTGAAGTCAAGGTCATTGATGCGTAGGGGTCTACGCATGGTCTGCATGAGCTGATCCCAATGCAGTTCTTTGACTCCACTGGCTGATTTTCTGAGCTCTTGACCCTAAAATGAAAGTGATATTTTAACTCTCAGAAGAAGCAAAGAACAATTGAATGAATATGTAATGTCAAAAGACTTGCAGTTAGTTGTTCTCGACAAGAATGTTATGTACGTATATTGACTGAATAGTGAAAAAATAACTGCATAGTATTTAAATAATTGCAAGAAAATTTCTAGTAAATTATGTTAAATAGTGATTAAGTAGCTTTTATTTCATGCTATTCTTCGGACTATTGATTGAAAAAAAAAAAAAAAGCATTTCCTGTAGAAAGCTGCAGCGGTACTTATGTATATTTTTTAACCGACTTCAAAAAGGAGGCGGTTATCAGTTCATACCGTATGTATGTTTTTTTTTTTTTTTTTGTCTATTCACAGCGTCTCACCTAGTGAACCGATTTTGATGATTCTTTTTTTAATGGATAGGGGATGGCTCAACTTAGGTCCCATTACTTTGTTTGGCCATATTTGATCTTTAGAAAAACGTTATGGTCAAAAAACAGTACATTTCATGCAATTTCCCAATTAAATGATTAAATATAAAACCTATTGTTACAAAAGTTTGGTGCCATACGACAGTAACATTAATAGTAATTTTAATGATAATTTTGAATGAAGGCTTCTCTGAAGCAAGCATCAAGTTTCTTCAGGGGGATATTTCGATAATAATCGGGAATCTGGCGCTGTCGTCTCATTTTTGGCGTAAATAATTTTATTTTGGAAACCTTGCTGATTAATAGTAACAATACGTGAATTATCGAAATCTTCCCTTCTTCAGTGCTATTGCTCTATAGTGGGGGTAAACTTAACCTGGAAGCGAGCTGATGCAGTAATTAGGATCTGCTTAGCCTTCACAATGCTGCCATTAGGTGTGCCTCAACTACAGTAGTATTTTTTTCGTTATCATCTATGCCAATAACAAATGATAGGGGCTAAGTAAGAAAATACAGAACTGCATCATGAGCAACTTAAATGCAATGAAATGTAAATTAGTTAGGAAAACGTAATGCTTGAATGGTTATAATTAAATTAACTACACATTAATTCCAAAGAGGAACAAAGATAAGTTTTTAGTGCCAATCGCTTAAAGTTTAACGCGTGTTTATAGTTTTTTTTTTTTTTAGTATGGAGCATTTTTATGAAAAAAAATATGGTGAAGTTTCGTGATGGTAACTTTTTACTATTTCTGAAATACCAACTTTTACGCTAAAAAGAATGAAATAAAAAAATGTTGAAAAAAAAAATAGAACCGACTTCAAATTTGCTCTTAAAAGTGAAAAATAATTTTATTCTTTAAACACCATCGATAATGCTTTTAAACATTATTTTTGAAGTTGGCGCAAAAACGATAGATAAAATCATTCACAGCCATAACTCAACTACAACTATAAATTTAACCAGGGCCAGTTTCTTTACTATCACATAAAGTATGCATTGATGACAACATATTTGAATAACGATATAAATGTTTCGTTCGTAACTTTGGATGCTTTTCTGAAAAAAAAAATAAACGAAGCATGGTTACACCGGATTTTACTTTTTGTTTTTGCGCCAACTTCAAAAATTATGTTTAAAAGCATTATCGATGGTGTTTAAAGAATAAAATTATTTTTCACTTTTTAGAGCAAATTTGAAGTCGGTTCTATTTTTTTTCAAAATTTTAAAATCTAAATACAAGTCGCGCGTAAGGCAGCATCGATCACATGGTCTTTCATGAGAGCAAGTTTCAAGGCTTGTGTTCCATTTTACTGAGCCTAAGCGTACGGCAAAGGTCTAGAAATGGAATATTCTCCATAACTCACCATAAAGAAAATGCCATGACTGTTGTTCAGCTAAAAGATCTTGTCAGGATTTTTAGTGATTTTTTAATATCATTTCCCGTAATAATATATTTTATTGCAAGTAGTAATTCAAAAATTAAAAATTATGTTGATATTCATGAAAATTACAAACCTATTTCAGACATACGAAGCAACAATTAAAGGTTTTAAAGCAGAAATTAGCCCACTATGTTTTTACCTTGCATCTTTTTATAATTTGGGCACAACTTATTTATTCAAGGCTGTACTGGTGGAAGCGCAATCGGTGCACTTGTCATGTAGACCTACATTTTTAGAGGGCACAAAACCCCCTATATATATTTTTAGAAAATCCACAGTATTAGCAAAAATGAAGATACATATTTTTCGCTTGTAAAGAAGCGTTAGGCAATCATTGAGCTACTAACAGTAGTAAATCAGTAAATAACAATTTTTTTAAAAAAATACTAAGCACTTATCATAATGCACTCAAAAGGATAAAATAACTTTTCTGGGTCAGAAAGGACAATTTAAGTATTACTGTAGTTTTCAATTATTCCAAGAAAAAGGCTTCACAAACGAAGAAAAGTGCGGCTCAAGTCATGTGGAGAATGTTTTATCATTATCTAGCTTTCAATCATAAATTTGAGTATTGAAGCATGCATATTTTTTTTAATGGGAAAGTTCGGCTTGAAATGACTTGAGCGCAGTTTTCTTCGTTTGTGAAGTATTTTTCTTGGAATAATTGAAAACTACATGAATACTTAAATTGTCCTTTCTGACCCACAAAAGTTATTTTATCCTTTTGAGTGCATTATGATAAGTGCTTAGTATTTTTAAAAAAATTCTGTTATTTTAAAGTTTTTCGTTTTCAAACAAAATTTTACTTTAGATTTTCATTTTGTTTTTAGCGTTAAGTTGTACCTAAGATTAAACAAATCATTTAATGAAATTCTGAATTCTCTAAGTGGTCTAGTTGCTGAGATATAAGCAAAAGAATAGTTCACAGCGTACAAGTTTCTTTTGGTAAAGATTACATCGCCCCGTTATCGATTATTGGCATAGATTAGGATAAAGACCATAACAAAGCAACGTCAGTGAATAAATTTCATTCTTGCTCCAGAGAAGCCTTGATTCAAAATTTTCATTATGATTACTATTAGCATTACATTTGCAAGACAACAAAATTTGTAACAATGGCGTTTATATTTAAATATTTAACGGGGAAATTACACTTGCTATTTTCAATCCTAACCGAAATAATAATTTTATTTCAGAATTTTAATTTTTCAGAATTAAGTTGTACCTTAAAATTAAGCAAATCATTTAGTGAAATCCCGAAGTCTCTAAGGGATCTAGTTGCTGAAATATAATCAAAAGCAAAGCCTCAGACTACTCCGTGACAATCAGGCCAAGTATAATAAAAGTGCTTAAAAAGTGATATTGAAAGAAGACAAAATATGAACCCCGATCTGAAGTTCTGATTAATCAAATTTTTTATGAAATTTTCTCAATATTTTTCACAAGTTTTAATAATGAAGCTAATTTTATTCCCATTTAAACTTGCAAAATGCTTCAAGTCAAAGACTTTCCAAGACTTCCAAAAGCGTGATGTCCCAGAACCTTGATGTCTATTATCAATCCTTGGTTTAATCCCCACAGTAAAAGAAACATTATACCACTTGGAGTGCCAAACCACGAATTAATCATCAATGTCTTAATGACGTTACCTTAATGACGTAACCTTAAGTCGGAAAAAATGAATGTCACCAATATTTATTGCACTGTTTTGAAAGCTAGAAATACGTATAAATACGTATAATTGCCAACGGTGACTTATAATTAGACTTGCCGGTTTTCAGACAAGATCCCAGGGTTCCGGCCGGTTTACTTCGGAATTACGTCCCAGAAAATGATAAACTTGGTTACAGATGACCAAAAAAGTCTAAAAATAATGAACTGAAAGATTATCTAAAATATTAACTCTGTCATTTCTGTACCTCAGAGTCGGATTGACGTAAGTTCAAAAATTGCGATTAACTGTTTAATAGTGCATTGTATGTGGAATCCTTGTCCACATCGAGTCATGCAAACGAAATTCTAAAAAAAAAAAAAAATACTCTGTAATTATTTACCAGTGCTAAAAGAGCGGGCGTCCTTTACTTCGCATGAGCCAGAGAAACGTTTATCCTATCTCCTGTAAAGTAGTGATTATGGGACTTACGTTACTCTGGCTCTGAGGTACAGATTTGTAACATTGACCAGTAAAGTTAATATCGGATTAACCTGTAAAGATTTTTACTACAAGATTAAAAACTAAAAAGACGTTCTAAAAAAAGTCCTAGCCAATGCAAAGAATCTGTTCACAAAGTAACCATTTATTCATAGTATTGGATATAAACTACTCTCTAAAGTACTCTGAAAACCAATAAGGGGTTCTGTACCCTATTGAATACTCGCTACTTTGCAGGAGGGGGGCATTCCGTTGTCCCGGTTGAACATTTCAGAAATCCGGCAAGCCTACTTATAATCATCTTGAGAAATGCTGTTGGATATAGTGAGGAATGCATTCAAGTGCTGTTGGATATCCTGAAATGTCAAATGTGAATGTCATCGATATTTATTGCACCATTTTGAAAGCTAGAAATACGTATAATTGCAAACAATGATTTTTGATCATCTCCGAGAAGTGCTGTTGGATATCCTGAAGTGTGAAAAGTGAATGTCATCAATATTTATTGCTCTGTTTTGAAAGCTAGAAATACGTATAATAGCCAACAACGATTTTTGATCATCTCCGAGAAGTGCTGTTGGATATAGTGAGGAATGCGTTTAAGTGTTGTTGGATATCCTAAAGTGTGAAAAGTGAATGTCATCAATATTTTTTGCTCTGTTTTGAAAGCTAGAAATACGTATAATTGCCAACAACGATTTTTGATCATCTCCGAGAAATGCTGTTGGATATAGTGAGGAATGCGTTTAAGTGTTGTTGGATATCCTAAAGTGTGAAAAGTGAATGTCAATATTTATTGCTCTGTTTTGAAAGCTAGAAATACGTATAATTGCCAACAACGATTTTTGATCATCTCCGAGAAGTGCTGTTGGATATAGTGAGGAATGCGTTTAAGTGTTGTTGGATATCCTAAAGTGTGAAAAGTGAATGTAATCAATATTTATTGCGCTGTTTTGAAAGCTAGAAATACATATAACGGCCAACGATTATTTTTGATCATGTCCAAGAAGTGCTGTTGGATATAGTGAGGGATGCATTTAAGTTCTGTTGGATATCCTAAAGTGTCAAAAGTGACTGTCACCAATATTTATTTCACTGTTTTGAAATCTAGAAATATTTATAATTACCAACGGTGACTTCTGGTCATTTCGAGAAAAACTGTTGGATGTCGTGAGACCTTCCTTAGCCCTGCTAACTATACCAGGCGTACCACCATATCGGTTCTTCGACGGTTCGGGAGCAACAGGTGTGGGCTCTGGAGATCTGAACTTGTTCTGAAAGTCCTTGTGACCACTGTTGTCTCTCTTGAGTTGGAATTTGGGTGGTTCTGGCACCGGTTCCGGCGAAGGTTTCTGGTTGCGTCCCCAGAAGGCATTGTTAGTTGATGCGGTGTTGGGTTTTTGAGGCTCAACAGGTGGCACGTAAGGAGCTGGACTGCGGTTCGGTTGACCGTAGTACTTCTTTGGACCTGTTGACGCCTGTGGTGATGGAATGGTGCCTGCATAAGAAAAATGACTTTAGTGTTATTAGTCAATAAGTGACGAGGCAGAGGCTATAAAACAGATTCTATTCGACCTCCTACAACAATACTGACCGAAATTGTTTAAATACTTATCCCAGTGGAAAATTAGTCACATAATTCTGTACTCATAAAAGTCCTTTGGCTGAAACTGGAACCGGTTACGCACGCACTTCTTTACTTCATCGTCCGAATGAAATCATTGTCCCCGAAGTGCCTTCTTGAGTTCTCCAAAGACGTGGAATCACATGGGGATAGATCTGGACTACAAGAGGGGTGGTACAACACTTCCCACTTAAATTTCCGTAAAAGTTCTTTTTTTGCATTGGTTGTGTGTGTCCCCAGTAAACTTTCACGTGCTGTCATCCTGTTGCACGACAACGCTGGACCACAGACAGCCAATGCAACGAAGGAACTTTTGTGGAAATTTAAGTGGGAAGTCCTGAAACACCCCCTTTTCCTAGTCCAGATCTATCCACGTGTGATTTTAACATCTTTGGGCATTTCGGGGACAACAATTTCATTCGGACGATGAAGTAAAGGAGTGCGTGCCTAATAGGAAAGTTTTCGATTTTTCAATTTTATTTTTATATGATAGAGTAACATGTATGAACATCATAGGTGAAAAAATTTTTGCGATACGATAAGTAGTTTTTTTTTAATTAATTTTTAAAGTTCAAGCGCTTGTGACGTCAAATGGCATAGGAAGTGACGTCATGCGCTCTTCCGATAGGGGAGAAGCCGAAGGTCACGCATTCGACTTCGAAGACGAAACGTAAAAGGCTTATCTCCTCGCATTTAATCCTCGCGTTTCTGGAACATTAAACCTTTCATCCTCTCGGAAATATTCGAATATCATCCTTGATGTTACTTGAGGAAGATTATTTAGATTGTGCTTTAACGAATCCGGCCTCCATAGTGTGTTCAAAAGGATTATTGAATTTCGGAAAAATAAAAATATCAGCGCGCTCAAAATGTCCCTAGCGAAAACAAGGGCTCTTCGGCGGAAGGCTGCCCATGAGTGCCCTGTGACGTAAGCTCGTGACGTTTCAGAAGAGCGCACTTTTGCGCGTGGATTTTTAAAAATTCCTTAAAAATCAATCACGGTGTTTTAAAATTCGGCGATGGTGAATTTTTTAGTTTTGAGGGTCAATTAACAATATACAATGGCCAAAATATGAACATTTAATAGGTTGCAACTTCCCTATTGGTCCCAGCAGCAGCCAAAGGACTTTTATGAACACGGAATTATGCGGCTAATTTTCCACTGGGATAAGTGTTTAAACAATTTCGGTCAGTACTTTCGAAGAATGTCGTATAAAATCTGTTTTATAGCTTCTGACTCGTTACTTATTGACGGACCCTAATATTAATGCTCATGATAAATTTCTGTTAAGGACTTTTATGTTTTCTGTTAAGGACTTATTATTTTTGTTAAGGACTTTCTGTAAAAGGACTTTTATGAACACAGAACTATGCGACTAATTTTCCACTGGGATAAGTGTTTAAACAATTTCGGTCAGTACTTTCGAAGAATGTCGAATAAAATCTGTTTTATAGCTTCTGACTCGTTACTTATTGACGGACCCTAATATTAATGCTCATGATAAATTTCTGTTAAGGACTTATTATTTTTGTTAAGGACTTTCTGTAAAAGGACTTTTATGAACACAGAATTATGCGACTAATTTTCAACTGGGATAAGTGTTTAAACAATTTCGGTCAGTAATTTCGGGGAATGTCGAAAAATATCTATTTTATAGCTTCTGACTCGTTACTGATTGACGGACATTAATATTAACCTCTTTACTGTGAGAACTTCTTCGCCAAAAAAGGTCCTTTTATGCGTAAACATTTTAAAGAGAAATGTTCACTTCCCAGCAATGCATTTGGTTCCGGGACCTCCTAAGTTGCTACTCCTTTCGTTTTACAAAGGAGCTTCTGCTTGATCAATCCAGCCATTATGGGGATCCAGCGCGCGATAGTTTCTAAAGAGTGGGAGGGAACGTTGTCCCTGAGGTGCAAGGGGTAGGTTGACGATGACAGCTGGAATGTATTCATTTTGGCTTTCTCTTTTCTTAGGTTTGTTCTGGAAACCATTTTGAAATTCTCCTAGCTTCAAAAGGACCTCTAAGCATTTTACTACGAAATTCCGAAATATTTACTTATATTCAGACAGACGTTATATATTTTGTAAATGCTAATCAAACTAGTTTAGTTATTGAAATTTGCTGTTCAACTTTTAAAACTGCGCAATTAAATCAATTTAGTTTAAAAATTGAAAAAATAAGATTAAAAAAAAAAAAAAATTGATGGAAGTTGAAATAACTTTCCCTTACCACAAACTTTAACATGAAGTTCTTTATATTCTATGGATAATTAGATTGCTTATTAAAACTGCGAAGCTTAGTATTTGCTACATGATTATACTATGATAAGCAATGTTATTTTTTTTACAAACTAACGGTTTGTAGTTTTGCTGCATAAATTTTAATATAGTAGCCAAAAGCTGGGGCATTAACTTTCATCATCTATGGCTTGAGTCACACCCATTTACCTGGGTGTGCTACTGTTTCCTTGGTTCCAACCAACTTAAAACCAATGTTTTCTAGCAATGAAATTCAGACTGAAACATTTATAATTTATCCTGTTCTATATTAATAATTTCAAGCCGGCAAAAAATTCAATAGCGATTGTATTTTTTTTAAACGATAAACTTGAATGCTTCGTATATGTTATATTGTCGTTCGGAACCGACGTCTACAAACTTACAATTGAAGAAGAGTTTGCTTACAAAATGTAACTGTAGATGGGGCAAACCTAACCTGGCAGCATTTTGAAGGCTGAGCAGATCCTAATAACATCACGACGCTGTCAGGTTAGGTTTACCTCAACTGTAGCTAAAATCAAAATCAAATGCAGGATCCGACTAAAATATGGGGAGAGGGGCGTAGATAGACTTTGATGCTCTCCCCCCCCCCCCCCAACCGCAAAATTTAAATTTCAACATAGTGCTCATTTTTCTGAACGTACGCCCTCATACTTCTTGCGCCCCCCCCCCGCACCGCGGGGTTGTCATGTGCGCCACTGGATTTAGCCATTGGCTAAATCAAAATCTAAGTCACTTGGGAGCATTTCAAAAGCAGGAGCCGTAGGCTACGGCCCAGTTCCCAGATGGTAATTCTGATTACGCCAGTGACTGCTATAATACCTAAGCACTAAATTGATTTTTCTTTCAACCTTTCTTGACCCGCGGGCCGGCAACATCTTTTTAAAAGAACTCCCGAACCGGTCAGTTTTTTTTCTTGCCTTATTTATTATTATTTTTTTATATGAAAAAGAAAAGAAAATGACTCGCAGAACCTGAAAAATCTGCTAAAAATCTAATCTGACCGGAGAATCCCCCCCCCCCTTTTTTTTCTCCTTTTCTTTTTATTTATTTATTTTTTTTCCTCAAAAAAAAGGGAAATTTTTGACTTGCGGATTGTTGTGGAAAAAGTTAGTGGGTAGTCGAGTTTTTTTTTTACTACATATTAGAGATTTGTTGCAAAACATTTTATAGCAAAGGTTGTAGATAGCTAATTGTTGTAACAACTATCCATAAGTAAGTGAGCATTTGAGAAAAATCAGACAATTTTGAAAATTAATCACCAAATTCATGCAAAAACCGTTACATAGGATATTATTAGACTTTTACATTTATTTCTTTATTTGTTTTTGAATAAAGAATTTTTAATTTGTTTATTTCATAGCTGCGTCACCTGGGCTTCAATCGGTCTACCTCGAAAATAAAAGTTATGTCAAACGATCAGGCTAAATAATATTAAAAATCTTCAAAATTTCCTGACAAAGCGAGAAAAAGTTACCAAAATAGAAATTTTTTAATTCCCCCAATTATTGAAAAAGCCTCAAAACAAAAGGTAGAATTTTTTTTGTTCATATTCGAGAAAAAAAAAAAGGCAACAGATCTCTCTTCTCAATGATTTTCGTCACGCTACTAATTTTTATAAAATCATTGTTCAACAATGACCGTAAGCAGCAACGAATTTCAAATAGAAGGCTTACCTACATCTTAAGATTGAAATTAGTTAAAAACAGTTGTAACTCACGTTCTAATCACCTTGGTACATTGGAACAAATGATGCAGAAAAATCAGTGGTTTCCATGGATATTTTATTCTAATTTTTGTGAGCATTTTTTTTGCCCTCATATTACAGAAAAACGCCATTTTTGGATATTATTATTAGAATTCAAACGGCTTGGTTTTTCTTTTTTTTCGCGTTCGAAAACCCCCTTACGTTCTTTCTTGGGTGCTCAAGTACCTCCCTGCCAAATTGTTCGAGATCCGACGTAAACTGTGGATTTATAAAGGGCGCCATACACACACACATACGTATATATATATTGACTGTTTTATTTATATAGATTTTAAATCGAGGACGAGCAAAAAACCCTGAGGACCGGCAAATTTTTCCTCCTTACTGGTACCGGTCCACCCAACCATCAAGCAGGGGAGGGGAGGGCCCACAAATAAAGATGGTGACTAGCGACTCAAGTATCGTTGTCGGGTCGTGGGAGTACGTATTCTTTCGGCGGAGATAGGGGGGGGGGGGGGGTATTTGGCTAAATTGTCATCTGCGCTGTTTTCTTCATCAGAAGATTCTTGGTCATTAGAATAAATACTATAATCAGAGCTGTCGTTGCTCGAATAATCTGCGTCTGACATTATGAAGCATATAAGTATTCGCTAAGAAGAAAATGTTCTAAATGCATCGAATGTTCAACAAAGAATGAAGGCCTTCTCGTTGTAGATACAACAATGTAGCTACTGTGAAGTGCGCATGCACAGCCAGTATACACCTTATCAGTCAGACATTGCACCCATGAAAAGCAAGAGCAAAGAATTAATCCCCTTTCAAAAGAAAACCTAAACTATTGTAGAAGAATCAACGTGGGAATTCGTGCTTGAACGAGCATTAGAATCTAGTTTCTGTGATTCGAATTAGTACTCGAAAAAGATCTGGGTTGTGTTAGTATATGTTTAAACTAATGCACATATATTATACGTGTATATATAAGTAAGAGGGGAAAGCATACATTTTTGTATTTTTATCCTTTCTTCTTTCAAACTATTAAAATTTGTTCTTGTTTCTTAATTTTTTTGTATTCGCTGCAATGAGATTTTACTGTATTATTTAATGATTTTTTTTATCATTGATTAAATTTATTATTATTTTATTTATTTTTTGACATTTTTTTGACTTAAGATTTTCTATTCAAATTCACCAGCTGTTAGTGAATCTTGCTATTATAAAACTTCACATTCCACAATTGTGTTTGTGGCAAAGAAAGTAGGGCTAATGGAATGCACTGATACGACAGCGAACCTGTTTCCGTATTCATCTATCTCTCTTGGGAGTGTCTGAAGTCTTTTATTCGCATCGGATTCTAAGCCTTTCTGAATGGATATCTTTTTGGGGTGCAAACAGCTCACACACACGTGTTGTATTTTCTACCTTGTCACTCTATAATAGTAAAAGTGACCCGATGTGATAACTGCTACTTTTTAAATCTTATTTTTTTAAAAAAAAGAAAAACAGGAAGAACATATTGATTAGAAGGAAAACTACTAGCCTCAACTTGGGGTTTGGGACCACAAAAAGCAACAGCATAAGTAAAGGTGGTTTTGAACGATTTTACGTAACAATTTGCATTATTTTTACCATAGAAATTCAAATATTTCGGGGGGCAGCATCGCTTCCCCTTCGTTCTTTTAAACTACATCATTGCAGATTGATACATTTAATTGATTCACGTTATGCCACGATTTTTTTTGCACTACGTTTAGTTTACACAAACTAAAACGCCGCACAATTTTAGATTCAGCTGACTCTTTGTAATAAAATAAAAACGTCCAACTAGATTCTCTCTCTGTTTACATATATTTATTATCGACTAGTATGGGGGACAACTGCCCTCTTTTCTTTCAAAAGAAAAGGTTCCTATTATTTTATAAAAATTAAAAAAATGTAGCATCGAATTGAAAGAAGTACCATATGACCATTAGTCCCAATATTTGAGGTCGTGCCCCGGACATTTTGAGAAAAGGTCTGTTAATCAATAATAACGTTAAAATTAAATTTTAGAAAAAGTCACCTGTACACTGTACAGGCACCGTCTACCTACCCCCTTCCCCTCCCCTCAGGTATCTCCAACTTTTTTGTGCACCAGCTGCTTATGTTCTCTCTAATTATATCTTTATCTCTCGCACTCTTGCAAGGAAAGTGACACAACTCAAAATTTGAGAAAAACGTACTAGATATTTATTTTAAATCTAAATTTAATGCTCTTTTTTTGCCAACAAAACTCGCACAATACTTCTGGCATATGTCGAATTTCTCGGGTAGAGAAAGAATTTCCGACCCCGCAATGTGATATAATTTCAAGTCGTCAGGATGCATCCCACCCCTCCTAGGAGCTCTGAAACATTTAACTGAGACACCCTGCATATATAATAATGCATCATGTTTCTCTGCAGTTTTTTCAGTTCGAGCTTTACCAGGTGTATGAGAAGCGTTTCGCAATTTCATCTTAAAATAATTAATATTTTCCTTTGAAAACATTTGCATAAAAGGTGCAATATGTAATATTTTTCTATTTTTAAATAAAAACTTGAAGCACTAGATGATTAATAAGTTTAACATCGTTTAAAACAGCACTAATTTGCAAAAAAAAAAAAAAAAAGGTGCAGATAGAAGAGTATTGCAGTGAAGAGGAGGATTGCAATGAGAAACTTGTAATATAAGAAGATGTGAGCTTTGAATGTTATAAGGTAATCAGAACATCCAATAAAGTCCATATCTAAGTTTAAAAAAATTTTCTATGAAAAAGGTCTTCCTTGCCCCCCCCCCCCCTTTCCCGAAACATGTAACTGGAGTTTTTGGTAAACTTGTGCTGTTTCCAAAGTTGTTGATTTTTTTCCCCATTTACTTTTTAGTTCAGATATTTATTTATTTCATACTAGGAAATTTATTAAGAGCTTGACGGAAAGGCATTCTGTAGAGAAAAGAAAAGCGCAAAACAGATATCGGTATAACAAGTTAGAATTTTATCTTGAGAGGGGTTTGTCGTAACAGTTCGTAAATAAATATATTTCAGAAGACTTGAATTGCAAATATCAGTCCAAGTTCAGGATTAATTTTAAGTGATAAGTATTGTAGATTACCTCGAATGTTTAGGGGAGTACTCTGAACACATTGAATTTGCTCTAAAAACCTTTCATACATGGGCGGATTTATGGGGGGGGGGCAGAGGGGGCAATGCCCCCCCAGTTTTGGGAGGACTTTATGTAGTAACAACACATCTTCCAAAAATTAAAAAAAAAAAGAAATCAATTTTTTTTTTGAGTAGTTCAGAAGAGCATGGGTGGATTTATAGGGGGGGGGGGCAAAAAGTGCAATGCAATTGAGAGGAGTCCATGTAGTAACAACTTATCTTCCAAAATCTTATAACAAAAAAAAAATCACGAGAATAGCGAATGTTCTTTTCTGAAGGGAGAAAAGAAAAAAACCGAACATTAAATACAAATAGTACAGCTGTCACTGGGGTACTGAAAATTGGTCTAAATTCACTATTTTGGACTGAAAACCATTTGGGCAAGTATATGAATGAAAATATAGGCTAAACGAGCTATGCATTCAGTTGCAACACTTATAATAATTGACGTTTGGGCCCCTCCCTCCCCCCCTCCCCAATTTGCGCTAACAAAACGATCTACTCGCTACGATTTATTTTCTCTCTTTTCAGAATGCTTATTTTCAATTTGCGTGATTTCAAAAACTAGATGTTTTGGGTTGTTACAGACGAAAGATTTTGAAGAACCTTCTGGTATCACACGTTCAAATGAAATTGACTGATTTGAAATCTATGCTATTGCAAAAGAAGTGCATAGCTAAAAGGTTTTTGTACAGCAAAATACTATCAAATGTAACAGTTTACACTATACTCAACGAATGTATATAAAAATGAAACAAAAGACTGGAAAAATTGTCCAACCATTGAACAAACAGAACGTAAAATCACTGTAAACAATGCGTTAATTTTTTAGGGGAAAAATTAGGAATCCCTAGCAGTTCAAAACTAAATTTCTGATTTTCCAGAATCATACATTGTAAGGAAAACATCTGAATAAAAGAAAAAGTGAGGGAGATATATTTCCGGCACGAAAGCTTTGCACAATTCTTGTAAGATCACATTATTACCTGATGAAATGTTTTTCTGTGTTTTCTTTATTTTTTAAAGGAAAAAAATTGTATACATGAAACTAATAGTTAGAACTGTTTTTCATGTGCTTGGAAAATTTTCAGCTTGTCTTTTTTTTTTTTTTTTTTTTGAGAAAGAAAAGTAAATACTATCGCAAACTGAATAAATTTCAGTTATCTAGACGCTCTGATTAATTGAACCTTTTTACTTAGAGGGAAAATACCATTTTCCTTACTTTCTAAATACTGTTTAAAAATTAAGGTAAGTCATAATCATCTAAAGTCTAAATGGGACAGTTATTGTCATTATTGAAGTCTGAGTAAATCAGTCATCAAAAGTTTTGGAAAATTTTGCTGAAATTTGATAAACACCGATAAAAACCTTACACAAATTGGTAAAATCGTAAAACTCCTTTAACTGTTAAAACTGTCGAATTTTCGTTAAAATTACAAAAAATCAAACGAAAATCTGCAGGTAAATTACAATGACATGTAGCGCCGGATTTGCCTATAAGATAAACAAGTTATAGCTTAGGGCCCCTGCTTTGAAGTGGACCCCTAACTCCCAAAAAATTTTGATTCGTTCCTTAAAAAAATTGAAACTGCTTGAAAAACTAATTTCATTTTCAAGTACTTGAAAACCTTGAATATTTGGGAAACGTGTGGCTACAAACCTTAAATTTTAAAATTTCTAACAAATCGTAGGGGGAGGAATGCCAAAATGTGTCAAATTCAGCTCTTTGCTACATCAAGCATCAAAAATCAAGGTTCTCGCGTTTGTAACATATTACTTGAAATAAATTTGTTTGTGACTCACATGCTTCATATCTTGCTATTTATTTAATCCCGAATGCAGAATTTTGAAAATTCTTTTGTATTGATTGCTTTTATCTTACTTTTACTGGATATTGTTAATCTGTTTAGCCTGGTAAAAATGGAAAAGTATGCATTTTATACCAATAAGCTTGTATCTTTTTGCTTTGAAAAACGGGCTTGTAACTCCAAAACAGATGACAGCATTTTTTTGGGGGGGGGGGGGGGGGGGACTTTGCATTTTTTTAAACCAAAATGGTGCTTTTATTTTCATTATTTTAAACCACTTGTAAGCATGATCTTTTTTGCAAATATTAAAAATTTAATTTTACGGAACTGTGTTGTGTGACAAGAAAATTTTCCTCTCAATTTCGGATTTAACGCAAAAAATCGAAAAGAATTAATAATAAAAAAAAAGAAATACATGAAATAACCCACATTATTAGATTAAGTTCATATTCCATCGGACAATAGTGTCACTTAGAGTTCTTAGGGACGCTAGTGCCATGAACTTTCATTTTATAAGAGAGATTAAATTTATGATATTTTCGAAAAAGTATAATTGACAGGTTATTTATATTTGAACAGACTAATAAAGATTTTATGCTGGGACGCTAGTTATACTTTTATATTTATTTCAGAGTAAGATTTCTAATTCAGATCTTTTTGTATTTGATAATTAATTGTAAAGAAAACTTCATTTTCAGCATTTTGCGAGAATATTAATTTTTAGTACCTAATTTCAATCTAAAAATACACAATTTCTGAGTACACATCCATTTCAAGCAGCGTTAGGATGAACTTACTCATAGCTCTCGAACACGTGCGCCTGTCCAGTGAGCGGAAATAAATTAGATCGACAACTGACTCTCCACCTACTCGCGGTTGCTCCTTTTTTCGGAATTTATCTTAAGACACCCGCGGTTAGTTGCTTCGAGTACTGCAGGAAAGTCCACTGCCCCTACTCAAGGGGCTCGGGCTACACAGTTAAAGGTACATAAACCTCACCCCGAGCTCAGCTCGGGCTACGCAGTTAAGAGGTTAATGCTCATGATAAATTTCTGTACCTCAAAACCAGAAGGATATATACATTATGATAATTTTACAGGAGAGAAGAAAAACTTTTTCTGGGGCATGCAAAGGATAGGACGCGTTCTTTCAACCCTGGTAAAAAATTGAAAAGGATTTTTTTTTTTTAAATTACGTTCACATGGCTCGATGACTTCTACATACAATGCACTAATAAACGGAAAATCACAATTTTTGAACTCGTCCTTCTGGCTCTGAGATACAGATTTAAACATCAGTATATTATGTACCTTATGCATAATGCTCTTCAGAACATAGGGTAGACTGGGGCACGTTTACGCAGTGCCCTTTTTTCAAAACAAGTTATGACTGGTGAGCCAACCTAGGTAGCATCAACTCATCGGATTTTGCTCGACCGATCATCGACTCATCCTAAACTCATCCCGTAATGCACGCTGATATCGTTGCGATCAGATTCCGAGAACGGTTTTCGATGAACTGTTTTTTATCGGAAAACTATATCCTTACGATTAAATTTTCCGATGAAAATTTGCCGAGCTGCATTTCGTCGGAAAAAGAAATCGTAACGATCAAATTTTCCGATGAAAATTGGTCGAGCTGCATTTCATCGGAAAAAGAGATCGTAACAATCAAATTTTCCGATGAAAATTTGCCGAGCTGCATTTCATCACAAAAAGAGATCGTAACGATCAAATTTTCCGATGAAAATTTGCCGAGCTGCATTTCATCGGAAAAAGAGATCGTAACGATCAAATTTTTCGATGAAAATTTGCCGAGTTACATTTCATCTTAAAAAAAGTAGGTCGTTTAAGTTTTCCGATAAAAATTTTCCCAGTCTAAAATTTTTGGAAATCTTCCAACTGTTAAAATAGGATAAGTTTTATTATTCGAATATCCGACTATTGATCAAACGTAAGGCTATACGTATCATCATTCAGGGTTGAGAATCGGAGGAAAAATGACTGAGACTTTGACTCCGAATCCGACTCCTGGATTTTGGAAGGGTTTATTCCGATTTGCTGCAAAATCAATTCAACTTTAACTCCACGATTCCAACACCGATTACCTCACTGGAATTGCGAACAAAGTGAGACTCCGAATCTTGAATGATTTCTCTCTATCTTCAAAACAATTCCACACCGTTCAATTTGACTCCCAAAATTACCAGCTCCGACTCGGTTTGCGGGCAAAATGATCTACTCCGACTCTTCACTAGCTGCCGCCACAACAAGTATATTCACTTTCCGTTCAGAAATCTGTCATGGCCTTGCCACCCGATAGATGGCGCCACAGATGATTTTCCATTTAATAAATTATTTTCCTCCTTGGAAAGAGCGTTAATTGTCTAGTGGTTAGCATATGAATCTCGTATTCCAGTGGTCTAGGGTTCGATTCCCGGCTAAAGCGACTGAGATTGAACTCATGAATCACGTTCGTCAAAAGTTGTTAAATTAGAAATTAATTTAAAAAGTTTAAAAAAATTAAAACATATTAAATAATTGTCCCCAAATGAAAAGTTTTCCAAATCTCATCGTATTTTCATCCAAAATTCATCGCCTCGGAACAGCACTGCTCGTATATTCGTATATTGCTCCGAATCTCATCGGTATAGGAGCAAAATTGATCGGATTCTACTATTGCCGATGAGACATATTGGAGCAATTTCCGATGAAAACTCATCGGAATCCGATCATCGGCCGATCAAAGTTTGATCGGATTTCGATGAACGGCCGATGAGTTGATGCTACTCGGGAACAGCCATAACAGATTGATGCTGCTCCCAAGCAAATAGTCTCACAAGTTTTTGAGCATCAGTCGAGCTAGCAGAAAGGATAATCTGTTTTTTACAAAGTTGAGTAAATTTTGCGTTGAACGTTTTGAAGCTTGGTGTGAATAAATAATACTTCGTTAAAAAAGAACAAATATATAAAAATTAGCAGAATTTATGCTTTTTACCTTTTTCTATATCAAATATTTAGAAGAAAGTATTGGATTCGTGCAAATTTTCGAATTTCGAAGGATTCAAACGTTTTGAGGTGTACTGAGTCCATTTCGACCATTTTTAGAAAATGTCTGTGTGTGTGTGTGTGTGTGTGACTCCAGAAGGAAGCACCGAACCTGTTTGGCTGTTCTGTCTTCCGAACGATAGCTTGGGTGGAGAGGGCGGGGGTACGGGCTTCACCTCTGCCGCCTGGATCTGCTGCTTCACCAAGCCTGTCCTTTCTGTGCTGGGACGCCTCGCCAGAGGCTCCTTGGGCGGCTCCTCTTTCTGATTCTCGAAAAGAGATCTTTGGCGACTCACAACGCATGGTTTGGCTGTAAAAGGGAAGAAAATACGTCAAAGGAGGTAAAAAGTATGGAAATATATAAAGAACAAAGCAATGTTTACAAACAAGACGTATGTAATGTACAGGGGCGTGCACAGAAATTTTGAGGCCCCTCACAAATGGCTTTTCCGGGACCCACTCCATATTGTTTACCCCTATATTTCACGTCTAGTTTTAAAGATATTGGACCCCATTCAAGCTCGGGCCTGGGCCAGCAGTTGTCCCTTCTCCCCCCCCCCTCCTTTGCATACCCCTGCGTATGTAACTATAATTCGGATGTGCAAAATTGATCTTGAGACTTAATCTTGATCTTTACATCTTGCGGAATTTACCGAGAGAGGAAAATATGGAAATAACGCTAGCCTCCGATGAAATTGTTTCCTGAAAAATTTGAATGATTTGCGTATTTTAAGCTAACAAAGAAAGCGAGGGTTTCCTTTTTAATGAAGTTGAATATGTTTCACTGACTTGTGGTCTGGATGCTGCCCCATCATTATATGAACGAGTTTTCTTCAAACCTCACTTGTGCTCGTACACCAACAAGAGCTCCCAACACCCGGAGTATCTTAGACAACTTGGTTTGGAGGTTATTCACCAAATCCCATGTGATGCATTGCAAATATATACCGACGGTAGCAGGGGTGACGTAGCGGTGTTTATATCAGGGAAGGAAACGGCATTAAGATCTGTATTAAAAACCCCGATTTTTGCTCCGTCTTCCGGGCCGAACTTCTAGCTATTGAGGAGGCTCTGAATTATTGCGTCACAGAGAGTGTCAGTACTGATATTTGGATCTTGAGTGATAGCCGAAGCTCTATTCAGCATCTGTCTGAATGGTGGAAACAAGGTGACAAAACGACTCTGAACATAATCCAACATCTAAAACACTTGAGTAAACGTCTCACCATTACTTTTCAATGGATACCGTCACATGTTGATGTATTTGGAAATGAGATGGGATGGCTCGTCAGGGGAGCCGAGAGATTTCGCCTCATAACGGATGCCTTTCTTTTTCAGAAATTGCAACCCGTGTTAAGCAAAGCATCAGTTCCTCTTGGAGACAGCCCCCTATACATGAATGGTACAAAGCATCCCGCCCTGGTGCTGCTTTACTTCGGGCAAGTAGTAGAGAACATCAAACCGTCCAGGCCTGACTGAGAAGTGGACACACTCGAGCACAGCGACATGTGGCTGGCATTAAGGTTTTCCCCTTGTGCCCTAAATGCAATTTGACTCAGGCTGCCCCCGCCCATATTTTCTCTTGCATCTGTTGTGACCTGAATCAGCTGTATTCCGACCCTTCTGCTGTTTTGGAGGGACTTTGTTCGCACGGCTTCATGGAATTGGTATGATGTTTCTGTCTGCCAAGTGGGACAAGCAACAACAACAAGCTAACAAAAATCAAATTTGAAGCCACAAAGTTCTTATCACGTACTATTTATTATTTTTATTTTTTAATTGGATGCAACGTTAATTCGATACAAAAAAAAAGCTTATTTTGACACTTTTTTTGAAGACTTAGTTAATATATATACATTTATTTTCAGAATTGTTACACATTAAAGTAACATTAAAATAATATTCTGTGAAATTTATATTGATTTTTATGAAGAAATGAGCCATTGACAGCGAATCTCCACGGATGCCTCCAGACAAAAAAAAAAAAAAAAAAAAAAGAAAAGTTTCATGGCGGTGCCCTCATAATCCACCACAGGATCATCTAAAATAAAAAACCAAAATTATTTTATTAGTTAACACTGCCGTGGAAAGGTTAAAAGCAAAATCCGCAAATTTTTAATATTTAATTTTTTTGCACTTTTGTCATCTATCGCGCTTGAGCTTTCTTGTATATGTTTGCTTATTAGGTTCCCACTGAAAATAAAACACGAAAACACGTCAAATTCCAACATTTCATTATTGCTAGAGTGAAAATTCAAAACGCGTTTTTTCAAATATCTCATCTTTGCAGATATTACGTTTTACCTTTCCACGGCAGAATAAGGCCACCTGTTCCTCAAACGGCGATCAAGGGGGAAAGTGACATGTGATTGGCCACCTAGGTCGCCAGACCTAGCTCCGAGTGATTTTTTTCTTTGGGGATGATACTGTGTTTGTATCCCCTTCATCTGCTAATATTGGCAAACTGATAAATTGGATCACTGCTGCAATCGCTTCTAGGTCTGCGAACGTGCTACAACGTGTAGCAGGAGTTTGAATATAGGTGTGGTATCATCCGGTCAGGACGAGGGCAAGTATAACATAGGTAGTTCGAATGTTTTAAATGTGTATGTTCAAAAAAAAACAACGTTTTTCTTCCATTTTTTACTTTTAGAATAAATTTTTAATCACGCTATATTGTGACGCAGAATTTATTTTGCTTTGCATGTTCCAAAACAGTATTTGAGCAGAGTTTTCAGATTTTCTCCCCTAAATCAAGTATCGGGCAATCAACTTGTTTACCCTAGCAATAATCTAAGTCAATGGTACTCAATCTACGGCCCGCGGGCTGAATGGGGTCTGCGAAGCCGATACATGTAGCCCATTGTTATGTCTAATATTACGTATCAAAAAAAAAAAAAAAATGTTTTAGAACAGTCCAAAGCAACAGATATGAAGAAATAACATCTCCGGACTTATTGGCCGTGGTCAAAGTGGAAAAGAAAGTACAGACGTTTCGTCAAGCTCTGCGGCTGACATCAACTGTGGATGAGTTAGATGCAACTAATGAGCTGCTTCGGTCGCTCTGGTATTTAAGCAAACTGCTGGTTGGTGCCGGTTCTTGATTGGATGGCGTTCTCAAACTGCTGGTGAATGGCGGTTCCTGATTTAATGGCAAAAACAAATGATTTTTTTCAAAGCAACAGATGCTTTGTTTTTTCGATATCGTAAATAATTGTTGTTAATTTGTAGCGAAATAATTTAATAACGTTTAAATGTGTTTCTAAAAAACAGATAGAAACAGCGTATCAATAAAATAATCATGTAGCAATTATAACAACAGTTCATGGTTTGTGAATTTCTTTCCTTCTCCGCGTACTCCCTTCTTGTCTATAAAAAAAGATTTAAATACATTTCAATTGTATATGAAGCAGTAAAAAGCAAAGGGATGTAAGTGCAAAAATTAAAAATTTGGAGATTACCAGTGCAAATGGTAGGTGAACCACTCCTCTCTTTTGGGGGTAAGAGATAGTACTAGTAGCCCTAGTAGATTCTGTTATACAGCATGATTTAGAAAAACTTTTCAATGAAAGCCTACCTAGGACCGGAACTAAACGCGTTTAACTTAAAATTTGAAAGCATCCCCTCACATCCGTTTGCTTCTCCCTGCCTCTACTGGCCCGTGAGATTCATCTTAAAACATATAGTAAAGAAATATACGTAGAGAGGCCCCGTCTATGGTAAAAAGAAGATGAAATTGAAGCCGGAATTATGGGATACAGCGGTGCAATGATGGGCGGGGTTATGATAACATGATCGCTTCGCGAGAATAGTTTTTACCAATCTCGCAAAGGGGTAGAATTACGGTAACCGGGTCACGGCGATAAATATTTCATTCTGGCAACCCGCTACCTTATCTTGGCGACGGAGCAATTTCGGCAACCCTACACCAAAGCTTATTCGCTATTCGTTTGGCCAATCAACCATTTCAGAATTCACAACACAAAATTGTAATTTACTTGTCTACTAAATATTTTTATTTTAATTCCAAAAAAACAATATTTTTAATTTCCTCAAAGGTGATTTTTTTCTGAAAACTGGCAACATATATTTTGTTTCTTCAATTTTTAGATCTTAGAAACATTTTATAAAATTTTACATCGTGGAATATGGGAACTACTTTGATATAACAACAAATTGGAAATTTGGCGACTTTCCTTTTCTCGCCAAGCAAAATACCTGTTTTGTTGCCACAAAACTTTTTTAAAAAAACTCCAAAAATGGTACAAAATACAAGAAAATACTAAATTTGGCAACAGCAAAAACCTAAAAGCTGAAAAAACCTAAATTGGCAACACCAAAATAAGAAACAGCAACCCTAAAAAGTCCGCATGGAGTGCCAGATTTGGCGCGTAATTTTTTAGGGGGGGGGGATATCAAAGTTATACCGTGGAATGTTTGTCACTTTTAACTATTTTAAGTTATAGATTTAAAAACTCGTTATTCATATCTTTGGATACTTTTTTGGAATTTGTTTGCAGTAAGTAATTTCCTTCGTGTTTTATTGTTCCAGCTTCAATTTAAAATTCATTACTTATCGTGATAACTTATTCAGTAAGTTTGAATTAAAATTTTAGATGTAACGTTCTCTGGATGGATTTTTTGATGTGATTTAACTTATTTAGTTGATCTTTTTAAGTTTCAATTGAACGATGAATTTACTTAAGGGCTCTTTCTATTTTTTGACGAATTATTTCAGACTAATGTCGTTTTCTATCCAACTTTTAATGTTGTTTAATTTCCTAGAAATGTATGTTTCATCTTCATATTCCTAAGGAAATCAAACATAAAAAGTGTAACATCATTTTTGTCATGAACCTTTTCGTTTCATGCGCTTTATCTTCCCACGCAGTTAATGTTAACATCTTGAAAAAAGTTACCTCTCACTTGTCTATTCTGCAAACTTAATTTTTAAATAAGAAAATCAATAAAGTTGTATAAAAAAAAATAGGCTTTATGATATGTTTCTGCATATTTCGCTATATTTTCATCATTTAAAAATGAAAAAAGAATTTTATTACTTTTTTTTTTTTTTTGCTTTTTGAGCAATCACGATTGCTTATTGTTCTCATTTGACTGTTTTTGGCGTTACACTGATTTTCCCCACCGCCACCCTCCGCACCATCACCGTGGACCGGCTGGCTCCTCACGATGCTGCTCCTCTAGCGAAAGCCGTCTCCAGGTTGCATCCATGTCCTACACACACGCGCCTACATACACAACTACACACACACACACACACACACGCACGCACGCACGCACACACACACACACACACACACACACACACACGCACGCACGCACGCACGCACACACACACACACACACACACACACACACACACACACACACACACACACACACACACACACACACACGCATACATACAGACACCCACACACACATACACAACTACCCACACATTCATACATGCACACAGACACAAACACATATGCCTACACACACATACACATACCCCCCCACACACACATTCATACACAACCATACACATAACCATTGAGAAGGAATATGTTGTTACTCAAATGAAACTTCGTAAATCCCGGGTATACAATTTATTGTAGATGACATGACATACACAGGATATAATTCTTAAACATATTGAGCAACTTAAACGTATAATAATCGTATATAATTAGCTTAGAACCGTAGGACGTATAATAACGACAATTCAAAAGAAAAGAATTCTAAACATTTTTCGTTGCCAGGTTCACTAAACATAACTATAGTAAAAACAGTGTTGCCAAAATATCAAATGAGTTTCAACAGAATACTAATGGAGGGAGCCATAGCAAATGTCTCAGTGAAATAAGCTTGGGAAGCAATGTTTCCCAGGTCAGGTGACTTGTTTGGCTGGGAAGTTGTCGCGTTTTGGCACGCAATCGCTCTTTTGGCATTAAATATTTTTCAGACGACGCGACGGCGCTTATTATGAAATCGGGGCTCCAAACAGAGCAACTCTGGCTCCAACTCCTTTCCGCATAATAAATAAATAAATAAATAAATAAATAAATAACGGATACAAATACAGGCCAATCATTCAAACTCCCTCTCCCCACTTCTTATCGGATTTTAAAATATAATGTAATTGCATTTTTCATGTATTTTGATGTTTATTCTTTGAAATGACGGGCATGTACAAATAGTTTAAAGTGTTCTGTTATTGACTGAAAATTTATTTATTCATATGTATTGTAATCAATGTTTTGAAATGATTTCATACGCAGGCATACTAGTATTTAAATTGAAGCATAAAAATAGCTAATCTTTATTCTTGCGCATCTGCTGTTCATAGGAACTTGGCGAGAAGATTCTCGCCAACAAAGCAAATGTGCACAAAACGCTTAAGAGCCGTTAAAATAATTACTACTTAAGTAAAAAGGTTTTTTATGGAACTAAAATGTTACTTGCACTCAAGATATACAATGTTTTATAACTTTTATAGGTAAAATAAGTACAAAAATTTAAAAAATATAGGCAACTGTGGAATATGTACTCGTTGAATGCAGATAAATGTTATTTTTTCTTTATTTAGAAGTAAAAAACATTCGTACATGCTAGGGAAAAGTTATTGGATCTCCTGGTGTGGCTTTTTCCTCACAGTTTACAATGCTAGAATACTGCGCTATTACTATAAATCTATTTTTCCTTTTCTACAGTTAAAAGTTGTTTTCATGCATGGCTTCAGCTAATGAAAACTTCTTCAGCGGTTACGGTCAACTCGAAATTGCTCCCCAAGTCACATGGTACTGTTGCCGAATCAGGATAGTAGGGTTGCACTCTCTCCATCTATTTCTTTTCAATGCACATAACCCGTACACACAAACACACACACCTACATACACACACTCGTGATTGCGAAAAACATAATTTGAATTCAAGATGTCAAAATTCAAATTATTATTTTTTTTTTATGATTATGATCAAAGAAAGAAAAAGATTAATAAACAGGTCTAGTTACCAAGACGATAGTTTGCGCCATCCGAAGCTCCGCCCCTTTTCTTTGGGTCTCTCTCATTGGAAGATTTCCTCTGTTTTCAATGTAGTACTTTGTTTCCATTGAGTCGTAGGTGCCAAATTTGGCTGTTTTTGAAAAAATACGCCAACGCGACCCGGTTACCGTAATTCTACCCACAAAGGGACCGTATAAAGTAGCTGGCGGATTGGTTTGCATTTTAATTCATGTTTTAAAGCAATTTCAAATACGTGCTTTATAAACTTGAACCGATATCTAAGTTTAACTTAACAACCAATTGAGATTCAGTAATGGAGTGTTTTGAATCAAGATGTATCTCACGAAGCTAAGGATCTTGGGATACAGCGGTGCAACTTCCGGCTTCAATTTCGTAGCATAGCGGGGCCTCTCTATGCAACTTCTTTTTTCTATGTCTTAGAATGAGGGTATAACTTTGATATACACCCCAAAAAATTACGCGCCAAATCTGGCATTTCCTACGGACTTTTTAGGGTTGCTGTTTCATATTTTGGTGTTGCCAATTTAGGTTTTTTCAGCTTTTAGGTTTTTGCTGTCGCCAAATTAAGTATTTTCTTGTATTTTGTACCAGGTATTTTGCTTGGCGAGAAAAAAAAGTCGCCGAATTTACGATTTGGGGGGGGGGGGGATATCAAAGTAGTTTCAGAATGAGATGCGGCCCATAGGTTTAAAGGATGGGCGCCACTGATCTAGACGATATGAAAAGAAAGCGAAGAAACACTTACTAGCTCTGTCACTGTGGAAGGCAGGTTTTTCTTTGATTTCCGGAGAAGGCAAGGTCTGCGGAGGAGCTGCGACAGGATAGTTGGGGTCTTCTCGACCCGTCAACGTTCGATTTCTTGCATCCCTCCTGCGACGTAGTGCCGGGGTGATGCCGGTATCGTCTGTAGAACAACCAGACAGTATTTTAAAACATTTTCTCCAATGAAACATTGCGTGCTTTTATGGCATTTCAGTTTGATTTGAATAGTATGCTTGTCTTGCAAATCGAGGTGAAACATATCATAACGTGGTACATGCCATATTGACGAAATATTTCCCATTGCTGAAATAGCTGTTGCCATTTTTGCTAGTAATACTATGATTTTATATTTTAATGCCACTTTGTTAACGACTTTTTTTTTTTCATTTGGAGGAATGTAATGTATTTTAATGGCTTTAGATGAATGGCTTTTCATTTCAATGAATCTTTAAGTCGTTTATAATGGCTTGTTTTTATTTAAAAACTAAACATTAAAATTTAAAATTGAGCTGTATTGGTTTTGGCCACGTTTGACAAACAGAAAAGCACTTTGTTTTGTGACAAGTTTGGCGGGTTTATCCTTTATCCCCGGTTTGCCGAGACTTAAAATTTCCTCCCCCTCTACATAGATCAAAAGATAAGATTGAAACTGAAAAACAGCTGTTAAATTTCGTGTAGGCGAAACTGCTGGGACAACGTTTGGCGTAGACGTTTTAAAACGTGGCAAAAGTGATCGTTTTTCCTCTGCAATTTTAAGATTCAACCTTAAAATTTTCTCGCTCGCAAGTTATACGAAGCATGGCCGCACTTGATTCGCTAACGCTTATAAAGTATAAGCGTATCGTAAAGCGTAAGCAAATCAAGTGCGGCCATGATTTTACATAAATTAATTAGCAATTTTAGAGTTTGAATACGCTACCTTGCGGTGGTTTGCGAAACTACCGAAAGAAGTAAAACATTTCGTTCCACATTTTTCTTTGTGGTAAAATATAGTTTTCGGACAGTTTGTGGTGTGATGCAATTTCAAAAGGATAGAAAAAAAAAACATAAATATAGTAAAATTTGCTGTCCTCCGCTAAGTTTAAAAGCAGGTTATAAATTACGGCATTTGTTCGTTTTACTTCTTTCAGCCGTCATTAACCGGACCTTCCAAATTACGATCCATTGGATCCGGCAAATTCTCACAGGCCAGTTCGCTCTGCTAGCTTAGTTTAAAATTCGAAACGGGGTGAGCGAATTCCTTCTAGTTCAATTACCTCGTTTCGACTCTAGTTATTGTGCTACACTCTGGCTGGGAGCATGCTCCTATCTATTTTTATTTCATTTTTTTCTCTAATCAACATTTTATCTTTGTCTTAATTTTATTTTATTATTTTTATTCATTCAAATAGCCTAGAAATCCCCCACGGGGGAAAAAGATAAAAAACTTCAAAAATATGTAGGAAGGGGGAAAAATGTTAAACTTATTTAAAAAAGAAGAACTTTAGTTGAAATTTACTTTGAAGAGTCTTCGGCTAACCATTATGGTACTCCCGTTAGAGGAAGCCACATCCCTCGTACAGTTTGACCATCGATTACATGGAAAGGCTAATATCCGGTTTATAGGCGGAAATGGACGTATCTATTAGTTTATAGGGATGTTAGTTGGTTTGTTTCAGATGTGCACTTTTGCATCTCTATTATTTAGCCTTAGTTTTGTAAAAATGAAAATTTGCTATCAGCAGCATTTTTTAATCTATATATATAAAAATCTCGCGTCACGATGTTTGTTCGGGGTAAACTCCGAAACTACTGAACTGATTTTTATCAAATTTCATACGTTTCTGTAATTTGGTCCAACTTAAAAGATAGGATGATTTTTATAATTTTTTATTGCAAATAAAATGTTTATTATACATTAATAGTGTGTATTGACTGTTTCGCTCAGTAAATTATTAATAGATGGCGCTGTAAGTTAATTTATCCTACAAAGTTTTATTTTTAAGTTAATTAAAATTTACAAATGATACTATGTTACGGATATTAATGGTTGTCATTAATATCGCCGTAGAAAGGATGGATATTGAGGCCACGCTTTTTAGTGTTACTGTCAAATTCTACAAATCAAGTTGAAATTGATAAGCAGCGGATAGTTCCATACTCACCACTGCTTTTAAAAACGTATGAGGCTCTTATAAATGTCGAGTTTTGCAGTTCCGCGATATTCGCTAAATACTTTGGCAAATACATTATTCAATATCATTATTAGGTCGCATTTGAGGTACGAGATATTGACGAAGTAAAGCGGTGAGAAGATATATAAGTAGCAACGAAGGATGTCTGGCATAATTTAGTTTCCCCCATTCTGTACAGCACCTTGCAGTACATCTTGAAAACGGTCAACGAGTATCTTTTATCGAAGATATTTTCTACGAAGTGCACTTGAACCACCAAAATCGACCCCCCACTTTTTTTACATTGTATCAAAAACCTAATGTGTTTGGCTCGATTCTCAGAAATAAAATTATTTACTAATTTTCCACACTATTTTACATGCACTGTAAAAAAACCCGAAATGTCACTGATTATTTCCGTGGAACATTTTGGGATTTCACTGGTCCTCTACAATTGTATTTGGAAATCAAGTATCTGCGTCAAAAAGTTTCCTGAATTGCTACAAACGTCATGAATGCAAACTTCTCACTGTTGCGAAAAATGTTTTAGCTCCCAGTTTAAATATTAACTCAGCGCATTTATTAAGCTTCAGGTCATTTACTTTCCGTTTGCATTGCCTGAAAGCTCCCAGACAGAGTAAATGAGCCTTTGGATTCCGTAGCTTTGCAGGAAGTGCAGGCAAGTTAGACTTGCGGTACTTGCTTGCAAGTCGGTCTTAAATTTCGCTATGCTTGCAGAATTATTGTTGGAGCTTTCTTGGAAAAATTGAGTGGTGTCAAGCTTTGTATTCAACTTTCCTAACTTTTAACTGACGGTCCAGCGACACCATTGGCTATTAGCCCAGGACAATGCTGAATTCTTGAAAAAGATTCCAGGATAATTTCAAGAAGGTTAATGAATTTTAGTGAAGAACTGACTTTACTACTGTCGTCGTGGTCCGTTCAAATTGACGTAACTCCCAATTGGAGTTAGTCTCTGGATTCCCTAACTTTCCAAGGGTAACAAGCAAGTGGAATACTTTGCGCATGCTTGCAAGTTCATCTTAGCAGTGGCTATGATAGCGATAACGCTTTTGGTACTTTCTTGGTGAGTCGAAAAATGTGACAAGCTATTACTTTCAATCTTGCTTCGATTCTCTCTAAAGATTTCAGAGAAATGATTTTCTCGAATCGGAGAGGTTTCAGAATTCTTCAGAAAGACTTCAGGATAATTTTAGGAAGGTTTCTCACTTTTAGTGAGATACGTTCCTATATTTTTGCAAGATACGTTACTGGCAGAAATTGGGCGTATTCGCTGCCCATTATTTTTCAGGACAATTCTTATTTTTTTTACAGTGTTGAATAAAATCAAAAAATCCTGGAAGCGACGCAAACAAAGAACACAACATTCACCAATCTCGGCCATATATAAAAATTAAAGCCAATACGTTGGGACCAAAACTCCATCCAAAACAAAACTGTGCATCCAGAACAAAGTGAATGTTGTTTTTGCATTCGTTTTCGGTTAAACATTCCCGGACAGACGGGAATATTAGCGGACCGTTAATTGTCGAGTGTATAATACATATCACGATGCATTGCGCGAATTGTAATTATTGGTAGCACACAATCATTGGGAGTTGCATTTTCTAATGCAGGTTTTACATAACGAGAAACAGTATTCTTCAACTGTTTAAGATAATTTTGACAACAAATTATCCAATACAATCATTACTTCTGCGGTAAAACATTATAAATTTTATGCTTAAAAATGTAATCCATAGAGTTAAACAAACACACCGATGTTCAAATCAAGATTTTAAACCAAAGATGTATAATGAAGCTTTAGTGTTGATTGAAGATTTAGGCATTTCAGTTTCAAATTTGTTGTTTAGTCTTTATGGTGTGATATCACCTGATCGATTGGTCACCGACTTAGTTAACACTGGTTTACAACGAGAAAAAACAGTGCAATGACGCTGTCTTAGCAACAATTATTGCGAATAATGAGCCATTATTGATAGCTGAAAAAAAAACCATAATCAGATTGTGCTGACCATTGATGCTGAACAAGGCTATACATTTGTCAATGAAAACAAAGCCATAAACATTCCAAAAGAATTTTTAAATTCTCTGGATACACCAGGAATGCCACTATACGGTTTCCGGTTAAAAATTGGTTCACCAATTATTCTTTTTCACAACCCCACCTAGATTATGTAACGGTACCCGTTTCTTCATCAAAATGTCAACAATTTTGACAGAAAGTTTAAAGGAGAAGTTTTTTGTGTTGCCTCGTAATCCGTATATAGTTTTCAAACACATTTGGAAGGTTTCAATTTCCGATTTGTTTAGCTTTTGAACAGACCATAAATAGATCTCAAGACCAAACAATGTCTACTTTCGATTTGGACTCGAAACATACATTTTTCTCTCATGGGCAACTATCTATCGCCTACTAACAAGTGGAGAAGTTATCACACCTATTCGTGTTAGCAAAACACAGGTTAAACAAGAATATTGTGCACGCTAAGTGCTTAGATAATTTTCAGTTTTCAAATAATAGAAACAATAGATCAAAATCATTGTTGTCTACCTTATTTATAAATTTAATTTTTATATGTTTTTATTTTAGTTAATGTATTTTGTAAAGAAGTTATTGATTACAAACTATAGAGAAATCTGAGATGAATAAAATGTAGTGTAAATTCTAAATGTGTGTGTTGGTTTATTCTTAATTTCTACGTTCCGATATTTTACCATCAGTTTCGATATTTACTATCACTTTCAAGTTACTTTGCTTTGATTTATGGTCGAAGTCATACTTGCAAAATTTACTAAGCGCAAGTATAGTTCTTTTGCCATTGAAAATTTAGTTAGTACTTACTAAATTCAATACGTACTTAATTCAGCCTAACACGCCCATTATCAATCTCATATATTTTAAAATTAGCTACACAATGTCAAGCTTCTCTAAAAATAATAATTAAATTTTATCAAAATATTGAGTAGAAGAATATTTTAATCCAACTACTTCGCCACAGCAACGCGTGGCTGGGTCAGCTAGTTTAAAATATATTTGATCTATATTCTCACGACAAAAATTAATTGATTTATTTATTCACAACAAAGTTTTGAGCTAACCATTTTGCTGTTACGTTCCTGAACGAAATGAAAATGTTTTATTTTCTTTCTACTGTTTCCATGGTAACTATTTTTGTTTCCCCTCATTTTATTTTTGAGAATGCAATATTTTCTAATAATAAAGCAGAAAGTCTCTGTCCGGAGGATGTCTGGATGTCTGTAGGATGTCTGTGACGCGCATAGCGCCTAAACCGTTCGGCCGATTTTCATGAAATTTGGCACAAAGTTAGTATGTAGCATGGGGGTGTGCACCTCGAAGCGATTTTTCGAAAATTCGATGTGGTTCTTTTTTTATTCCAATTTTAAGAAAAAAAACTATCATAAATTACGAAATTATCATAACGTGGAACCGTAACGTCGGTAGAAGCCAATTGGCGAGAAAATTCACCATACATTGTTTGTAAATATACAAGCGAACCAAAAGACCTTTAATTTTTCTATTACGGGCGAAGCCGTGCGGGTGCCACTAGTAAATGAATAAGGCACTAGTGACATTATAAAACGCGTGCATCCTAATCCCATCGTTATTTTCACTTCTCCCCTGCTAGATTCATTCAGATGGAATCGTCTTCACTTGGCAGATTGCCAAATTACAAACAATCCGTGGTCAAACAGTACATCCACGCAACCATCTTCTGCGCCAAAATAAAGCCACGCCCCCGACCGCGGAACTTTCAACATAGCACACCAGAGGATAAGGGGCTGGGCCCCAGGTGCCTCAAGCAACGAACTTATAGTTCCGTGGCATTAACCGGAGAATGCAGAGCCTCTTATAGTTTATTCGAATTTCGAATAACCGAATTGGATTCTTAAATAGAGAATGTATTTATCATGCTTACCATCAATATCGATTCCAGTATCTGTGGATGGCGGTGAAGCTTCGAATGGCTTTTCTGCTTCTCGACTGTCCCTGTTGGAATACAAAATGACTTTAATTAGCTGCAAAATACAGCATTTATTCCTTCCAAATATAAACTCATTGTTAAGTTTTTGTTTCAAGTTAGGTGCCTGAAAATGATGTGGTAATTCAGATCATGAGCGCAATGGGGTCGTTTCCAAAATTTTAAAAGTATTTTTTTTTCTGAAAGAGCATGCTTAAAATCATAGGATCTGACCATTTTTTAAATAACTTGTTTATGTTCGAGTAAATCCACATATAGCATCATCGGCTCTCATACTAATAGTGAGATTTGCCGTCACTCAAAAACTCACTATGGCTCGAAGCCAATAGAGAATTTTCATATTTCTGAGGAACTTCCCTTTCCTTGAAGAAGAAATCTAATGGAACATAAATACCTTTGAAGAAAATTATCCAAATAACTTTAATTGGCTTCCAGTGAAGAAAACCCTGAAGTTGGACAATGGGGTCCTTTCCAAAATTTAAAAAAGTATTTTTTCTGAAAGAGCATGCATAAAATCATAGGATCTGACCATTTTTTAAATAATTTGTTTAAGTTTAATATTTTTAAAAAATTACTTAAATCGGTGCGCTTTCATTGTTTACATTTCTTGCCGATGACGTCCCAAATGATGAAATGCCATTCTGTGTTGTCATTCACAGTGCAAAATATTGAATTCGCATCTTTACTCACGTGTATTGGCAACGATATGGTTGATAGCAAGCGTAGAGCGTAATTTTAGTTCGCTGCTTGATTATCATAACGTGGAAACGCGGTACAAAGATGCGCCAAAGAGCATCATTTCTGACGTCATCAAGACCACGCCTTGTTTGAAAAATCAAACATTTAAAAAAATTAATTAAAAAATAATTGTTGGGAAAATGAAAGACTTTTCTGGGTCCATGTTAGTTTTTTTGCTGATTTTATCAATTTCAGTGACTAAAAGTACTACTTTTGACTAAAGGAAACAACCCCATTGATGCGCTAACGCTATTAAGTGGGGCTATGTTCATTTTGGGATCTATTGGGTTTACTGACACAAGATCCTTAGATGATTGTACTGCACCAATGGTAGTTCAGGTGTTTTAATACTTGTTTTGATAAAAATAAAAGTTTATAGTTTTGTAAATGGTTCATTTTAATGACCGTTACAGGTGTGCGCTTCTGTAATAGTAAGTTTTCATGAAGAATCTTTTTTCCATACAGGGTCCATTATGAAAGTAATGAGCATAATGTTATTGTGACGCGACGATAGATGGCAGCACGGTAAAACTGGCTGGAAAATGTGGTGGGGGAGATGCCCTTTCAATGCATCCGGTCGTCAGTTGAGTTCGAGCAGTGTGAGAGGAGATACGTGCCTCCGCTTGAAGTGTGTTTTCAACTTTTGTAACATGACACGATGGAGCGTTCGCTTAAACAACGAAACGCCGTCAAGTTTTGCTTGAGGCTTGGAAAAAATGCAACCGAAACATTCCAGATGTTGCAAGAAGCCTTCAAGGACGATTGCATTTCAAGTCACAAAACCTTCATCATTACCAATTTCCTGGCCCGGAGCAACACCCCGGTGATCCCTCACCCCTTTACAGTCCCAACTTAGCTCCATGTGACTTCTTTTTGTTTCAGCGACTCAAGAGAAAGATGAAAGGAAAACATTGGGAAACCGTGGAAAACATCCAACACCATGTTACAACGTTCCTGAGAGGCATTCCCTTGGAAGAGTTTCAGGGTGCCTTTCAGGCGTGGCTAACACGTCTCCGCAAGTGTATTGATGCAGGAGGAATGTATTTTGAAGAATATTGAACATTTGTACAAATTACGATCAATAAACAAATTTTGCCAGTAAATGCTCATTACTTTCATAATGGACCCTGTATTTGTGTTCAAGGAAAGTTCTTTCTGCTATTGGAAACTTATCTGATACTTTGACTAACTGTGATTTTCTGAAAAATCCATTTTCATGAGAGATTAAAAAGAAAAAAAAAAAACCGAATGTGACGAAGTTTTATGATTTTTTTTTCACGAACTTGTTTTCTACGAGTACTCGGTTATGACGAGCAGACATTGTGATCCCTTAGCGCTCTTTATAAGTGAGTTCGACTGTGTAACGTTCACAAGACTGTCTTCTTTTTCCCTCGTACGTTATGAAGACGTGCAATGTATACTGAACACATTTTGTATGCGTGAAATACACCGCCAGCTCAGTTATTTCCAGCTGAAGACTGCAGTTTCGTGCTTATTGGCACTCATCAGCCCGGCATAGGAAAGTGACTGAGCTGGAGATGGAAAACCTCTTAAGGAAGCCAAGAGTGCGAAACAAACTGGTAGCAAATATAGAATTAGCAGACCAGACGAGTGACCGAAGCAATGGTTCGGTTCAACTCGAAGATTGAACGCGAGGCAAGGTATATTCAGTAAATTACCGCCATTAGCCAGGGCTAAAGCAGAAATACGTGAAATACACCGCCAGCTCAGTCATTTTCAGCCGAGGACTGCAATTTCGTGCTTATTGGCACTCATGAGCCCGGCATAGGAAAGTGACTGAGCTGGAGATGGAAAACCTCTTAAGGAAGCGAAGAATGCGAAACAAACTGGTAGCTAATAATAGAATTAGCAGACCAGACGAGTGACCGAAGCACGAAACTGCAGTCCTCGGCTGGAAATGACTGAGCTGGCGGTGTATTTCACGTATTTCTGCTTTAGCCCTGGCTAATGGGCGGTAATTTACTGAACATTTTGTATGCTTTTTCAGTGTACTTGAATTTCTTACCTTCGAACCCAGGGAAGCGAGGGCTTTTTGATGGTGGGCGAGGCTGGGGGCGGCGATTTGGGCGCCATGAAAGAAGGCGGTGTCGGTAGAATGGGCGTGGAATGACGGCGACTTTTCCGTCGCTCTTTGTTGAAGCCGCGTTCGGCAACATTACGTGTCCTGCGGGAAAAGAATCATTATTAGTATACTAGAAAATCGCCCGTCATGGAATGACAGGAGAAAATTGTTTCTACATTTGAGCGAAGCCACTGCCTGTTTGGTGATATTTCGATAGTTGAAATTTTAACCCTAACCCCAGTGGATAGCGTTCATTGTTAACCACTTTGTCGTTTCTTCATTCATCTGAAATTACAGTCTCACCACTAAAACAGTTAAATGACCAGATCAAGTTCATTGGGCGGGATTCAAGTGGCGCAAGTGTCATTGATGGTGAAGTTAGCGTTACTCGATCATTGACTATTATATATTAGAGCTGTATATATATATAGGGACCTTATTATATGCAGGGTGTGTATAAAAAGTAACCGGACTGAGTTTGTGACGCCCAGGTAAAACCTTTGTAAACCGGTTGTTGGTGCTCTAGTGGTGGTGGGGGATCGAGGGAAGGGGAGCGGACCCGAGTCAGTTGCCTCCAAGCACTTGAAGGGTTAGCATCGTGCGAGAGAGCAGTGCGTGTTTAGTGATCTCGCCGGAGTTAAAATGGAGCGTACCATCGAGCAACGTGTTAACATCAAATTTTGTGTCAAACTCAAGAAAACGCCTACGGAAACACTTCAAATGATCAATGAGGTTTACGGTGAGGAAGCTTTATCCAGAACTCAAGTTCTCCAGTGGCATAAGAATTTTCGAGAGGGCCGCGATGACGTCCATCACGAACAGCGCGCCGGACGTCCACCAACTAAGGCCCCAATAGTGGAGGAGCCGACGCATCCGCCATTTTGGAGCAAACTTGATCCAGTGCTTTGTAGCGATAGCATTGCTGCTGATGATTACATTTCTTTAGCATGTGTTAAATTAAGTCAAATGGGTGGCTGTTCGGCTGTTAATTGAGCTAACAGCTCCAAAAGAGGATTTCAGCTCTTCAGATTTCCAGCAGATGCAAGAAGAAAAAAGAAATGGATCATTAATAGCCCGCAAAGTGACTGGCAGACTAGAGACGACGCCAATTACGTCCAAAATGTCGCCAATGTTCACCTTCGCTCTCTGACTATCTCGTTCGCTGTTTGGCGAATGATTGTCAATAAAGGTAGCTTTCCCTATTGTACGCTTGCTCCAAAATGGCGGATGCGTCGGCCTCTCCAGTTATAGGGGTTCTACCATCAATCAGTCAAACGGACCCAAATGTGCAAAAAGTGCGTGATGTGTTGAACACTGACCGTCGTCTGAGCATCCAAGCAATCGCAGAAAAGGTCGGTATCGATAAGATGACGTTCACGACATTAAGAACGATCTGGGCATGAGGGAGATCTATGCAAAGCTGGGGCCAAAACACCTGACGGACGAGCAAAATGAGCGTCGTGTGCCGGATACGGCACCACCGGACTTCTTCCTATTCCCCAAGGTCAAGAGAGTACTAAAGGGGATGCGGTTCGGGACTCTGCTGTTCAACTCGCTACGACGAGGGCTCTAGAAGCTTTACGGGTTACCGACTTCCAGGGGGCGTTCAGTGAGTGGAAAATCCGGTACCAACATGTTATCGACTTCCATGGGGACTGCTTTGAAGATTTCTAGAGAAAAAGTGTAGAAATTTTGCCAATAAATATGTTTTCTAAGCTCAGTCCGGTTACTTTTTATACAAACCCTGTATAAGAGGATTGTAATGCGTCACAAAAGGCGAAATACAATTAAAATTTGACATATAGACCTTATTAATCCGGACTTATAGGTCGTCCGGATTAACGAAAGAACGGAATAAACAAAATGACTCATAAATTGAACGAAGGAACATACACAAACTACAGTGCACGGTAAAAACTGTATTTTGAATTCAAGGGAATGAAAACTCCATAAGAGAGAATCATAAAAGTAAAAAAGAAAGGCAACAAAAATACATCATTGCGCTGACTTGCCTTTTATTCAAACAGTATATGCATTTAAATGTCTGTCCGGAATAAGCGAAGTCTGGTTTAACAGAGTCCGGATAATTGAAGGCAAACCATCTATACATAAGAATGAGTAGTTACAAGAAATTATAAGATTTTTTTGTTGGTTTGCTGAATTCAAAAGATTAAATCCATAGATCTTAAGGACATAAAAGGAGCTGTCGCTATTCCCTCTTAGTTTCACAAGTGTCCGAGAAAGGTTAGATCACTGACACCGATTGTTCAACTTCGACCAATCGTCTTTGAAAACGAAGATGCGGTGCACGTGTAACATATATATTTTGACTTTGATCCCCACGCAATTAGATGCATTTTGGGTATGACTTTAAGCCCAAAGCAACATCCTGAAAGTGTCAAGTCCCAATGCGACACGACGTTGGCTGCTGTTGAAACTGTCGCGTATTGACCATATGTCCCGAGTCCCGCACAATACAAGACAAAGAGTTTCTTATAGTTCACTCTGGCAGCACTTAAAGTAGGTGTGGGTGATAAGGTCTACCTAAGGGAGATTCGAAATAAAATAAAAACTATGTACCCGAATCAACAAATTGTAACATTAATTAAACATACAGATCAATTACTACAAGAAACTAACAAATAAAATAATAGTTTAAAAAACTAAAAAAACACGCTTTCGTAGCAAAATGAACCAAAAAGTGATAAATAATCTTTGGATGATAGTAGTTGACCAATCACTTAATTTTAATGTAATACAAAAAACCGTGGGGTGCTGTCTATTTACATTTTTGCTTGGACAACAAATGGAAGAAATTCGAGACAACTGATAAGAAGCCCCCCATGCTTTTTTGTATTACATTAAAATTAAGTGATTGGTTAACTACCATCATCCAAAGATTATTTTTCACTTTTCAGTTCAATTTGCTACGAAAGCGTGTTTTTTTTTTTAGTTTTTTAAACTATTATTTTATTTTCTTCTTTTTAGTTTAACTTGTTTTACGAAAAAAATTTAATTCAACATTGTTCAAAAACTTTTATATTCATGAAATTTGCCCCCCCCCCCAAAAAAAAAGCGACTAAAGGTCTCGGGTGGCATTTGAAACGTGGTTTCTCGAACTCCAAAAAGAGCAACTGTACCCCTTAAAGTGTAATAGCCGAGATCTAAAAACATTCAACTTCGCTGATAAATTGCATGTGGAGTATTTTGGCATGAAATTAGTTAAAAACAATTATATTTCATGTCCTAATTACCTTGGAACATTGGAACAAATTTTGTCTGATGCAGAAAAATTAAAGGTTTTTGTAGATATTTTTAAATAGTTTTTGCGAGCATTTTTTAATGTTTTTTTTTTTAAATTTTAATTTTTCCTTTTTCATTGTTGGATTTATGCCAAAATATTGATTAAAATTGGAGGAAACTAACAATTAAAAGAGTTAATTAATTAATTTGATTAGAAAATATTGCATTGTCATCGGGTCTGAGGTCGCGTGCCAAATTTTAAAAGAATCCGATCGCAGGAAGTGGGCGAAATTTGAGCTGCAAGATTCCGTTACAAGATACATACATACATACATATAGGTGAAGCTAATAAAAGCGTGTTAAAAATCACCAGTTTTGCAGATAACGAGCATGAAATAAAACATTTTTTAAAACTTTGTCATTAGGCCTCATTATACTATGGCAGGATAATAAGGCCTAAGAACTTTAACACTCTTAAATGGTCAAAATAAGCTTTTAACATTGATAATTGAGATCAATTGTAATACATATGCAATAATCATGCTTAATGTCTACGAAATGACAAAAAAATTCCTTGTTTAACAACCGTCAGGGCACTCAAAATTATCTTTGTCATAGACTGTTACACCGACGCATCCCTTATGATACCACTTGCCGCGTTTTAGATAGTCTCACGTCATTCATCCTATCCTCTCCCAAGTGTGTGACAGTACCAAATAGCATCGTTTTCTTTAGTATCATTTCCTTCATTGAAGGTTTACGTCATTTTTATTTTCTTCTCTTTCTTGTTTCTGTCATACAAGCCTTTGATGACTAGGGTTCTCTGATAATCAACGGCTTTTCTTCTAACAATTTGTGTTTGTTATTTTGTCTTTTCAAAATTTTCTCTGATGTAGGCAAACTCCTGAAATGCTGTAATTTTTAATGGAGCGAGCCGCACATTGTCTTTTTCATCGTCCGAACTAGAATCGTAAACAATGTGGTGAAACTTTTCAGAGGGCCTGCTTGGGGTACTACTATAACACTGAACCAATTAGTAAATAGTCGTAACTAATTATAAACATTTATAATATATTGAGAAAGATTTAAAATAAAATATAAAACTGATAAACATTCTTACAAGGAGTATAATAAGGCCAACTATAAAATTGGGTAGGCCTCATTAGCCGCTGACATCGTGTACAAAGAAATACACAAAAGTATAATAATTCGTGTATATATATATATATTATATATATATATATATATATATATATATATATATATATATATATATATATATATATATATATATATATATATATATATATATATATTGTTCGGATATTGTATATTATTAGTTGTTCGAATGATATATATATATATATATATATCATTCGAACAACTTTTCATCCCCGAGAGCCTTGGAGGAAAATTGAACAAGAAAACATACCTGGAAAATAATTAACAAAAGCGAATTCAGGCGAACCATCAAAAGGAAGAAACAATCAGAAAGTAGACTCTGAAAAAGAGAAATGATCTGCATGTGCCAGGCATACATGCAGTTAAGACACGGCAGCGGCAGAACCTGGAGATGAAAAAACCTGGAGTTGGAAAAAGAAAAAAAACCCGGATCGGAAATTACATCAGAAATTTTCAGGATAGGTCCCAATAAACCTTCATAGCTTTGGTGGCCTTACTGCAATAATACAATTGCGCTATACTTCACTCTGTTGGGCAATTCCTTACTTTTCTAATGTAACTTAAATAAAAAGATTGAGGAATTTTATTATAGTCTAAAGTACTTTTCAATAAATTAATATTTTTGGAGACGAAATCATTTTTGTTGCAGATAGTTTTAATTCTATTGATTTCATTAATCGAGGTGTTACGATAAACTTTGATAGAAATATTTGAATTCCATGAAATGAAACGATTAACGTGGAATTGAAAGGAAAGTCGTTTGTCAAAAAGATCAATATGAACGGAATTGTCTGAAAGAGAAATATTAAGATCTAGGAAATTAGATTGTTTGATATTATATCATTGGTTTGAATAAGTTCTAATTCTGGAGGATAGATACTCTTGGAATCATTTAAAAATTTGTGATAGTTGAAAACAATGAGGTCATCAACGTATCTGAACGCCATAGGAATGGAAAAGGTGAAATTTTTCTCAAAGTGGTGTAAGTATATGTTGGCTAAAAAGGAAGAGAACTTGAATATTATTGTGTTGGATTTATTTAAGTGCAATCTACTCTGACTGCTTGCGTAGGGTAGTTCTTTAAGATTTATGATAAATCATGCAAACAGGAGAAATGCGTTTTATGACTTTAATGAAACGTAAGAAAAATATACAGACGTTTAACTATTGCTTGAAATTTTCACGAAACATGTCAGAAAACTATTATTTGGATAGTCGCAGTTATATTAAAAGGAAATTGTATCTGGAAATTCTTCGAAATCTCCCAGTCGGAATACAGGTCTGTATGTCCATCAGTGATTTATGAAGCATTCAGAGTTAGAGAGTTGGTTTTGCCGAGTGGGGTAAATGAAATGGGGGAAATAAAAAAGGGGTTGTTTGTAACTCCGAAACAAATGCCTGCAATGTTTTGCAAATGTGTGCATTTTATACGTTTTTTAATTAGCTTCAACACTTTCTTCTGTTATTCAGTTATTACAAATTTTTTTTTCTGCGTGAGAAGAGATATGTGGCAAAAAAGGAAAGTAAACTACTTTTCATTTAAATTTTACATTAAACACCACTAAAGAACAAACAAGACTTAATTTGTTCCGATTAAGCTGTGTAAACATTCGCGCAATGCTATGCCTCACGTCGCTATGCAACAGCTTTTGAAAGCCTTCACTACAAAATAGTCATTCAATTCGCGCGGTCATGAAAAATTCCCGTTAATGTGAAGCTTCAGCTACAACCGTGTTAGTGTTGAGATGGAATAACGTCATAAATCAACTATCAACTATCAAAGGGATCTCTGGTCCTCAAACTATGAAGCACTGCGTGCTAGGAACCTTGCCTTCAGAAGACAACACAATAGATGGTGGTGCCAGCTATGGACAGTTTGAGAATTTAGAACCAGGCCAGGAGCCGAATAACTTTCTGGTCTGGCACCCCCAGAGGTATCGTTTCACTTGGAGGACATTGTGACGACGAGCATATTTAACGTCGCCCAGTCACCATTAATGGCGACGGTGGATCTTCGACCAGCGAGGATCGAACCCGAGCCCCTCCGGTCCGAAGTCCAATGCCTTACCGATCAGGCCACCACGGCCAACGAGATAAATATCTGATGTTCTTACCTCTCTATGTAAGTTCCAGGAAATGGTTTCCCGTCATCTTCACCATCTTCGTGTTTTAGCACTGCCTGCGGTAAAATGTTACAAATTAAAACTTGGCACGCTTTATGACAATTAGCGAATAAACATAATATAATTGACGCACTGAGTTATGTAACTAACTGGAGAATAGTAGAATATAAATGCTGGAGTTGCCACAGAATATATATTTTGGGCCCCCAATGGCTGAAAGGTTAAATGCGATTCTTCCGGCAGCTGCCCGAAAGAAGTAAGGAGCTGGTGAATTCGTCTCCCGCTTTAATCCAGGCGCAATATCCTTCTCTTTAGTCGCGTTCACATAAGGCTTTTTTATCTCGCAATTCCCCGCTCCAGCTCCGGTAAAAAAACTGATTGGAAAATTCACCGTTCATATGTGAAAAGAGATAGTATGGTTGTACCCGGGAATGCAGTTTTACCAAGTATCCTTAGCAGCTATACCTAGCAAGTGAGCAAACTCGTTTCGTGTAGTGCATTCTGGGTAAAAAACTCAGCATTTACTCCAGTCGATTTTTCGATTCCGAGTCACAACTGACTACAACTGTATTTATGTCGAGGACTGCATACTAAGTGCCTTGCCTCCATTATTTTTTATACCGATAGATGGCAGCACCATCACCGGATCGAACAGTTAATGAGAATTTAGAACTAGACCAGGAGCTAATAGCTACCTGGTGCTAGCACCCCCAGAGGTATCGTTTCACTTGGAGGACATTGAGACCACGAGCATATTTAACGTCGCCCAGTCCCCTTTAATGATGACGGTGGATCTTCGACCATCGAGGTTCGATCTCAGGACTCTCCGGCCCCGAATCCGACACTCTACTGATCGGGCTACGACGGGCCTTTTACTCCAGTCGAAAGCAGGATTAAGAAAGATCCGTATTTGCATTCCACTTGAATATATAGCTCAGTAGCTCAGTATTACGACTTTCGGAAGCAGATTATGCTTGTTTATCCATGAAAACTTATCCAAGTTTATCCCTGATGATTAAACGAATATGAAACTGGACATTAGGGGACAAAACATTGCCGATATTCGTACACGTATTTTAAAACAGCTTTATGCATGGAAGTGAATGCTATCAAAGCATAGTATTTAAAAAGTAAGTTATCAACCAATATCCTAAACAGAGAAGTATTTCCAATCAATAAATAATATATCGCGTAGTTCGACTGCTTCTTCAATCATAACAATCTTACAGCAAGCTATATGACTGCTTTGACTTATATGTTTTCAAAGCACAAGTTTAAAAAAAAAAAAAAACATAGAAAAATATAGTACAGGCTGAAAATGTTGTAAGTTTGAGAAATTTAAGAGTTTTAAAAGAATAAAACAAGAAAAAAAAAAAAAAAGAATATATTGGTATCTTTTCAGCTGAACTGGTATGTTTTGATTTCAATATATTTAACTAGTTTAAGACAAGATATAGTTAAGTTATTGAACAAAATATTTGTCTTATTGCTGAACAAATATCGTACAAGAAAGTTCAGTTTACCAGAAATTAGAATCAAAGTTGGTAACCCAAGAATAAAGTGAAATAAAGAAAAAGTTTCGAGTTCTTCTCTAAAGAAAGGATAATAAATGGGTGCTACTGAACCGAAAAAAATTTAGTATGATTTTTGACAGCCTTTGGCTTTAGCACAAGGTTTTGTAAACTCTTCTTTCAAAAATTCATCGTACCGAACTTTAATAATTGTTCCTTAAAATGCCTCTACAACATTCACAGTTTAATAAGATCAGTTTAACTGGGAAAAGACTATTATTATGGCCTTATATTGTAAGAATGTTACATTTTTCAAACTTGCATTACTTTTGGCAACTAATGCATGAATAAAACGGTACAGACACTAGAATAGCATTGTACACCTACAAATAATACACGAATGTTAGTCGGATCACACGACACGCGTCGAAGTCATAATCGAGAATGCCCCTTAGACTTTTCAAGAGTATCCGGTTCGCTGAGTTCATCACTACAACTTTCAAGCATTTTCTTAGTTGTTTGATTATTGTCGGCAATGAGGGTCCCTAAAAGAGTATTCTAATTCACCCCTCACTTACAGAAAGATTTTGACAACGCGAGAACAGATTTAAAAAAAATAAAAATTTGAATTTTGACCAATTGAATTCAAATTATGTTTTTCTCAGTCACGAGTGTGTGTGTGTATGTAGGCGTGCGTGTGGGGGGGGGGTACGTGTCTTTGTGTGTAGGGGATATGTGTATGTGTGTAGGCATGTGTGTTTATGTCTGTACGCAGGTATGAGTGTGTGGGTAGTTGTGTGTATGAGTGTTTGTGTGTGGGGGGGATGTGTATGTGTGTGTAGGCATATGTGTTTGTGTGTGTTTGTTTGTGTGTGTTCACGTATTTCTGCTTTAGCCCTGGCTAATGGGCGGTAATTTACTGAGTATATGTGTTTGTGTGCAGGCATGAGTGTGTGGGTAGTTGTGTGTGTATGTGTAGGTGTCTGTATGTATGCGTGTGTATGTGTTTGAGTATGTGTATGTGTTTGTGTATGCGTGTAGGCGTATGTATGAGTGTGTCTGTGTTTGTGTGTGTGTGTACGTGCGTGTATGTATGCGTGTAAGTGTAGGATATTGACGCAACCTGGAGACGGTTTTCGCTATAGAAGTAGCATCGTGAGGCGGCCGGTCGACGGTGATGCTGCAGAGGGTGCTGGCGGGAAAATAAAATGATAGGACCTCAAAACAGTCAAATGAAAGCAATAAGCAATCGTGATAGCTTAAAAATGCCCAAAGAGCTGAGCAGACTAAAAAAATTTCGTCTGTAGACAAAACAAAGGTTATATTTTAATTAGCATGCCACTTCGGTTAAAAATTTTACGCTTCTATCTAGATCAACCACTATAGTTGACAAATCCGTGTATTAAGAAGTTAAAATAGGCGACTTTTTTCTTTAAATGTGATCACCTCGCTTATAAGGAAACATTTGTCTTTCTGTCTGTGGGACAGTGTAATGAGATTGGACTATTATCATTTCTCCCCAGAAACCAAATTTGTATGTATATTCGGAAGCATAACACAAATTACAAGCATAAACTAATATACAGTTTTGATTGCATCGGCTATGGGTTAAGTTAAGGCCCCTATAACTAGGGAGCCGACCCATCCGCCATTTTGGATCAAAGTGACCGTCTGTTTTTGAGCCATTGCCATAGGGTCAATTATTAAAAGACGCAAGAAAGAATGTTAAGATCGTAAAAATAAGTGAATGTGCCACAGTGTACTGTGCTAACAGTTCACACAAAGGTTTTTGTTTCTTTAATTTAATAACCCAAGATAAAAAAAATCAATTTTATTGACGATTTGCTGGAAATCCGAAGCTAAAACTCGGCAGTGCGAAAGCAGTAAACATTGTTATGTAAATTCTCGGTACAGTAAAACCTGTAAAGTTGACCACCTTTGTAAGTTGACCACCTGTCTAAGTTGACCGCTTTTGTCAGGAACGGAATTAGTCCTATCTTATATAATGAAGGAAAACCTCTGTAACTTGACCACCTCTCTATCTTGACCACCTGTCTATCTTGACCACTAATATACACCAGCTTTGGTTTAGAGTATTGTAAAAAACCCTTTGTAAGTTGACCACTAGGCAAAAGCATTAGATTGCACTATAAGTTTCATCAGTTATGCCTCAAATGAGTAACCAAACATTTTAGAAAAACCTATGAATATATGAATATTTATGTTTCCATCGAAAAACATCGGGCTCATGTTAAGTCCCAGAAAATGAGCCAAACTTCAAAAAGGAGTTATTTTGTTGAAAAGTAGATTACCATGGTTACAAATGTACATGAAAAAATCAAATGAAGAATTTGAGTCACTTTTGACTTGTTATGAATTTTTAGGCATTGTTAGTATCAAGTTAGTAGTTTTTCATAAGCAATGAGGCAATTTTTTTTTTTTTTTTGATCGAATCACAGAAATTTTAAATTTGTATGATACTTTACGCGCATTCTGGTAAATAAGCTCTAAAAATATTTAAACAACATTTTTTCTTATTGTTTTAAAGTAATGTTAAACAATGAAAGTGAGTTTAAAGTATTCCAATTAGTTAAAAAATGAATGCATTGGAAGAAAAATCACAAAAAAAAAAATTTCATTACTATCCTCTATAAGTTGACCACCTGTCTAAGTTGACCACCAAAGTACTGCACCCCATGTGGTCAACTTACACAGGTTTCACTGTACTACTTTTATTGCTATGGTGTAATTTAGTCTGAAAAAATATGCTTTTGTGTTTTTTTTTTTTTTTTGTACAACTGTTACATTTTTAAATCAGTTGATAAAGTGCTAAGATCCCAAAACGCAATGCTGCTAAAAATAGGACTAATTCACTTTATTGGAAATTAAATTATATAGTATCAGCACATAAAATATATAGTTACACAAATACTACTAAGAGCATTAATAATGTAAAGTAATACTAGTTTCATAATTAATTAGCAAGTTAATTAAACATACAAATAACCGAATAATAATAATATATGTAATATTTCACCAATTGAAATGTTTTCGATTTCTTAATGTTTTGTTGGTTTGTTTCTTTTTTCAAAATATGACGCTGTGTAGTTCTAATAACAATGCGGAACAAAAACGAATGCATTACGCTAAAATAAAATGAAGCTGAAAGGAAGCGAAAAAACATCTAGTGTAATAAATATTTCTCTGACTTTTGATCCAAAATGGCGGACAGTTCGGCCGGGTATATGTAGGGGCTCTAGGTTAAGTATTCTCTTTTGCACGTTTTGTCACAATTTTGAAAGTTTAGTAAAGCTGATTTCAGTTGCAAATGGTTTTTAAAGGTAAATAGACACATTTGAGTGTTTATACATTCAACTCACTTCGTATATCTGCAATTGTTTTAACAATTCCTTGTCCGTCCCGGCTCGGCACAAATGGAACTGGGACACTTTCTCCATTCCTTGCTCTTCCAAAGCGTCCACGAAGTCGAAGTAGCTGTCTTGGTCGCCAAAGCCGTCTGCTACCTAAAAGGAGGAGTTTTCTAATGTATAAAACAACGATTATGCATTAAACGTACTCTAAAAATTTGGACTGACCCTTGGTACAGACTTATCGGCAGAGCCCGATCATCCTGACATTTCAGGCCCGTGTCCAGGATTTCATAAAGATAGGGGTTGAAACTTTTTACCTTTGTAACTTACATTTTCAAAAAAAAAACTAACTACGCGTGTTGAATAGTTCATTTTAGATCGATAACTAGGCTTTTTTTTTTAATACGTTTTGTGTGTGTGGTTTATTTATTTATTTTTTTTATTTATTTTTATGAAATCCTATTTGTACAGTTGAACATTTTGCAAAAGCACACATATTTCTTTTATGCCACCTAATGCTAGTTTCTTTCTTTTTTTTTCCTTTTGTTTTTCCATCAAATAACATTTGAACAGGAATTTAATGAAAATAAAATTTTATTTTTAAAAAAATGCTGTTTCGCATAGAAACATTTTTCTAATGTGTGAAACGACTAATTCATCCAACACTAAAGGCGTACAAAAAAAAAAAAAAAAACTAACAGTAAGCAAAGTAACCATTTTCCCTGCCCCTAAGTTTTTTTTTTTTTTTGGGAAAGGGGGGCTACGTCATTGTCTAATATTCTTTTAAATAATTTTCCCCTGCATGCTTACAGCACTGCCGGACTCTTCAGCCATTCCTCCGTCGTTAATTTTTTCAAGCACTTAGAAGCGAAGGGGCTTGGGAATCCTACAATTGAGGAAAATGTTAATTGCTAAAGATGGGGAAATATTAAAGAGGGTGAATACTGTATCAGAGTTTAACTCTAAAATTAATTAAAGCTTAAAATACGTTTTGGAAAATCGTTTAATGATTCATTGATTTTTTTTTCTTTCAATGGTAGGGGTTTAACCCCTAAAACCCTCCCCTTGGACACGGCTCTGCTGACATTGGACATGGCTCTGCTGACATTGGACATGGGGCACATTTCTAATTTCAGGGCCCCCCCTAGGGTCCGACTGAGATTTTTGAAGACACCGGGCACGAAATTCATTTTTTGCCCCCCCCCCCCCCCATTCCCACTTTTTATATGTTGAAGCAATAAAATATTCTGATACTTGCGTTTTTACACAACCATACTAAATTTGGTGGTACCTCATATCACAATATAATATATACATTTAAAAAGTAGAAGAGATATACAGTCGGACCTCCGTATATCGAAGTAGCAAATTGCTGGGAAAAAATTTGATATATGGAAAGTGTGATAGTGATAGATAGTGAAGATATTTAGTGAAGATAATTTCCTCCCCTTGTCTTCATTTTTCATGAGATCAACAGTCTAAAGTGGAAAAAAAATCTGCGAATGTCTCGAGAAAAATTTCGATACATAGAGATTTTTTCGATAGATAGAAACAAATTTTCTATGTAATGAACATGGAAATGTGCTGGGATTTCGATATATAGAAAATTTTGATATGTGGAAGTTCGATACATGGAGGTCCGACTGTAGTAGTAAACGATAAATATATAAAATGTGGTTAAACTTTGCCCGTTGCAGTGAACCGCAAATACCAAAATTACCTATGATGTAACTTTTAATAAGACTAAATTTGTAGTGGTATTCTGATTTGCAAAGAGATCACACTTTTAAGAGGAATTTTTATCAACAAATGGATTTTTTCCTTGTTTTGGCATTTGCAAAACTATCAAAGATATCATTGTACTCTAGATTCTGAGTAAAATCATTATTTATTTTTAATTAGCATGATGAATTAAGAGGATTTTGGGACCCCCTGAAATCTAAGAGGAGAGGCCTGTGCCCCACATGCCCCTGCGATAATCAGGCTCTGCTTATCGGGTACGCATACGGCCGTTATTTACTATTGGATGCAACAGACAACATTGAAATGATTATAATTTCATCAATTTATCACGCTTTCAAATTCGAATACTATAACAAAAAAAAAAAAAAAAAGAAAAAGAAAAATTAATTTGAATTTTGACATCTTGAATTCAAATTATGTTTTTCGCAATCACGAGTGCATGTATGTAGGCGTGTGTGTTTGTGTGTGGGGGTATGTGTGTTTGTGTGTAGGGGGTATGTGTATGTGTGTAGACATGTGTGTTTGTGTCTGTGTGCTGGCATAAGTGTGTGGGTAGTTGTGTATATGAATGTGTGTGTGGCGGAGTATGTGTGTGTAGGCATATGTGTTTGTGTCTGTGTGCAGGCATGAATGTGTGGGTAGCTGTGTGTATGTGTTTGCGTCTGTGTGTGTAGGTGTATGTGTGTGTTTGTGGGTGTGTGTGCGTGTGTGTGTAGTTGTGTATGTATGAGCGTGTGTGTGGGATATTGACGCAACCTGGAGACGGCTTTCGCTATAGGAGCAGCATCGTGAGGACCCGGTCGACGATGATGCTGCAGAAGGTGGCGGTGGGAAAATAAAATGATAGGACGTCAAAACAGTCAAGTGAGAACAATAAGCAATCGTGATTGCTCAAAAAAAAAAAATGGCTGGTCTGATCGATCAGACGCTGGACTCATGAATGGAGGATCCTGGGCTCGATACCAGCTGGTCGAAGATATCCGTGTTCACAAATGGTGACTGGTGGTGTCGTGATCACATAGTCCTCCAAGTTTCGATTCTAAGTTAACACCTCTAAGGATGCTGGACTAGGGGTTGGTCGGCTCCTGGTCTGGGTTAAAAAAAAAAGCTCTTCAGGACCACATCTAACCGGTTAAACCTCGTATAGTGGTAGGCAGGGCGAACGCTGGAGTGTAATGTCACCAAGCAACTACTTTTTAACAATTCATTTCATTCTATTAAAAGGAGTCTAAGGACCCTTAACCTTCAAAATGTTTGACCTTCTGGAAAACATATATGTTATGCATAATTCAATTCTGAACAGTTTGATACCTTATTTGTTACTATACCAGCAAAAAACTTTTGAAGGTATCGCAAAAATTCACAAACTTTGCCTATAGAGATTTATGTTAATAGCAGCCGTTTAAGCCTCTTATTCTCAGGTGCCGGTTTCTCGTTTTGTGTGCGTGATATCTCAGAAAGTTTTTTATATACGTATTTCCATAACACTTTTCATACATGTTTGTCTGTTTTATTTTTATGATCTGAACCCAAATTTTAACTAAAAATGAAAGTTAATATTAAAAAAAAATATTTTCGCCCAAAATTTTGGAAAATTTCGATAATAACTTATAAAATTTCAAAAAATTAAACATATAGTTAAAAAAAATAAGTTCGGACCGTATAAATAAACCAGACAAACATGCTTTAAAAGTTTTATGGAAATATATAAGAAACTTCTTGAGATATCACGCACGCAAAACGAGAAACCGGCACCTGAGAAAAAGAGGCTTAAACAGCTGCTGTTAACATAAATCTCTATGGGGAAAGTTTACGCATTTTTACGATAATTTGAAAAAAAAAATTGCGTATGGTAAGATATAAGGTATCAAATTGTTCGGAATTAAGTTATGCACAACATATATATTTTTTCCAGAAAGTCGAAAATTTTGGAGGTTAAAGGTTCTTAGACCCCTTTAATCGCAAAAGCAGTTAAAATTGTTTACTAAAAAGCGAGAAAGAAAATAAAAAACAGAATAATTAAACTAACAAAAAGTGGCTTGAAATTCACGAATAAATTAGTAAACTTCTTCATTAGTGTATTCTTTGTTTCCTCGCCAATGAAGAGGCTCGCTATGTCACCCTCGAAACAGTTAATTAGTTTTTCAAGTGCGGAACATGTATCTAGTTAAAAACTTTAAAAATATATATGCTTCAATTCAGAGCAACTTAAAGTGACACGTTATTTTCGAATAACCCTGATCTTCCTTAACGAAACATACCAGAAATGGTTACTAGTAAAATGAAGGTGATTAGTAGTGAGCCTTATATAATAAAACTCTTATACATGAAATACACCGCCAGCTCAGTCATTTCCAGCCGAGGACTGCAGTTTCGTGCTTATTAGCACTCATCAGCCCGGAATAGGAAAGTGACTGAGCTGGAGATGAAAAACCTCTTAAGGAAGCCAAGAGTGCCAAACAAACTGTAGCTAATATAGAATTAGCGCAGACCAGACGAGTGACCAAAGCAATGGTTCGGTTCAACTCGAATATTGAAGGCAAGGCAGGTATATTCACTAAGTTACCGCCCTATATAGCCAGGGCTAAGGCAGAAATACATGAAATACACCGCCAGCTCAATCAATTCCAGCCGAGGACTGCAGTTTCGTGCTTATTAGTACTCATCAGCCCGGCATAGGAGTGACTGAGCTGGAGATGAAAAACCTCTTAAGGATGCCTAGAGTGCCAAACAAACTGGTAGCTAATACAGAATTAGCACAGTTCAGACGAGTGACCGAAACAATGGTTCGGTTCAACTCAAATATTGAAGGCGAGGCAGGTATATTCACTAAGTTACCGTCCTATAGCCCTGGCTATAGGGCGGTAATTTGCTGAATAAAACTCTTATGTTCGTGACATTAACTGGTAATGCTACTACATAGTTGTATTATTGTGACTCAAGAGCTAACCATAAGTTTTAAGTTTCATTCTTAATAAATAGATTCCTAAAGGCACGATCGTTTACAAAACTGCAAAAAGGTGTATAAATATAATATAAAAAAATAAATAATTCATTGTTAGCTAATAGCACGATGGTGATGTTGAACATCACTTAGTATTCGTAAATTATTGCAACCACAGACTAAATTTTGTATCTAAACCTTACTTTGCGTTCTTGAAGAGTTTATAAATATTTAAACGTATGGACAATAAATAAGAAATCTGCCGCATGATGTACCTTGTTAATAAGTGTCATACAAAATACTAAAAGTTCCATGTCCAAATTCTCTTTCTCATTCAAGAGTTGCATGATGTGGCTCCAAAGGGGAGTGCCTGAAAGGAAAAGGAAGAATAATAAAATATATGTGAGGGGAGAAAGATAAAATGCAATTTAAAATTTGAGAAAGATGAATTATAATTTGATGGATTGTCTCTAACTTCGTTCATCTTTTTAAAATTTAAATTAAATTTTGATTTCAAAATATTTTACACGTATTTGTTCTTTTCTGTTGCAGCGTAAGATATTTGCGTTGATTTATTTTAACTAGTTCAGTCTGTAGATTATAGTTTTACCTTTCCATTTCGGGGTTACGTTTTATTTTTATTTTGGATTATTGTAAAAACTGTTCTGAGGATTTATTTTAACTAACACGCTTATACCTTTATGTTTTACTGACAGATTCGTTTACGACGCGCAACTTCTCTCTTACTTTGCAAAAACTCTTTTTGAATAGCTTGTATATCTTAGCGACCAGCGAGTTCGCTTCGAAGATACAGGTAGTTATCAAAATAATGGAAACACTCTGTGACAAGTATGTTGGGAATGACTACTCTGCTTAAATGTTCGGTAAAAAAGGTGCCTTCTGACTGCAATCAATCACTCACACTGGTGAATCCAGATGGTGGTTGAGTTCTATGGTCACCTTTGCTACTGTTCGCTTTTTAGACATTACAATCCGCTTCAATATCCGTCGATTTCTTTCACTGAGCTTCTCTTTCCGTCCACTATTTTACTTTGCCGAAGCTTGTCGTACCGCGTTGTGTGTAAGCTGTCATGTCTTCAGATACTATACCTCAAGAAACACCAAAAAGTTGAGATATTTCAGTCACACTTGCTCCATTAGACCCGCTCCAACAATTTGGCCTCTTTTAAAGTTTGAGAGGTCCGACATTTCACGTGCTTGAAAAAAATCCAAGTCTTCCAGAACTTTAATTAAGTCACCCTGTACAACCAGAATATGTACATTGCTATTTATAAAGAAAAAAAAGATAGTTTTGTTCTTCATTACTTAGGAAGCATATTCAAAAACGTGACTTTTGTTCATAGGTGTTTTCATTATTTTGATAACTACCTGTACGTATGAGGTGTGCTTGGCCATCATGATGTCAGTGTAGACCATGACACTTCAAAATGGAATGGATATCATTTTGCCATCTATTTCTGGGACAAAACACCCACTCTTCTCTCTTCATACATTGATTGGGAGGAAATAATTTTGCAAGTTCATTATCGACCTGTCAGTAAACATTACATTTCTCCATTGTCGATAATACAGAGTATGTCACAATTTCCTTCGGAGTTTGGCAGCGTATCAAAACCAAATGTATTATCAATACAACTACAATGTTGGTCTTACTGAAGAAAGAAACTCTACAACTTTTATTTCACAAATGTTCAATAGTTGAACCTTTCGGCAAATATCAAGTCTAAATCTTGTTCAACTCGTAGTAAGATGTCCCTATAAATGTTACCAAATGCAGTTGCGATCCCTTGGCGTAAATATTATAAACCACGTGGCATAAGCCGCAAGCTCTTTGATGCTACCTTATAAAAAAAACCGCAAGGAGTTAGGTCCGAAGAGCAGAAGAAGGTGATTATCGTCGTCAGATTCTTGTCCAGCTCAACAACCAGGAACCTTGGCATTAACCCCTTCAGACCTGGTGTCCGGTATACCGGACATACACTTTAAACAGCTGCTAATCATTTAATAATTGATTAAACTACTTGATTCTTTTTTTTTTTTTTTTGTAGTTGACTCTTTACATTCTGCTTATTACAATCTGTGAAATAATTTTTTGTTTTGGGATTGACAACACTGACATATAAGGATTAGAAGATAGAGAACGGCTCATTTTTCCAACCATGGATTCTCGTCCGAAAAGCGAAGTTTTTTTCTTAATTTTTTTAAAAAATATATAATTTTTAATTAATCATTTCAAACGATTATATTATGCTTTATTATTGTTTAAACAACATTTTATAATTAAGTTTGTTGGTATTTTATCATTTTTTTATGTGAAATATTAATTTCAAAAATATAAGTTCGGAATACTGGACGTGCCATATCTCTTTTAATTTTTCTCCTACAAACTTGAAATTTTGTCTATAAGATACCCTTTACCATAGTATACTGTGTACCAAATACAGTGAAACCTGTGTAAGTTGACCACTTGTGGTGCAGTACTTTAATGGTCAACTTAGACAGGTGGTCAACTTATAGAGGTCAACTTATACTTACTTCTTTTTTTTTTTTTTTTTTGTTTCTTGTCCTATGCATTCATTTTTTAACTAATTGGAATACTTTAAACTCACTGTCATTGTTTAACATTACTTTAAAACAATAAGAAAAAATGTTGCTTAAATATTTTCAGAGATTATTTACCAGAATGACGCGTAAAGTATCATACAAATTTAAAATTTCTGTGAATCGATCAAAAAAAAAAGCCTCATTGGTTATGAAAAACTACTTACTTGATATTAACAATTCCTAAAGATTCTTAACAACTCAAAAGTGACTCAAATTCTTCATTTGATATTTTCTTGTACATTTTTAACCATAGTAATCTACTCTTCAACAAAATACCTCTTTATTGAATTTTGGCGCTTTTTCTGGGACTTAACATGAGCCCAATGTTTTTCGATGGGAACAAATATTTATAGGTTTTTCTATAATGCCTGGTTACTTATTTGAGGCACGACTGAAGGAACTTTTAGTACAATCTAATGCTTTTGCCTAGTGGTCAACTTACAAAGGGTTTTTTACAATACTCCAAACCAAAGAGGTGTATATTAGTGGTCAAGATAGACAGGTGGTCAAGTTAGAGAGGTGGTCAAGTTACAGAGGTTTTCCTTCATTATATGAGATAGGACTAATTCCGTTCCTGAAAAAAGCGGTCAACATAGACAGGTGGTCAACTTACAAAGGTGGTCAACTTTACAGGTTTTACTGAATAAGCATTTTTGGTCAAGTATTTCATAATTCCGACAGAAGGGGTTAAGGAAATGGATAACGGCTATCAGATAATGGGGAGGTATTCCATTATCTGACAGCCCTTGGCCATTCCCATCTAATTGGAAAATGAACAGCCATTGATCGTAGCATGTTGCAGCGAGTAAACAAGAATTAGATTTTAGGTTTGATATCTGCCGCATGATGAACGGTCTATAAAGCGAATATTCGTAAAACAAAACTTGCAGAGTCTTTTTCTTTAGTAAAACCAACTTTGTAGCTGTATTTGTAATATACAGTAGTACCTCTCAATAAGGGACACTAAGGGGACCAGACATTTTGTCCCTTAAATAGAGGTGTCCTTATTCGGAGGTGAATGAATTGAGGCATGCCGTGTACTTAGTAGTATAATATCACATTAAACATTAACTATTAACACTTAAGATTAAATAATAAAATGTCTCATTATGTTAAATAAAATTCATAATTATTCACATTTCTAATTTTATATTATTTTAATAATTAAAATTTAATGAAAAAAACTTGTAATGGCAAAGTTTTGTAGCATACAGAAATAATTTTGAAGTAATTCATTACATGTATTTGCTTTATGTTGTAATACCATGTGAATTACAATTAATGTTCAAATTTCTTAAGTTTTATAAACAAAGCTAATTATTTGCCCTGAACTCTTCGTCGGCCCTGAACCAACTTGAATAAATTGTTGAGAGGGCAAATTATGCATTTTAATTTCAGCAAGTTTAAAAAAAAAATACATTACTTTTTTCCTTCACATATGTTTATGTCAAACTTACCTCAATTAATTTTTACAGGAAACGTGAATCTTGAATTTCAGTAAATTCACTATTTCTTATGTGCTTATACATTATTTCTTGCATTTTTGTTTTGTGATTGTCCCTTAAATAGTGTGTCCCTTAAATAGAGGCAAATACATGAAGGTCTCTATTCAAAGGGACTGGGACCAGAAAAAATGTCCCTTAAATAGAGTGTCCCTTATTCAGAGGCAAATACATGAAGGTCCCTATTCAAAGGGACTGGGACCAGAAAAAAATGTCCCTTAAATAGAGTGTCCCTTATTCAGAGGTAAATACATGGAAGTCTCTATTCAATGGGACTGGGACCAGAAAAAATGTCCCTTAAATAGAGTGTCCCTTATTCAGAGGCAAATACGTGAAGGTCCCTATTCAAAGGGACTGGGACCAGAAAAAATGTCCCTTAAATAGTGTCCCTTATTCAGAGGCAAATACATGGAAGTCTCTATTCAAAGGGACTGGGACCAGAAAAAAATGTCCCTTAAATAGAGTGTCCCTTATTCAGAGGCAAATACGTGAAGGTCCCTATTCAAAGGGACTGGGACCAGAAAAAATGTCCCTTAAATAGTGTCCCTTATTCAGAGGCAAATACATGAAGGTCCCTATTCAAAGGGACTGGGACCAGAAAAAATATCCCTTAAATAGTGTCCCTTATTCAGAGGCAAATACATGAAGGTCCCTATTCAAAGGGACTGGGACCAGAAAAAATGTCCCTTAAATAGAGGTGTCCCTTATTTGGAGGTGTCCTTTATTGGAGGTTCTACTGTATATGTTTTAATAAACCTTCCAAACTCCGGAGGGAGTTGTGCAGTACCCTGTATAACATTCACAGAGGTTGGAATACGGCAAACGGAGTGTTTCTTTGCAATTAGATGCTACTTTAAAGCGATGTAAACCGCTGGTCGTCGTTTATGGAGACAAACGAGTGAAAATTTACCATAAACAGTTTAAGGTTTGTTCATACCTGCTTGTCTATCAATCGATGTGACTGCATCTTTGAGTAAAAGTGCGTTGCTTGTGTCATGTTCCACAAACATCAGCATCAGTTTTACAGCCATTTTGGAAACCGTTCGGTACTGGAAAAGAAAATTTTGCTTGTTATTGATCACCAAATGAGAACGTACATTAATAATGAATTTTTTTATTAAACATCTTTAATGATAATTCGTTCAGAACAAAATAGCTCAGGATCGATAAAATATAGATCTGAAAGTTAACGTTTTCTGATTCTAATTGAATGCTTTAAAATAATTTTTTCCCCCTTCTTCAGTGTATTTCGGTTTTAAGCATGAAAAAAACAACAATGTGCATAAAATGGATTTCATTAACACATTTTATAAATGTTTTTTAAACACATAACTTATTTATAAATAGATAGATAGGTAGAAAAATGCAATTCAGAGCAGAAATCGCATAGTTAATCGTTTGATGTTATTAAAATATTGTGATTCGCTCTGAGAAGTGCACCAATTAAAAGTACATTCAAGTGAGTTCTGTTTAGAATCAGTGCCAAAAAATGCCATGGAGATTCCATCCTTAACAGAATAACGTATATCGAACTCTGACAACTAATGTATATGATTTAAGCATATGTATCATGGCTTAAAAAAAAGAAAGAACCTTTATCCAACAGCAAAGAATTATTACACTTAATTTTAAGTCAAAAGCTGAATATATATCGTTCGTTGATCATCAATAATCCCGACATTTTGGATACAGATATAATGTTGTGAAAAGTACTGTAACCATAACTTTAAACGGGGACGCATAATTTTCTAAAATGTGGTGTCTTTTAGCATTCCTAATAATGGCAATAATCATGACAGATGATTTTATTTCTTAGAAAGGTTTTTAGGGACCTCAGTGACTGAGCGGTCTAAGTGACTGCTTGACATTGGCACACTTGAGGCGATGGGTTCGACTCCCACCCTCGCTCTGGTTGCACTTTCCCTTCTTTGTGATGTAAATTCTTTCATGTGTTGTTTATATGTCTAATAAACGAGCTGATGTGTGCATCACATGACTTCCTTTTACTCCAATTTAATGTCATTTCCCCATTATTCGCTATTTTAATGTGATTCAATATTTATTCTCTAAATATCACCAACAATGGCCAAATTGAAACCAAAAAAAAAAAAAAAACTCCGCCAAATTTGTCGCCAAGTTGGCGACAAAACTTGGCGACCAAAAGACTGGCGATATATCGCCAAGTGTCCGACAAATTATAACGCCACTTGAGTTTACATCGAAATTAACAATGATTTCCCCCCAAAAAGGTGCAAAAGACCCCCTTAGGAACATCCGAAAGCAACCAAAAGGGGAGGTGCACAGCTAGACCCCACTACGAGTCTATGTACCAAATTTCAACTTTCTAGGACATACCATTTTTGAGTTATGCGAGATACATACGCACATACGCACATACGCACATACGCACATACACACATACGCACATACATACAGACGTCACGAGAAAAGTCGTTGTAATTACCTCGGTGATGGTCAAAATGGATATTTCGCGTGTCTATACATTCTTAGGCACTTTTCCGCATGTGGTCGAATCGAAAAAAAAAACTCAACATTCATTTGGGGGTGAGCAAAATGGAAATTAAGGGCGATTTTTGAGTGAAAATTTTTTCGCGAATACAATACTTCCTTTTTTGTAAAAGGAAGTAAAAATATATCATGTGTAAGGGAGGCAAAAAACTCAGATTGTAGTCCTCATCAAAACAAACCTGTGCAATTAAGCACCGAAAGAAAGAAAAAGAAAGGTTTTTATTCATGATACATATTAAACTAATTTATAATATTTACTTCATAACACATTTTAATTTGCCTCAGAACACGATAGCTCTGATGATGAATGGAATATGTAAAGCGAAAAAACACCTACTGTCTAACCACGGATTGTATGGAAAGGCAAACATCCGGTTTACACGCGGAAATAGAAGCATCTATTAGTTTTCAGGGATGTCAGATTTTGCAGATGTATGTTAGCCTCTAAATTAAGCAGAGTCTCATTCAAATGAGCGGAGAACGCGCATCAAATTTTTATTTTTCCCCTCATTCAGATGGAGTCGCATTAACTGGATGTTTGCCAATTCCATACAATCCGTTGTCCAACAGTAGAAACGTCAAACCGTGGCCTACATGCTTGGAAAGAATTTATGTAGCTTGCATAAGTTTTTGTTTTAGTTAAGGCGTTGTTTGAAGAGCTTGAAACAAAATAATTAAGATTTTATTTTCGTAATTCGTTATATGATTACTTTCTGATGAAAATTTCTGCTGCCTTAACAGTAGTTAAGAAGCGCAGTGGCTCAGATGGTCGACTCAGCCGTTCATTTCTTCAGTGGGTCGATAAAATGAGTACCAAGCGTGTTTGGGAACTAAACTTTGAGGTTTCCGCGTTCAAATGACCACCTAACCGGAACATCTGCCTAGCACCCCAGAGCCCTTGGTCAGGAAGACTGAGATGGGCACAGGGGGCCTCGGCCCCCATGGGCTGTCCTGCCACTGTGGATGGTTTTTGGTTAACAATATTTAAGTATATTAATTTCAGAATAAAATAGGAATAAAAAATTTCATTACTGACTTACTTTAGAAGCAGAAAGCGTGTAAAGCCATCTTATCGTTTCCATATGCTGCGTGATACCAGCCATGCCATCGACGTACAGTAGCATTTGTCCCAACGCTGTAATGGTAAAAGAACTCTCAGTGTTGTTACCATTGAGAACAGATGAAATCGAGGGGGTGAACCCCTTCATTCGTGAAATCAAGACCCCACAAGTCACGTGATTGGTTTTCAAGCAAAGCATTGGAAGAAGTCAGGTTTTTTTCGCTAGTTTCACGCAAAAGGTATTAACCATTCGTCGTTGCTGAGTCACGTGACTTGTGTAGTAAGTTACCGCCCTAAAGCCAGGGCTAAGGCAGAAATACTTAAAATACACCACCAGCTCAGTTATTCCATCCGAGGACTGCAGTTGGCTGAAATACTTAAAATACACCACCAGCTCAGTTATTCCATCCGAGGACTGCAGTTGGCAGAAATACTTAAAATATACCACCAGCTCAGTTATTCCATCCGAGGACTGCAGTTGGCAGAAGTACTTAAAATACACATCAGCTCAGTTATTCCATCCCAGGACTTTGAGGGTTCCTTGTGCTAAAAAGCACGAAACTGCAGTCCTCGGATGGAATAACTGAGCTGGTGGTGTATTTTAAGTGGACTTGTGGTCTGTGATTCAGCTTTTGCTAAGCAAATGATTGGATTTACTCCCCCCGTTTACTAATTTCTGCTCTAAGGCTGTTACCTATAGCTTGCGTTCGACGAACCTCACCAGTCAACCGGTGAGTAACCGGTTGCTAACCGTAGCGTTCTTGAGAGATACCGGTTAACTGGTTGCATCCGATGTCGTTTTAAGAGCCTCACCGATTGATCTACCGGTCGGCCGCAACTCTAGCTGGTTGATTGGTTGATGGAACCACGTGACATTTTTGACCAATTATTGGTATTTTTCACCTGCGTGTTATTCGTCTGCGTCATGTCTGCGCAAGTAACCGGTGATCAACTGAAAGCGTTCGATGAAGCATTGGTTCGTGAACAACCGGTTAGTAACCGCTGACGTCATTGATGTCACGTGATTAACCAACCGGTCGCTACCGGTCGTGCTCGTCGAACGTAAGCATAGAGTGCGTAAGACTGGGGAAATTAAAATGGAATGAGCATGGTTTAAAGGAGGTAAAAGGAAATTTAAAGAACCCATTTACATTGAAACCTGCAACTGACCAATAAATTTTTTAGGTGTTTCTGATTTTAGAGCAAACCCGATTTTTACTGGTGAGGAGAAGGACAAAAATTCTACTCGCATTGATTCTCTTTAATACCCCTACCACGGGGAACTTCCGTGTTGGGGATTTAGAAATAGCTCGAATAAACCGGGTTTTTGGTCAAGCTTAAGAGGAGAATGGGGATAATTTAAACAGTAAAGATGAAAAATTAGAAAGAGTACCATGATGGCGAAAAAAGATCTGGGGAGAAATAGAGATATATCTCGAAATTTTTTATTTGATTTACATACAAGAATTTGATATTACCAATTCAAGATTGTTTTTCCTGGGGAGGGGGGGGGGTATGTTAACATAACATAGTTGACCATACACGAGCATGTGGTATAATTCATGCTGTCTCCCTCTTTTAATTATTCCTGTTACTTTTGACAAGGGAGACAGCATGAATTATACCACATGCTCGTGTATGGTCAACTATGTTATGTCAACATGCCCCCCCCCCCTTGCCCCACGAAAAAAAACTTGAATTGGTAATATCAAATTCCTGTATGTAAATCAAATAAAAAATTTCGAAGCGTTTCTTTGTCTCAGTATCTGATAAATACACTGTAAACAAGAAATGTTTCCTTTGGAATTTTTTAACGAATTTCAGTAGCCTTACCTGTGGGAATAAAAAAAATATTTCTCAAAAAAAAGAAGTTTTTTTTTCTCATTTAAGAGAATTACTCGATTGAATTCATCAGAAAAGCTCTTTTTTGGGGTGGGGGGATTTTAAAATGTTTTGTCTCTGCACGAAAATGATCATGAAAGTGAGTGGTAGGTGTCATTTAGATGGGTTTCATCAAAGTAAATTTTATCGTGAACTTGAAACAAATAATTGATTTGCGTAGCATTTCATAACCCGAAAAAAATGACTTTTTTAAAATGTATATTTGAGGCGAATTCGTGAGCAAGCTGGGCATCAATATAACCAGTGCCATTGACATCCACGCCTCAATGGTGGCACATGGAAGACTAGATGCCATTTCGGGAGAATCGGACTAGGTCTGCGAATACAAATACAAGTACAAAAGTGACGAACAGAAACAGGCTCTGGGCCCAGCTAGACTGGTCCTAGTCAATTTATAATCCCCAGTGAAGATCAATGGCCCTCTTAAAACTATCTACTCCCGTGCTCATTACCACCTCTTCCGGTAAGCCTGTTCCAAGGTTCCACTACCCTGCTATAATAATGTAATTTTTCCTAATATCCATGTTAGCCTGAGATTTCAATTGCTTAAAACAATGACCCCTTGTCCTGTTTTAAGTGCTGAACTTCAACCCCGTAACATCTTTCATTTTAATAAATTTAAACAACTGAATCATGTCCCCTCGGTCTCTTCTTTGCTGAAGACTACATTTTTAGCCTTCTAAACCTGGAATCATACTCTAAATGAGAAAGTCCATTTATTAGCCTTGTAGCCCGTCTTTGAACCCTTTCCAATACATTAATATATAATTGCGTGCGATGATTGGAAACCAATTCGGTTTCCAATTAGGAATTATTAGAAAGAAAATATTAGCTCGGCCTTATTAGAAAGAAAAAAGATTTTCCAGTTTAATCCAACGACTTTCTACCTTATAATAAGTTTCGGTTTCTATTGCAATGCCTTGTATTTTCACATGAGCGATGAAGTTCATAAACTTACCTCTTAGGATATAGTTCTGGTGATTTTGATCGCCATCTTTCCCCACCTTCACGAGACAGGACAGCCCATCGGCTCTTAGAAATGGTTCCACCAAGTCTTTTTCATCCTGGAACGATATCTCTTTTAGTTGTGTTTGTTTTTCAATGCACTAGATTACTTTGTTGGAATATGGTGAGGATCGGATCGTTTCAAAAATATGATGATCTTTTCGAACCCTGATTAGGGGCCTCCACATTTCCAAATCCGGCCCTGGGTGAGGCTCTGGTAAGTTGAGCCATGACTTTGACAATGTTTACCTCTTTTTGGAGAGTTCAGGGGAATGGGAACGCGTCATTGGCTCTGATTTGAGTTGGAATACTTTCGAAAAGCTGCTACGAAAGTAATCCAACTCAACACGGCGCCAATTACCCTTCCCTATTATCTCAAAAAGAGGTCAAGTTCATTGCGCAACTTATCAGAGCTACTGTACGAATATGCTTCAATTGAAAAATTTTAAGTAACTTTTCTCATAAAGATGTAGTAATAGTTAAGACACGAGACGGAGGGCAAGTTATCCATATTTATTGAGTTGCTTTGGAATTGATATCTACGGCAATGCTAGATCTGCTAAATTATATATACTCTATTGGAAATAATCTGCAAATCACGTGACTAAACCTTGTTTAGTGGAATGGGTGTTGTCTCCCTCGATGCAGAAGGCACACTCTCTCTCTGTAACCCATTGTACTTATATGGCTTTTCCTGTGTGGTTTCGGCATTGTAAAAGTGAAATTCATAAAACAAATGGCGGCTCATCCTCCTTCAATGACGGGTACTACTTTCATACAACGAAAATTATTTCATTTATCACCCTTTATATACAGTCTGTATAACAAGTGTAAAGCCTTCTCAAAATAGTTGAAAATAGTCATTTTTGTGGTTTTTATCAATATTTTTGCTAATTAAGACGTCGAAGTAGTGAGAACGGGCTAAATATCCTCCGAACCTCTTCGTAAAATCCATGGTTGGTGTTGGTAAAGATCTCAACCATACACTCCAAGTCATTCGCGAGAAGATGAAAGGACTAAAGAGAACGACATTTGTTTATTCTCGAATTTTAGTGCTATGGATTCAATTCAATTTGTCGTCAACTGTACATTACGCAATTTAAGCTTTACTTAGAACAGTAATTAAATAAGTAATAATAAATTCCAAATGAGAAAGTACCTGGAAAACTTGTTTCAAGGAAAATAGAGTGCGTCTTAAGTCTCGACTCGGAGTTGTCGACAATTTTTCTGAAAGATGAAAAGAGCGATTAGAAATGTATTATGCAAGAAATTATCGTTAAAGAGATTTGTTTACATCTCTAACTGAATGAGACCACTGCTGATATGTTAAATAAATACCTTTGAGCATAAAAAGTAAAATAAGAAATAACATCGCCAACTTGCACAAATTACAGGTTACTGCAGGCACGTGTTTCGGCATTGAAAGGAACTCCTTTTTCAATGCAAAAGAAATGAGAAAATTATAAACCGATAAAGAACCACTAGGAATGCAAATAATTAACAAGAGCTTTCGGACAGGTACGCAACGAGGAAAAAAAGAATTTGATTGGACGAATATTAAACCACGAAGCAAAAACAAAAAAGACAATTTCAATAACCGTGAACCACAAGAAAAGAAAAAGCTGAATGAAATAAAAAAAACACCAGAAAATGAAACAAACCAAAGACAAAAATCTCGAAAAAAAAAAAAAGATATATAGAAGAAAAGGGGGAAATGTTAACAGCATTATAAAAACGAAAACAAGTTAAAAATAAACTAAGTCAGAAAATTACATTCAAATGGATGGGGAAAAGGACAAAATTATAAATATGGACACCATACAGTAGAAAATACGGAACAGCTTTAAGATCATTAACTGAGTTAAAACTAATCCTCGAAACGTGGAAAGATTCCCAAATGTCAAGATCTGTTGAATTTGGGCATATTTGGACAATTTGATAAGGGTTTAAATCGAAATTGTGATCGAATCCTAACAATGTTGGGCAATACTAGACTTATTTAATTGTTGTTTTATTCAAATAATTTTAACGCTCTTTCAAGTGAAATTTTAAAACACGCGGAGTCTGTCCAATATAGGCAAGGTTGCAACTGCAATTAATTTTAAAAATTGCGCAAAAATAAAGAGGATGAATAGGATTTTTAAGAGAAGAGAATTTAAGTTTATAAGTAGGAGAAAACACCACCTGGAATCTTGAATGAGAGAAAATACTGCAATACAGCACTTGTGGAGCTATTTGGAAAAATAATACCAATGTTTCTTTGAAAAAAAATCGAAATAAAACGGAATTTTTTAGCAATGCATTATACAGCTTTAACAAAACTTCTTTTCTGTGTAAAAGTTTCCAATGAACTAAAGTAAATGTTCATAGCAATTTTCCAATGTTTTTTTTTTTTTTTTTTTTGTTTTTTTTTTTTTTAATTATGCACTTAGGCATAGGTTCCAATGAATCTCAAAACAACTTTATTTAGCGTCGTTTTCATTACTTTCGCCATGTTAAAATTTCATTATCTTTCTATAGAAATTATTTCTTTATATCTCGTAATAAATAAACGAGTTATTCAAAGTTATATTCACAAGAAATCAGTAATGCATACACATGTATGCAAATTATGGGCGACATTTATAACTATTTCATAATTAGTGTTACTTACCCACTAAGGCTTTGGCTTTCGCTTCTAGTACAGATGCAGCAGAACTTCTTCGCCTATAAAAACAATTTAGTCCATCAATAGCCATTGAGATTACAGGCACATTAGTTGCAAAAGAAACAAGTTTACTCCTGAGAAAACAGTGTGTGCTCGTTGCGCTTTAAGAACAAATTCTTAATTGCTTTTCATATTCTTCTAGTAATAATTTTTTCCATTTTTCTGAACTGGGCAACAATTAACCAATTACTTTTACGATTCTGAAGAACAAGCCATTACCTCCTTAAGGATTACTACAAATATTTTTTAAAACTCCGTTACAAGCTCTGTTTGACTAAACATAATGTAATCTGTACAAAAATATCCCTCTACGCAAGTAAGTTTGCGAAGTGTCCTACTCGAATATATTTAGAATAATTATGCTCTGCAGCAGTTTAATAGTCCGCAGCAGATCAATCCGATGTGCTACGATATTTTTTTAACACACCAGCAACGAATTAATTCAGATTGAAATCTTTATATGTGCCATATCAAGAGCATGTAGTTGAATCTTCAGGTAATCCTAATTGGCCACTAGAGATTATCGGGAAACTATTTCGTACCTTAAAGAGCCCAAATCACCTGTAATCAAATGGTGTATGTTGAGCAATTAGCACATTTCCTATAAATATCTTTATCTCTAACAATTTTCAAGGTGATGCATTGCCACAAACGTTTCTGATGATGAAAATCGTTTTATTCTATCGGTTGTACTTCGGTTTACAAGTTCAATAATATTTCATCAAAATCTTGAAATATATTTGTCCTACATGAATCTTAATGCTTCCACTGTCCAATGATGGCAGTAGCATATAATTTGTTCATTTGAATGCGCAAAGATTTAAACTTTCTCAGTTACTGCCTCAGTTGGTAGATGCTGTTGAACCAAATTGTTGCTTTTGCTCATATTAACGTTTGACATTGAACCTTCAATCTTCTAACATTTGGGTAAGCTTTCGTTGTTAACTCTTAAAACACTGATATTCTTCAACCATTGTTAAACGCTCTTCAATTGAAAGTCGTTGAACTATATCCAAACTTCAAGTTATTGAACTATTTTCAAACTTCTTGTTGCTCAACTATCTTCAAACTTCAAGTTGCTGAACTATCTTCAAACTTCAAGTTGTTGAATTATTTTCAAACTTCAAGTTGTTGAACTATCTTCAAACTTCAAGTTGTTAAACTATCTTCAGACTTCAAGTTATTGAACTGTTTTCAAACTTCCTGTTGCTCAACTATCTTCAAACTTCAAGTTGTTGAACTATCTTCAAACTTCAAGTTCTTGAATTATCTTCAAACTTCAAGTTGCTGAACTATCTTCAAACTGCAAGTTGTTGAATTATCTTCAAACTTCAAGTTGTTGAATTATCTTCAAACTTCAAGTTGTTGAACTATCTTCAAACTTCAAGTTGTTAAACTATCTTCAAACTTCCAGTTGTTGAACCATCTGCGAACTTGAAATTGGAAAATCTTCTTCAAACCTGAAATTTCTAAAACTTCTACAAACTTGAAATTGTTGAACCTTCTTCAAAGGTTTTAAATGTCAGTCTTTAACCAAACTCTGCAAGAATAATCCAGTCGTTTGCGTTCTATCAAAATGGGTGATTTGTCACAAGATAATTGGACATTCTTCAGAAGTACGTAAACCATCGAGTCCCCAGTGACTGAAATCTTGTCGAGTGGAACCTGAATAACCGTTTAAATTTCACCGACAACAGCTCATGCTCCCACATCTTATCTCTCACTACTCTATCACATTGACCTTGCTTGAAATGGAACGATGAGATTCTGGGATCTTTCTCACATTTGAAGTCTCACCTGCTTGGGACGAAAAAAAAAATGTTTCAACTATTTTCGCCCTTCAAGATCTCGTTCCATCTTGGCACAAGCACCTATGAGTAAGTTGAGGGTGGAAATTGCCGGCTTTTTCGGGTTGGTTGTTTATAAATCACTATCTCGCCATCACAAGAATGATCGTAATTGTTCCGTGGATTGTGTTTTTGCCAATTTTCAGTTACAAATTTTTCTTGAGGTGAGATTTCCTGGAATGCTTTAACGAAGAGATGCAATAATTTTGAGAGACTAGGGTTTCTCTGTATTTGTTGACGTGTTAACTTAAGTAACTGAAATGCTTTTTGCTCTAGATAATAGCTAAATTTTCTCAAAATTTTGCTTGAGCATTGGATGCAATTTTACCTCAGAAAATGGTTTCTTGTAACCTAGAAGGAAAATATTCAAGATTTTTGAGATGCTCTATGTTCTCATTAATTAACTCGTGGGACTTAAATGTCTTCCACACATTACACTTTGTACTCCAGAGTACACGTACCTATCACTACGAGTGGTTTGTCTGATTAGATGAGGCCCCCAAGAAAGCTCTGTTTATTTATTTATACATTTATTTATATTTTACCCAGACCACGATCCGAACAAACCCCGATTGAGTATCCTCAGATGCATTGATTTGGAATGAAAACTTAGAGAACGTTTGTAACCACGACATGCCTCAGTCATAATAAGTGAACACGGATGATCTCCGATCGGCAGGCATCGAACCCAGGACCCTCCGGTCACGAATCCAACGCCTTACCGAGCAGGCCTCCATGGACTCAATGTCTTCCACAAGGAATAATAGTTAAACTGTGTATGCTTTCATAGAATCTATTCTCTGAAACGGTCAACAGGATGAAATTAACCACTTAGGTTTCAACCATTCAAAATAGTTTGACCCTAAATTATGTCGTTTATTTTAAGCAACTTAACCGTAATAAAAACTTGAGCAATTTATTATCCTAGTAAAAGAAAGAATACATTTACTACTCAGCTTCCAAATTTTCAGCTGGTAATGTTTGAAAATTGAAAGCAAGCAATAGAAATCATCTTCTGGTTTCTCTTCCTCTTTTGAGGGGGAAAAAAACGAGCTGATGTGTGCATCATGACTTCCTTTTACTCCAATTTAATGTCATTTCCCCATTATTCGCTATTTTAATGTGATTCAATTGTTTACTCTCTAAATATCACCAACAGTGGCCAAATTGAAACCAAACTTAAAAAAAAAAAAAAAAAAAAAAAAAAAACCCGCCAAATTTGTTGCCAAGCTCGTGACAAAACTTGGCGACCAAAGGAATGGCATATCGCCAAGTGTGCGACAAATTATAACACCACTTGAGTTTACATCGAAATTAACGATGATTTCCACCCAAAAAGGGGCAAAAGACCCCCTTAGGAACATCCGAATGCAACCAAAAGGAAATTTGCACAACTAGGCCCCACTAGGAATCTACGTACCAAATTTCAACTTTCTAGGACATACCGTTTTTGAGTTATGCGAGATACATACACACATACACACATACGTACATACAGACGTCACGAGAAAATTCGTTGTAACTAACTCTGGGGTCGTCAAAATGGATATTTCGGGTGTCTGTAGGTTCTTAGGCACTTATCCACGTCTGGTCGGGTCGAAGAAAAAACTCAACACTTGTTCGGGGGGGGAGAAAAATTGGAATTAAGGCTGATTTTTGAGTAAAAATTTTTTCGCGGATACAATGCTTCCTTTTTTGTAAAAGGAAGTAAAAAAACTTGTGAAACGGCTGTCAAGAAAATGTGGTTCACTTTCACAGACAAACAGAGACAATAGGATGAAAAAAGTAGGGGAACATGGGGCAAAGTGAAATGGTGAAATATTTACTCTGCTTTTAGCTCCACCTATATGGTATTATAGTCGGACCTCCATATATCGAAGTAGCAAATTGCCGGGGAAAAATTAGATACATAGAAATTTCGATACATAGAAACGATCTTATTTTATCCTAAAAATCTCCAGAAACATTAAAATTTAAGCTAATTTTCTTGTATGAAACCCAATTTTTAATTTATACGAGCATCGGATTAAACGAAAGTTAAGATTTAGAAAAATAACAGAAATTACACTTTTGCGCCTTCATACATCTTCATTCTTCTTCAATTCAATTTGATTCGCAACATGAGGGGATTTTCGTTTTGACAATGTAATAGAGAGAAAAGTAAAAACTTCAATCTACTTAACTTGAATGATTTTTACTGAAGATAAAAAGACTAGGAATGATAATCAACAGACAAAAAGGATAACTTGAAACTGATTTTATAGTGTTACTGGTTACAACTAAAATTTGAAATGAACTGGAGGGAATTTAGGAACTCCAGAACGGAACAACGACCTATCTACACACCCCTCAAACTCAGATTTCTTATGAGTTTCTTGGCAATCTTTAGCAAACATAATTTCTCCCCTAACCTTCATTTTTCATGAGACAAACAGTTTAAAGTGGGGGAAAAAAATCTACGAATGTCTCGAAAAAAATTTCGATGTATAGGGATTTTTTCGATAGATAGAAACAATTTTTTTTGTAATGAACGTGGAAATTTGCTGGGATTTCGATATATAGAAAATTTTGATATGTGGAAGTTCGATGTGTGGAGGCTCGACTGTATATAGTACGATATCTAGTCTATTCTAGTAAAGAAGAAAATATCGCCGAAGATAAAAGCATATGATTGTGCAGGCAATTTTCAAAAATTGATACTCATATTGTAATATTTTGTCGTAAGACAAAAATTATTTTTTAATATAAAATTATAAAGTTCTTGTTATTACCATTTTAAGTATTAATTGTGGCCTTCTAATATTCAGTGCAGTATTAATTTAGTTAATATTAAGCTTATTGGTATTTTAAATAAATTGTACAATTAGTCAAGTACATGCGGGGCAAAGTGGATGGGGCAAAGTGAAATAGTTTGTTTCATTCGCTCACTCAATCATTTACTATAAATCACTTACGTTCTTATATATTAACTAGTGGTACCCGCACGACTTTGCCCGTAATAGAAAATTTAAAGGTCTTTTGGTTCGCCTGTATATTTACAAATAACGTATGGTGTATTTTCTCGCCAATTGGCTTGTGCCCATGTTAAGGTTCCACGTTATGATAATTTCGAAATTTGCTCGTCCATCTTATGATAATTTTGTTCTTAAAATTGGAATAGAAAAAGAAAAACATCGAATTTTTGAAAAATCGCTTCGAAGTGCACACCCCATGCTACAAACTAACTTTGGGCCAAATTTCATTAAAATCGGCCCAACGGTCTAGGCGCTATGCGCGTCACAGAGATCCAAACATCCTACAGACATCCAGACATCCTCCGGACAGAGATACTTTCAGCTTTATTATTAGTAAAGATAAAGATTAATTCCTTCACATTCCTTTATTTATTAATTAACTTATTTGTTCATTTATTCACTTATTTTCATATTAATTCATTCTTTTATCCGTTCTTTTACTTTTCCTTGCATATTAATATATTTATTCATTTAATTATTCTTTTATTGTTTCGTTATCTTTTCATTTATTCATTTAACCTTTTATTTACTCATTCTCTTAATCACTAATATGTTTCATTATCGAATAGAAAATATTTCATTAGAAAATTATTTTATTTTTCACTTTGCCCCATGAAAAAAAAGTATAATATTTCCACTTGTTTTTGAAAACTCAAATTTACTGACAAAAATAAAAAATAATGTTTCTACGCAAGTTTTAGTATAAAATAAAATGTTCCTTCATTATGTACTGTATTCTTCAAAACAAATTTCCGATTTTTTTCTTTTAAAAAAAATCAGCCATCTTAACCATTTCACTATGCCCCACATTCTCCTACATTAACTTTGATCTGTACTGTACAATGGTAAAAAAATAAAATGTATCATTTCTACAGAAGGCATAGTCGTTTCCACATTCACATAAACAAACGCAATGAAGACAGCGTCGTAGAATTACTACCACAACATGAAAAGAAAAGGCCCAGTGCAGCCACTGGACTGGTGTGAAACGAAAAATAAAGTTTGCAGATTATTACCCCTAGCGACATTTTACGAATAATAAGGAAACGTATGCATTGCAGCAGCAAACATTAATCGAGAAAAGAATTTAATACGAATATTTTTAATCAATTTTTAAAAAATAGCAGAAAGGATCAAGTTTTTTATCTTGAAACTGCAATAAATTTAGCATATTGCTTCAAATAGTTATTTGCTCATTTCCTTGCATTTCATTGAGACCTCTAGGAAAAAATGGTTCTTACCTTTCTTGTCGTACTAATGTTCCATTCGATAAACCTCGTTTCACTATTCCACATTCTTCAGCTGCCTAAGAAGAAATAAAAAAGAAAAAAATTAATTTGAATTTTGACCTTTTGAATTCAAATTATGTTTTTTGCAATCACGTGTGTGTGAAGGCGTTTATGTTTATGTTTGTGTGGGGGTATGTGTGTTAGTGTGTATGGGGGTATGGGTGTGTAGGCATGTATGTTTGTGTCTGTGCAGGTATGAGTGTGTGGGTAGTTGTGTGGGGGGGGATGTGTATGTGTGTGTAGGCATATGTGTTTGTGTTTGTGCGCAGGCATGAGTGTGTGAGTAGTTGTGTGTAGGTGCGTGAGTAGTTGTGTGTGTATGTGTAGATGTTTGAGTGTATGTGTATGTGCATAGGTGTATGTGTGAGTAGTGTGAGTAGTTGTGTGTATGTGCAGATATTTGAGTGTGTATGTGTATGTGCATAGGTGTATGTGTGTAGGTGCGTGTATGTATGCGTGTGTGTATATGCATGTATGTATGTGTGTGTGTATGTGCGTGTATGTATGCGTGTAAGTGTAGGATATAGACGCAATCTGGAGACGGTTTTCGCTAGAGGAGCAGCATCGTGAGGAGCCGGTCGACGGTGGTGCTGCAGAGGGTGCTGGCGGCAAAATAAAATGATAGCACACCAAAACAGTCAAATGAAAGCAATAAGCAATCCTGATTGCTCAAAAAAAAAAAAAAAAAAAGAAATTCTGTAGAGAATCAATTTAATAACAGCTTCATTTATTGTTCTAACACCAATAAAAATTTTGATCAGATGGATAGTAAGTTTCACTGCTCGAGTTATTTTCACTTAGATACCTAATCTTTCACGCACTTGTTGCTCCTTTTGAAAATACTGAACCGGCTGAAAATTTTTTGAATTGATTTCAGCATACTGTCTAACCACGGATTGTATGGAAAGGCAAACATCCGGTTTACACGCGGAAATGGAAGCATCTATTAGTTTTCAGGGATGTCAGATTTTGCAGATGTATGTTAGCCTTTAAATTAAGCAGAGTCTCATTCAAATGAGCGGAATACGCGCATAAAATTTTTATTTTTCCCCTCATTCAGATGGAGTCGCCTTAACTGGATGTTTGCCAATTCCATACAATCCGTGGTCAAGCAGAAAGAACTTATGGTTAATGTGTGTCTTCTATTCCGTGGCCAGGGGCGTGCATAGAAATTTTGGAGCCCGTCACAAATGACTTTTCCGGGCCCCCTCCATATTGTTTACCCCTATATTCAACTCCAAAGTTTTAGACATAAACAAACGCAATCAAGACAGCGTCGTAGAATTACTACCACAACATGAAAAGAAAAATTTGTTTCACAAGAAAAGAAATACCCCAAGTTTTAAAAATATTGGGTCACCTTCAGACTCGGGCCCGGGTCAACAGGTGTCCCTCCCCCCCCCTGTGCAGGCCCCTGCCCGGGCCTTGCGGTAGCCCTAAATGGTAGCAGTAAGAAGTCATGCAAAAAAGTAGGGAATTCCAGGGGAAAGTATTGAATGACTCCACAAGCAAATAAAATTTTAAAAACTTGAAATAGACATCAGCTCCGGCACCAAGATCTCTGCAGAAACAAAAAATTAAAGTGCCTTAGAGCCCATTCACACTGACAGTGGGCTCATACTCTAACCGCCTTATTCACCGTTAACCTAACCACACGCCTTAAACCGCGAGGTTTATTAACTCGTAGTTGGGATTGTTACCGCGAGGTCAAAATTTCGGTATTCACCGGCGAAAAACACCTCGGAGTTTCTCAACAAGAAGTTACTCAACCTAACTTCATGCGGTTATAAGCGCAGACACCCTATTGGCTAATAAAGATCATATGATTTTCACACGTTTTCTTCTTCGTTACTGTTATTTCAGCTCTACGCTTGTGTAGAGTTCGTGGTAGAGGTAAAGCCGATCTTTGCTCGTGGTGTTGTTGTCATAAGCCTGATAACATTTTTATCTTTTTATATAAAGTAGCTTGTTGGTAAAGAAAATGGAAATAGGTAACAAAAAAGAACGCGTCATCTCTTTATACGCGTGTCTGAGTTTTAAAAACTCGATGTATTGCAGTTGCCGTATGCGAAATTGCACTCGGTCCGCCATTGTTTCAAATGTTTACTTGTAAAATGCGCATGCTCAGAAGCTAAACCAAGCCCTTAACCTTGCTTCCGGAGCTTGGTTAGGTTTTCCAACCACGCCTGGTTTCGAAGGTGGACGATACATCACCTTCGGCTGAAGGATCGAAGGAAGTGACGTTACGAGCTTTCCACCAGAGAAGTATCCCTACGCTAAGGCCCCTATAGTGGCCCCTATAGGGGCTCTACCCTACGCGAGCGGAAAAAGGGCTGTCACAATGAAAGTCAAAAATGGACGATAATGTTCAATGTTGGGAGAAATTGTTTATCAAATGCGAATCTCCTTATTTTGGATATGTTTCATCTTATGACATCTAAATGGGGAGCGGGGCACGAAATGAGGGGGCGACGCGACGTAAGGCGTAGAACCTTTGTGCCTTTTGAAGTACTCGAGATAAAAACCCTGAGAACATGTTTAGAATCTAACGAAAGTCACTTCTAATTTGATTAGTTCCTCTAAATTTCTTGGAATATAGCCCCTGCGTGGGCTTCCTGGGGAAGTGGGGAATCTAGCATTTAATTTTGCTGTTTATTTTAAATTCAAATGCATTCAAAATTATTACATGACACTAATTACAGTTAAATGAATTTTTCATCTCTAAATTATATTTTTTAGAAGATCTGCATATTAATTTGTCAAATTTCCTTTGACCCCCCCCCCGAAATGAAAATCTCGCTACGCCATTGATTGGACCCCTCCGAAATAAAATCCTGGCTACGCCACTGCATACAATCCTTTACTGCTGCTTGACTCATAAAATATGACACTATGAAATACAAATGGTAATAAAAGCTCCATATGTAAAGAGAGTGCAGGGTGAAATTTATTACTATGCACTTATTTCTGAATATTTAGTTGCGAGTTTTAAAGATAGTAAAATGTAACATCTATTTTTATGCTGTACACATTGAGGGGAGGGAGTCTTGACAAGCCTATGCTTTACACATTTTTTAAGAAACAATAGTTAAACTCTGTAATTGCAAGTTGATTTTTGTTTTTTGCATTACACAATGAATTTTTGAAATAAACAAAAATCATTTTTTTTTGCTATGAATGGGGCAAACCTAACCTGGTTAGTTTTTAATAGTGTGATCTGCTTGATAGGTCTGCAATGCCAATCTCTTCTTCAGAACATAGGAAAATGTAAATTTACCTTGTCACCTTGTCTAATAATCGCATAAATTCTGAATTTGAAGTAAAGCACAGTGTCTTACTGTTTAGACACAAACTTGCTATGAAAATATAGTAGGCATGTGTTGAAATTTTCGGAACACCCTTGCCAATCAATGCCAGGAAATAAAAACTACCCGAAAATAAAATATTTTGGAGTTAAATGCAATGCCTTCAGTGCAAAGAAATTAAGTTACTCACCAGAAATGGCTATTTTGTCCGATTAAATGAAACTAATTATATGATCCCATAAAAAAAAAAAAAAGAAGAAGTGATAAGTTTCCACTTTTTTTATGGAGATACACAAATTTACTATCAAAAATAAATGTTTCAATGCAAGTCATATATTATTCTTTCTTTATGAGCCACAATTTTCAGAACAAATTTTACACTTGTTCATTTTTTATAAAGTATAAGTTATAATAACTATTTTACTTTGCCCCACATTCCCCCATATAGCGAAATAACACTTCCTCATTCTTCAGGAGTTAATACTTAAAAAAAATTAAATATTGGTTCTTTAAAAATTCCAAATAAAAAACTAATGAAAACACATTTAAAAATTAAGAACGGTAATTTTTATTATTGTTATTTTATTTATTTATATTTTGTACATTACAAATAAAAATTAAGATATTACTTTATATCATTAAAAATAAAGTATGTTCTTTTATCCCAATCAAAAAACGACTGAAAATACTTTTGGAAAATATAGAACAGAAAATATATTTTTTTACACTTGTATGTTAATCACTCCCGTCATTTCTAATGCTCCCATAAATTTTCTCGGATCAGGCGGGGGGGGGGGAGGATAATAAAATAGTTCAACAATCATGCCCTTTTCCGTTTGTTATACCATTTTAAGGAATTCCTGTTATTAAGGCAGCGAAATACGGATAACTACTTCTGCCGCAAACATGGGAGGAAAAAAAGGCGGAGCTAAAATGACGTCACTTCCTTGGATCCTTCAGCCGAAGGAGACGTACCGTCCACCGGTTTCGAAAACCTGTCAGCGCATAGTTAAAGTTAACGGTGAATACAGAAGAAGGGGATAACCCCAGGTTAAGCGCTTAACCGCGTAGTTCAGTTAATGGTGAATGCAGCGGTAAGACTGCGATAAGAAAATTCCCTAAAAAAGGGAAAACAAGTGCAATATAGCAGGTAGGATTTCAGACTTTCTCCTTACGAAGTGCAGAGCGGGATAGCTAAGAAAAGGTATTGGTCAACTTCAGATACCATGTAAATGTTTGCGATCGGAAATCCCTGCTCCTGGTATTAAGCCGGTTCATAGGATTTCCTTTATAAACGTAAAATGAAGAAGGAGCATGTAAAACCTCTAGGATATCCAGTTTGTTGCGAACCGATGCAGGAAAGAGTTTTACAAAGGTTGCGATGGAAATTTGGCCAATCGACAAAAAATGGGAAAGAAAAACTTACAAAAATTCATCGGGTAGCAAAACCATCGGGTCATCGATCAATTTGGCAAGGTTTTTCGTAGTTTTCGCCAATTTATGGTGCCACTAACATTTCGTTACTTTTAATTTGTTGAAATTTTACCTTTATTGCGGTAGAATAAATTTCAGAATCACCTCTTTTTCCCTCTCTCTAGCCCGCGTACGTACACAGACGCAGACACTTTATATATATGTTCCCTTTGCTTGACTTGTGTGATGTCGGGGTACTAGTGCTGATTTTTTAGGCATTTCGCCTGTAGCACTCACGAAACATCTCAAGGTTTTTCCCTACCCTGGGGGGGCCCTGATGAAGCCCCAGGATGTTTTGGGATTTTGATTCAATTTTACGTTCCTTCTTGTTCAAATTTTATATTGCTATTAAATTTATCGTTTACCAGTATCAAAGTGCTGTCAGTGGTGCGTATTGAACTGAATACTGAAGCTTGATTCAATTTAATTTAAATTGTTTGGATTGTTCAAGTTTAAAATGCAGTTTTTTTATGTTTCTGTATATATATATATATATATATATATATATATATATATATATATATATATATATATATATAGGCACTTAGTATGCAGTCCTCGACATAAATACAGTTGTAGTCAGTTGTGACTTGGAATCGGAAAGATATATATATATATATAGTTAACCTTTTACAGGGTATGAGAGGATCCACGTTTAAAAGTTTGAAACCTCAGACTTGCTTCACTGTACGATAAATTTTAGTGTTATTATTCGCCTTGGTCCTTTTTCTTTCTTTCCTGTTCAAAAAGCGCAAAGAATTCTAATCTGCAAACACTGTTGCCATATTCAACTCAACTCGAATTAAAAAAAAATAAAATTTACAGTAACGACAGGGGATCGGTAGAGTGTCGGATTCGGGGCCGGAGGGTCCTGGGTTCGAACCTCGATGGTCGAAGACCCACCGTCGTCATTAAAGGGGACTGGACGACGTTAAATATGCTCGTGGTCTCAATGTCCTCCAAGTGAAACGATACCTCTGAGGGTGCTAGCACCAGGTAGCTATTAGCTCCTGGACTAGTTCTAAATTCTCATTAACTGTTCGATCCGGTGATGGTGCTGCCATCTATCGGTATATAAAATAATGGAGGCAAGGCACTTAGTATGCAGTCCTCGACATAAATACAGATGTAGTCAGTTGTGACTCTGAATTGGAATTGGAATTGGAATTGGACAGTAACGACAGCAGTAGCAGACATGCTTAAGACATTGCTGTCAGGTTAACTCAATTTTCAGAGCCTTTCAATGTATTTAGACTTTTAAAAATATTTTTCTTTCATGCAACTACATCTCATCTTACGTTTGGTTGCTTCTGGATCCTCTAAACTAGTTAATTCTATTTTTATTTGCTCAATTTCGAAAGGTTTCGGCCCCCAGTAACAGACACCGGCAATTCGGATGACACTCAGTAACAAATAGGACGAGGAAAGGATGAGTAATAGAATAATTCCCCTTTTCTCTTCAAAATGTGCAAAAGTTATTTATTTTTATATCTAAAACCTGATTAAATTCAAATGAACATGAAACACCGGCAGACCTCGTGGTAGCTGTTCATAACCTTCCACCACTGCCTTGTAAATACTAACTGGCTCATAAAGTTCACTCTGATAACACTAACAACCGTATTCATGGGTTGCAGCTACATCAGTTTTACCCGCCTAAATGTTTTATTATTTAACCCCTTCACTCGGAGTTATGAAATATTGGCCCAAAAATGTTGATATTTGGTACACAGTGTACTATGGTAAAGGGCATCTTATAAACAAAATTTTGAGTTTGTAGGAGAAAAATTAAAAGAGTTATGCACGTCCAATATTCCGGACTTATAGTTTTGAAATCAATGTTTCATATACAAAACCGATAAAATACCGAACAAACTTCATTATAAAATGTTCTACAAACAATTATAAAACATAATATAAGCGTTTGAAACGATTCATTAAAAATTATATATTTTTAAAAAAATCAGGAAAAAAACCTCGCTTTTCAGATGAAAATCCATGGTTGGAAAAATGAGCTACACTCTGTCTCTCAATCCTTATATGTCAGTGTTGTCAATTCCAAAACGAAAAATTATTTCACAGATTATAAGTAGAATGTAAAGAGTCAACTACAAAAAAAAAAAAAAAAACAACTAATTAAATCAATTATTAAATGATTAGAAGCTGTTTAAAGTGTATGTCCGGTATACCGGACACCAGGTCTGAAGGGGATATAGACAGTGTGACATCTAAAATGAAGAGTTATAGGCTAAATAACTAGTTATGGGCATGCTAAGGGTTTTTAAAGAATTGGATACACATGCTGTAGTGCTAGTCCATGTAAAAAACTAATTACAACGGTTACATAAAAAGTAGTCGAAAACTTTGTACTGCATAGTGAATAAAATACGACAACGTGTATAAAGTACAAATTGAGAATGAAAAAAAGTTAAAAAACCAGCAAACAGCTGTTTCGGCACTCTAAAATACAAGTGCCATCATCAGTGCAGTAAAACGAAGAGAGGTTCACCCGACTAAAACACAGTCGAGGCGAAGGTTCGAGGCGAAGGACTAAAACACGTTCGCCTCGACTGTGTTTTAGTCAGGTGAACCTGTCTTCGTTTTACTGCACTGATGATGGCACTTGTATTTTAGAGTGCCGAAACAGCTGTTTGCTGGTTTTTTAACCTTTTTTCATTCTCAATTTGTACTTTATACACGTTGTCATATTTTATTCACTAATTACAGCGGTGTTAGAACTTCGAAATTTCACTTTTATAGCAGTGATATTTTCATCCTCATATAAATAATAGCCAATGATCGAGTAACCCGCGTGGTTCAACAATGAAACTCGCGCCACGGCATGATAATTTGTAATGTGTTTTAGCAATGTTTGACATGCAGGGAAGGGTTTTATTGTGAGAGGGCTGAACTCGATGTTGTTGTTGACAATCCCAAAATGAAAATTTTTTCACAAATTATAATAAGTAGAATGTAAAGAGTCAACTACAAAAAAAAAAATCACCTAATTAAATCAATTACTAAATGATTAGCAGCTGTTTAAAGTGTATGTCCGGTATACCAGACACCAGGTCTGAAGGGGTTAAATTTAAACTTGCGATTGTCTGTTACTGGTGCCCGTTACCCTAGTCTTTCTTCCGTGATTTTTTCCATACGTATACAATATCTGTATGCACGCAATTAAGTTCAAGGGGGGGCATATTTTTCTCAAAAAATGAAACTGATGGACGACTTTTAGTGAAGAAATCACAGTGTAAAAATTTTTTTAAATGCAGACTCACCTTTTTGGTGGGAGCTTTCGAGATGTGCCCGTGCATGGGCTCCCGGATTTTGACGGAAGAGGAGTCGATTTCCTCCGCGGCGAACTCGGAGCTCTGCGGCTTGCTCCGCTCCCGGATCCGCACCGCGCTCGAGTCGATCTCCTCGGTGTAGGCCCCCAGCTCCGGTTTCTGCGGAATCGTCTCATGGACCCGGACTGCAGAGGCCTCCACTTCTTCCACGTCGCTGCTACTCTCTTCCTCTTCCTCTTCCTCTTCCGAGGAAGATTCCTCCTGGAAAGTAGTAGTCCCAAATCGGAGAAAATCACTTTTTTTTGAAGGGGGGGGGGGATTATAGAAATGACCCATTCTAGAAACAAGTATGCATATGCACATCTAATACATTGTGATAAAAAAGGAACTAGAATTAGAGATTTGGGGGCTCATTCTACTCGAATAAAATTCCATCGAATCGAATACGATCAATTGAATGGGTGGCGGGAAAAACGTTGTATGATGAAAACAACAACTTTTCACTATAGCCAAAAAAGGAATCTGTTTAGTGCAAAATCTTTAACAGGCGAAGGTGAGCAACATACAACGTTCTTCCATTCAATTACCCACTCATTTCCTACTGTAAAGAAACCCTGAAGCCGGTTTGCAACATACAACGTTGTTCCATAAATTTTTAGCACTTCGTTTACAAGGTAAATGCCAATTAGCGCATTCTCAGACAGTATTGCTGTTGTTGTTGTCGTGTGTCAGCTAGACTGGCAAATTGGGGTGCGCTGCTTCACTTTTCCAACTATACCGAAATTTGGTGTGAAGTCCGACTTCTACTGCACACACTTACCATAAGGACCCGTTTATAGGGTAGGCAATCATTTACATCACAACAACACATTCACCCGAAGAAAGGACAAGGACAGGAGAGAGAAAGTACGTCCATGCCCGAGCCGGGATTCGAACCCGGACCTTCCTGTCGCAGTCAGACTTCACTGACAACTAGACAAGGCAGGCGACTCTCCGACCGTGTAAACGATCTAAAAAAAAAAAGTTGAAAACCAACATACAACGTTTTTCCCGCCACCCATTCAATTGTATCAGCCAATAACGGAGCCAGAAATTTCCTTTGCCCTATTAACAAGAAAATTTCTTGCTACGCTACTGGTAGATAGAATATGATCGCAGCGAGCAAAATTTAGTTAAATGAAATTCGCAAGCCTACTACTGTAGTTTGGGGCTTTGGGGCTAAGAGAAAAGAAAAGCTATATATTTTTGGCATCTCCGTGCTCCCGAGCGTAGTAGATTTTGGAAATCGATGAGTTAAGGGGAGTCAGTACCCCCTATACTGTCTATGTTAATTTGCACAGGTTCCTGTACCTTTTTCTGAAAATCTATTGAAGATACAATGAAGAATTTTTTTCTGTGCCTTAAGTAGACTCTTTTCTCTATACTGAAGTAAAATTTTATAGAAAGAAAGCTTAGTGTTTTTTAAAGACAGTTCTACTGTGTAAGTCAATGTATTATTTTTCAAAAAATTCCATTTTGCAACACGAAATCAGCTCTATAAAAAATATTTTACTTCAGTATATGTAAATAGATGTATGGAATGGGTGGTAAAAATTTCAAAGCCTAACACAATTTAGTTTTTGAGAAAAAGGAACATTTAATTTCAAAAATACCATTTCGAGATTTTGCAATTTAAAGGGGAAAATCATACCTCATTAAAATAGATTTACATCTTTTTAAAAGTTTACTTTTTACTTACTTCTAATATGAGCACGATCAAGAAGTTTGTATCATTAAAAAGGTATTGAAATGGAGTTTCAAAATATATAAATATAAAAATAATCGAATTTTCGGAAGTATTTAGGGTACTGTTCTCCTTAACATTCGTATTTAATTTTTTTTTTACTCATATAATTTAAGAACTGGGAGAATTGTTTTTACCGTAAGAACATTTGTTAGTCACATGCTTCCATTTTTCTGACAATGGAAAAAGAAATCGAAATAATGCAAGATTTTATGTTTACATACTTTTTTAGGTGATGGCGCTTTGGTCTGGAACTGGAACGGTTGCTGTCTTGTGGGGGAAGAAGAATTGAGGATATTCGCAGAAGTGGGGCTGACAGGACTGTTCGGCGCCCCCAGCATCTCATCGATGTCTTGGCACTTGCCAATGAACAGGCCTAAGTTGTCGGGCGGCTGGAGGCTGTTTTTCTTCTCACTCTTTGGCCAGTAGGACTCCCCGTTCACAACCGGTGTCGTTTCTTTCTGCTGTAAAAAGCGAAAAAAAAAATTGATTTGAATTTTGACATCTTTAATTCAAATTATGTTTTTCGCAATCTCGTGTTTTTTGGCGTGAGTACAGGCATGTGTGTGTGTGGGTATGTGTGTTTTGTGTCTGTTTGCAGGCATGTGTGTGTATGTGGGTATGTGTGTATGTGGGTATGTGTGTGTATATGTGTATGTGTGTGTGGGTAAGTGTGAGTTTGAGTGTATGTGTGTGTGGGTATGTGTGAGTTTGAGTGTGTGTGTGTGTGTAGGCGTGTGTGTGTGCAGGCGTGTGTGTGTGTCGGCGTGTGTGTATATTTGTGTATTTGTATGTAGGTACGTGTGTATGTGTGTGTGCGGGTATGTGTGTGTGTGTGTGTGTAGGCATGCGTGCGTGTATGTATGCGTGTAGAATATGGACGCAATCTGGAGAAGGTTTTCGCTAGAGGAGCAGCATCGTGAGGCCGGTCGACGGTGATGCTGCAGAGGGAGGAGGGGGGAAAATAAAATCATAGCACGCCAAAAACAGTCAAATGAGAACAATAAGCAATCATGATTTCTCAAAAAAGAAAAAAAACTGAGATCTTCATTCTAAAAATCAACGTTTATGCAGACTGTATACTGGGACAAAAGCATCGCCCGGTTAATCATTCAGATAAACTTAGACTCACAACTTGTTTTTTTGGTTTTTTTTTTTTTTTTTTTTTTTTTGCTACTTCACTAATATTTCAGTAGTTCTTCGAACAGTAGTGACGAAAAAAAAACTATTAAAGTATAAAAGAGTTGTACAAAATTAAGATTTTTTTAAAATAAAAATCATTTTAAATGGTAATTTAATGATGGTCAATCAACGTGGTTTATAGTGATCCCACCACACAGGGTCTTTTTGATTCATGTGAGAAAGGGGATGTAAAATTAAGTATTTTAATGAAACCTTGCGCAACCTTGAATCAGTAAATTCTAATTGTTCCAAAACTCCACATTAATACACTGACCTCAAAAAGTTAAGATACAAAATGTTTTTCGAAGCTCACCATAAAAATAAAAAAAATGGCAGTAACAATAAAAGGCATAGTTTGCATGAATGATAATAACGAACTTCAAAAAGCATTTGTGAAAAAAAGGTTGCTACAACTTTTATTCTATAGAAAAGAACATATTTTTACGAGTGAGAAAAAAATATGCAAATAGCCAGCTTTCGTACTTTTGTGTGTAAGTTGTGTTGATTTTAAACTGTTGTTGGCAGTTTCGGTGACAATAGTCAATAGAGTTTAGAAAATGTCTCACAGACGTCGTTTACCCGATTCGTTAAGGTGGACGGCAGGTACATGGATGGAAATGGGATTGTCTTAGGCTGATGCTGCTAGACGTCTCAATGTGTTTCGTAGTGTTGTTCAGCGACTTTAGAATCGATACCAATGTGAAGATTTTGTGTCCAGAAGACCTGTGCCAGGACAACCACGAGCTACAACGCCTGGAGAAGAGCGTTTTCTAGTTCTTTCTACCCAAAGGAGAAGAACCACTTCTGTGCCACAGCTCGTAGCATACCACTTTGTAGCATCAGGAAGAAGAATCTCTGCTACTACAGTGCGAAACCGGCTTCACAATGCAGGTCTCTATGCAAGACGATCAGCTGTATGTGTTTCCCTCAACGGACTACAGCGAAGGATCCGCATATACTGAGACAGAGAACATGTTTCCTGGATCCAGCAGCAATGGGCTACTGTGCTATTCACAGACGAGTCCAGATTTACATTGGAGAGTGATTCAGGGCGTCTACTGATCTAGAGGGAACAGCGAATTAGATATCATCAATCCAACACTGTTGAAAAACGCAGTTATAGAGGTGGTGGAATCATGGTTTGGGCATAGATCTCGCTCACAGGTCACACTGACCTGCATGTGTTCCATGAAGGAACTCTGACTGGTTTGAGATACCGGGATGAGATCCTTGATCCATATGTCCGCCCATATGCTGGTGATATTAGTAATGACTTCATTCTGATAGATTATAATGCACGACCTCACCGAGCTCGGGTTGTTGAGGAGTATCTTGAGGATCACGGTTTGGAGCGAATGGAATGGCCAGCTCGATCTCCAGACCTGAATCCAATAGAATATCTTTGGGACTATCTTGGCAGACAGGTTGATGCTTTAAATTCTCCGGCAAGGTCGTTACATGAGCTGGAACAAGTTTTACACTGTGTCTGGTCTTCGCTTCCTACTTTGGTGTCCGACAACTTAATAAACAGCATGGAAAATTGATGCCGCCAATGAATTCAAGTTGGAGGAGGACACATTTCTTATTAGAACTCATTTTTGCATTACTTCTCTGACTTTGATGTGATGTTACTGTGATGTTATGTTTTCTTCAAGAATGGACTTTTGTCAAGATTGCTTTTTTTTTGTTATAAATCGTTTTTGCAATACACTTAGACAAATTTCTATAACGCATTCAAGAAAAAACCATTTAATGCACATATCCTCCAAATTTTTGTTTCTACATTCATTCATTTGCAAATTACACGCAAAAACACGATTGTACCTTAACTTTTTGAGGCCAGTGTATTTCACCACATTACGAAATTTCTTCAATATTCTTTACTGTATAGAATATTAAAATGTAAGATGAGAGCTTTTACTAACTTTGAATCAGCATTTAGGAACAACATTCTAACATGTACATCAGAATGATTGCATTGTTCAATTAGCTGCGTAGGGAATTGAATTACTTAAATTATGTTGATATTAGAGCAATGGAAGTGCTACAGCGAAAAGAACTGGGTCCCAAAGCTTTTGCACAAATCATTGAGCCGACATAATTTAAGCAGCACGAAATAACTGTTTGTTGATTGTGCTATGAGTCAATAGGGGGCAGGTGAATCATCGCTGTTAAGGTAATAACCACGAAACAGCCGATTGCGACAGAAGAATTTCGGGTAATCTGTGTAAATTCACTTTTATACTGATTTCACACAGAGTATGTGTGAAATCAGTGTCCTGTTGTGTTGGATTGTTGCTGTGGTTTTCTCCTCTAATGGACGGTTCTTTTATTCTGTCTTGCGTCGAAAGGCAACAGCAAATCGTGGGTCTTAAGAACAGTTACGTAAATACGATTTTCATTTCAAAAATAAATACCAGCCAATAAGTAAGCTACTGACAACGCAAAACGCTTCAGATTAAATTATACTAAACTAACGGCGAGTAAGAAAAAGAAAACATCGACAAAAGCTGCTAGTTTTTTTACCATGCAAACAAATATGAGGCCTATCGTACCAAAATTAGGCAGCAATTTTCTTCAAAATGGCATCGTAGTACTTCCTCAAACCACTTCCATGTACTTAACATTGAAACTATTTGGTTTGGGAAAGAAACTATGACGTTGATCTAAAGCAATTTGTCACTGGATTATAGAGTGTTTGTTACAATAGGACTTCTACGCAACCGATTCTACATAATAGTGATATCTAACTGTTCGAAAGGCCCTGAAAACAGTTACAAACAGCAACCCTTACTTGTTCGTCCGATTTTTCCGATGACGACTTCCTGTTGACTTCTTTCTGTTTTTCTTCCTCACTCGATTCTTCTTCTTCTTCGCTCGACTCTTCCTCGGAAGATGACTCCTTCTTTTTCGTTTCTTTAACAGGTGGTGGAGGTTTTATCACCTGAGTCGGGCATCTCTTCAACTGCAAAGTGAATTGGAAAGGTCTGAGCACTAGTTTTGTTTACGGTACAGACAAATTTTACAGCAAATTTATTTTACCAGCAAAGATAAACGATTGCCGCTCCAATCCGTATACCCCGTGACTTATGGCACGAAGCATTAAATTGTGCATTCATGCTCTTCTGTCGAGCCCCAAATGGTATAGGGGTTTAAGAACCGGTCTGTGAAGCAAAGGAACCCCGGTTCAAACCCCGCTTCTTGTATCTCGTTCTTTTTTACGTAGTGCAACTAGCCATAGCAATCTTGTTCTTTTTTGTACTGCAAAATATGATTTTACGATAAAAAGTACTGGCAACATGGATGCCAGTACTTTTTACAGAAAATTTTTTGAGACAATTGATTTTTGACCGCAATGTTTATCTCGAAAACTCATTTTTGTAGATACTGCAGTTTGCCTGCCCACGACCGAACAATACGATTATTATATATTTTTAAAAATGGATTACAGACCTCGCCCCTGCAGAAATAGATTCCAAAGCTCTAAAATACCCGCCTTTTGTAAAAAATTGGATTCGACTATTTACTCCGTGTTTGGAGACTATTTCCTGCTTTCTGCCTACGCAAGTTTCGGCAATAGTAGATATTCCATACGGCAAATTTGTCAGAAACTATGCGAGTAAAAAATTTGAACTATATATTTCTCAGTATATTTCTTACTAGCGCGGTACCCACACGGATTTGCCCGTAGTAGAAAATTAAAAGGTCATTTGGTTCGCCTGCATATTTACAAATAATGGATGATGAATTTCTCGCCAATTTGCTAAGTTGATTTGCTCGCCTTTGTTACGTCTCCACGTTATGATAATTTGGTAATTTAATCGTCGACGTTATGATAATTTGCTCGGTAAAATGTTCTTAAACCTGGAACAGAAAAAGAACAAAATCGAATTTTCGAAAAATCGCTTCGAGGTGCTCTTCCTATGCTATGAACTAATTCTGTGCCAAAATTCATGAAAATCGGTAGAACGGTCTAGGCGCTAAGCGTGTTATAGACATCAGAGGTCCAGAGACACAGATTATTAGCTTTATTATAATTAGTAAAGATAAAGAAAACCAACAACGCCACCGACTAGTGCTGCCCGAACCTGACAACCAAATTTGGGTTGGTCCAAAATAGTCCTTACAGATTACCATACGAAGACTGGTAATATAGCTTAAAATCGATTGAGTCAGTGAGAAGCAAAAGGATTTCAGTGGCAAGATTAAAAACCCACGAGATGAAACTTGTACAAATGGTAGATGAACCTCTCTTCTGTTTTTGGGGTAAGAAATACTATTAGTAGCCCTGGCAGGTGCTGCTACACAACCAAATTTAGAATAACATTTCAATGAACCTAAAGACCGGAACTTTAAATACGTTTTACTCAAAACTTGAAAATGTCCACTCACATCCGTTTGCTCATCACTGCCTCAATTTTTCTGGGGGATAAGTCCAATGGGATCGTTTCCAAAATTTTAAAAGTATTTTTTTCTGAAAGAGCATGCTTAAAAACATAGGCTCTGACCATTTTTTAAATAATTTACTTAAGTTTAATATTTTTAAAAAAATACTTAAATCGGTGTGTTTTCATTGTTTACACTTCTGTCTTGTGACATCACAAATGATGAAATGCATATTCAATGTTGCCATTCACAGAACAAAATATTTAATTCGCATCTTTACACACGTGTATTGGCAAACGACATGGTTGATAGCAAGCGTAGAGTGCAATTTTAATTCGCTGCTTGATTATCATAAAGTGGAACCGTGGTAGAAAGATGTGCCAAAGTGCATCATTTGTGACGTCATAAAGACCATGCCTTGTTTGAAAAATCGGACATTTTAAAAAATTAATTTAAAAAAAAACTGTTGGGAAAATGAAAGTATTTTCTGGGTCCATGCTATTTTTTTTCTCATTCTATCAATTTCAATGACTAAAAGTAGTACTTTGGACTGAAGGAAACCATCCCATTCTTCTTGAAAACATCTGCAATCGCTCTAAGGATGAATCTACAAGTTTGACAAAGTGGGGTAGATAACTGGAACTGCATAAAAAAATTTATCTTATATTGCACAAACCATGCTGATTTTGCTTTGTATGAGAGCAATAAATCTTAAAGCAACATACACCCCTCACCTTGTCGTCTCCTCCTCCCTCGCCTTCCTCTTCGCTAGATTCCTCTTCGCTCGACTCCTCCTCACTGCTACTTTGCTCCGCCCCCTTTTGCGGCTCTTGAACGTGAATCACAGTTGCTGACTTCTGGATGCTGGTCAGTCGATCATTCCTTTCGGAGTTCTTGTCACCACCACTTTCCTCCTCCTCTTCTTCCTCTTCCTCCTCATCCTCTTCTTCCTCACTAGAAGGTTGAGATTTAGGAGGAGCAAGCTTATCTTCCTCCTGCTTCTCTCCTTCTGGAGATTTGGGAGCATCTGAGGGTTCACCCACTGGAACTACTGGAGTAACCAGGTCTCTCTCATCTTCTGTAAAAATTAAAGGCTTAAATGTAATAATTAAAGTCTTCATGTTCAAACAAAAGAGAAAATCAGATAAAATTGTGTCGCTTTTTTAAGTATTGCAATCATTTTCGTTGTAAAAAAATATGTTTTAACTTTTAATTCTTTCCAAAATTAGTTTCTCTATTATTGCTTAATTAAAATAAAAATTTAATTTAAGAGTAGTTATAGAGGAATAAAGTGCAATTTTCGGTTTGACGAAGGCATTCTGAATTTTGTAGCATTTATTTTTTTAACAGGCCCATTAATTTAGCAATATTTGTTACTAATTCAAGCCATAGCCTAAATAATTATAGTTAAAATAAAACTATTGATTTGGTCGACTAAATAATAAATTTTAATAATAGTTTCCCATTTTCAGGCGTTGCACGCAAATATGCGTCCCTTAGATTTGCGCAGAAATATATCAGCTACTCAGAGTTCGTTAATTAGTACACTATGGACACTAAAATTTGATGAATTTGGTGCTTAATTATTTTCTACCTCCATATAGAATGTTAAAAGCAATTTTAGTGATTCTGTCCAATTTTAGTTACTCTGTTATTTTTTGCCTTAAACCTAATATGCCATAATCTACATGGAGGTAGAAAATAATTATGCACCAAATTTATCGAACTTGAGTTCCCATGGTGTACTATTTAATGAACTCTTGAGTAGCTGAAACCTTTCTACGTAAGTCTTTCATATTTACATGCAAAGCCTGAAAAAGGGAGAGTAAAATTCAAATTTTATTAACTAGTCGATAAACTTAATACTTTTATTTTAAACTAGTGGCACCCGCACGGCATCGCCCGTAATAGAAAAATTAAAGGTCTTTTGGTTCGCCTGTATATTTACAAATAATGTATGGTGAATTTTCTCGCCAATTGGCTTGTAAAGACGTTATAGTTCCACGTTATGATAATTTCGTATCTCGCCAATTGGCTTGTGCCCATGTTACGGTTCCACGTTATGATAATTTCGTAATTTATAATAGTTTTTTTCTTAAAATTGGAATAAAAAAAGAACCACATCGAATTTTCGAAAAATCGCTTCGAGGTGCTACATACTAACTTTGCTGCTACATACTAACTTTGTGCCAAATTTCATGAAAATCGGGCCGAACGGTTTAGGCGCTATGTGCGTCACAGACATCCTACAGATATCCAGACATCCAGACATCCTCCGGACAGAGAGACTTTCAGCTTTATTATTAGTAAAGATTAACATGTTTTGGGTCCTTCCAAATAAACTCAAATAGTAATTAGTTATATTAAAAGTCCTATTGTCCACGAGCTCTTTTACTGATAAACTGGATAGTGATCCGTGTGTTCTGCATTTTTTAGAAAAAATTAACCCAAATATTTAAATGTATATAAAAAAACAAAGAATATATATGTGTGTATGTATGTTTATATGTTTTCTATACAGATCCAGTTTACGTTGGATTTCGTCTTGGACCAAATTTGGCAGGGAGGAACTTGGCCACCTGAGAACTAACGTAGGGGGTTTTCAAACGATAAAAAAAGAACCGAACAACTCGAATTTAATTTTAGACCCAAAAATAGCATTTTTCTAATATAAGGGCAAAAAAATGCTCTCAAAATTAGAATAAAGTATCCATAGAAGGTCCTGAATTTTCTTCATCAGATAAAATTTGTTCCAATGTTCCAAGGTAATTAGATAATTAGAATGTGAGTTATAACTGTTTTTAACTAATTTCATGGTGAAAATATAGGTGAGCCTTAAATTAGAAATTCATTGTTGATCACTGCCATTGTTGAACAATCTTACATGAATAAAATCTGAGCGTATATATGTATCTATCTATATCTGAATTACTTCTCCCGAAAACCCCCGTCTTTTTTTTTTTTTTTTTTTTTTTGACTATTTTACATATTCCCCCATTAATAATTAGTGCAGATATCAATTAAAAACTATTAATCATGATACTTAGATTTCGACATAAAATCCCTAATTTTCGAAGGCTTTCCTCCATTCAAATTATTATTCAGTGTTTCATCTCAACTTTCCGTAACAATGCTTTTATTAAAATTTGAAGCGTGAAGTAAATAATTGAGGAGACAGATCTGTTGCCAGTTTTGTTTCTCGGATACGAACAAATAAAATTCTGGATTTTATTTTGAGGTTTTTCTTGTAATCGGGGTTTTTTTTAAATTTTCTTTTTTTTTTTCTAGGTTATTTTTCCGCAGTTTGTTGGGAAATTGTACAGATTTTTTTTTGTTCAAGCCTGATTGTTGAACACACGTCGCTTGACATAACATTTATTTTCGAGGTAGAGCGTGCAAAACCGGGAGACGAGGCTGGTGCTTTTATTAAAATTTTTAGCGTGAAGTAAATCATTGAGAAGAAAGGTCGGATGCTATTCTTTCTCGAATATGAACAAATAAAATTCTGGCTTTTGTTTTGAGGCTTTTTCTGTAATTGGGTGATTTAAAATCGTTCCTTTCTAATTATTTTTCCGCAAAAAGTCGGGAAATTCTACAGATTTTTTTTTTTTGTTCAAACCTGGTTGAACACGCGTCACTTGACGTAACTTTTATTTTCGAGGGAGATCGTGCAAAGCCGGGCAACGTAGCTAGTCATTAATAAAAGAATATGGATTACGGAAAAGCTGTTTCACTGTCAGCGTTATGTCAGTGCAGGAAAAACATCTTGCTGGGGCGATAACACGAGTATAGAAACATTTCGCGAGGCGTTAAATTTCGCAATTACGGAGTGCTAGCGAAAGTTAAAGCCTCGTAAAAATAAATGTGAATGAAATGCAAATGACATAAGTGTTTATGTGTGTGTGTGTGGGAGTGTATACTAGCTTGTTACCAGGCATTTCTTGGGTATTTATTAATGCCACATTTATCTTTGTCAATTAAATAACTGAATCTTTATACTGAAATGGCTACTTCTGTATGTATGTATATCCGGGGTAATCTTCAAAACTACTGGACCGATTTCAACCATTTTTCCACCTTAGATAGCTACATTATCAGGGAGCAACTTAGGCTATAATTTATTCCTAAAAAACAGTTTAAGGAGGTCAGAGACACAAAAATCGTCAAATTTTGCAATTTTTTTTATCATTTAAAAAATTACTCCGTTTTTTCTGCTTAAAAGACGTTTGAATCGTGTTTCTATCTTTATTGGAACAAAAGATATAATTCTTTTTGTTGCCCGCACCTAACTAATGTGTATTGAACTTTAAAACTTTAAACGCGTTTTTCTCCATGATGCAATTTTTCTCGATTTCTTGCATTCAAACTCTTATAAGTCAGGAACCAATGAAGATAAAGTAATGAAATTTGGAGCATGTCTTTTTCAAACAGTTTACTTTACTTTTTATTCGGCGATTTTGAAAAAAACGTTTACTGCAAAAAAATATGATTTTTTTTTACAAAAAAAGTATTTTCGAATTATTCGAAATTTTTCTTCAAATATTTTTAATTTTTTATTGAATCAATATTTTTAAAATCGCCGAGTAAAAATTAAAGCTTAGATATTTGTGCATATTTTTTTTTCAAAAAAATTGAAAATTGACCAACAATATTTTGAGTTATAGCAATTTAAAGCAACCCCATTTTTTTAAAAAAACAAAAACAAATTAAATTCGAATAAAATTTTTTTTTTCATATTTATGTTGTGATTTTGCCTATTAATTAAATGGTGAATCAGTGTAAAGAAATTCAAAACTCTAAAGTATATAATAAAAAAAAATTTAAAATGTGTTCCGGACCCCCTTAAAAACGTTATGATGGAAAACAGTAAATGTCATGCAATTTCCCCATTAAATGATTAAATATAAAACCCATTGTTACGAAAGTTCGTTGCCTTACAACAGCAATATTAAAAGTAATCGTAATGAAAATTTTGAATCAAGGCTTCTCTGGAGCAAGCATGACATTTATTGCTTTCTTAGGATTTTAATCCTCACCTATATACATAAATGGCTACTTCTGTACGTAAGTCCAGGATCAAAACTATGGGGCGAATTTTAACCACTTTTTCACCATAGATAGCTACATTATCAGGAAGTAACATAGGCTATAATTTATATCTAAAAAAAAAAAAATTAGTTTCCAATAGTTATGATGGAAAAATCATAACAGACATGACATATCATGACAGTACATTTCATGTAATTTCCCCATTAAAAGATTAAATATGAAACCCATTGTTACAAAAATTCGTTGCCTTACAACATCAATATTAATAGTAATCATATTGAAAGTTTTGAATCAAGGCTTCTCCGGAGCAAACATGAGTTTAAAGTCATTTAAACATTTGGAAACTATACTTTTCGCACCCTGAGGGAAACATAGTAGAGAGCTTTTTTTTTTCTTTTTTTGTGCGTGTGTACTATTTAATTAAATGAAGCAAGCGCACGGTTTTTTTTTAGTGATCTTTGTTTTTGTTAGTTCATATTTTGGAAATTCTTCAAATTTTTATATGCTTCAATTCGTGCTTTCGTTTCGAAATGAATACTCATTCGTTTTTAAACTTATTGCTATTTTACTTTTATGGGTAAGGAAGAAGCTCGATTCTTAATCACATCAAAGCGGTGTGTTTTAAGTTCTTTCAGTTAAAACTGAAAACGAAAGAAAATAGCAATTGTTTCTCACAATTATTACTGACCCAGGCACCGCCGGGTATTTTTGCTAGTTATATCTATAAAAAAAGACCTGAATAGAAAATACATTTCCCCTATACTTTTAATTACAAACTCTTAAAGGACGAGAAAGATTCCGTACTGAAAAAATAATACAATTCATTCAATGCACTATCAATCATTTTTCTTGTTAGTCTTGCAGCTGGGGTTTTCTGACAGCCTTTTCAATTTTTTTTTTCAGCTAGAAACAATTATTCGAAGTGTTCTTATTACATGAACTTCAAAAAACCTTAATCTGGTGCTATATTTGATGTAATATAACGTGGAATAAACTTTGAAACGATATATAACTCTTTTCGCGTAGAAAAGATAAATGAGCATAGTTTTAAATTTATAATACTTTGAAGCATTTTTAAATTTTTAAACTCCACTTCTATGTGAATTTCGGGGCAACAAAGTACCTCCATACCAAACTTTTCAACAATCCAGCGTAAAATATAGATTTGTATAAGGGATATACGTAAAAATAAACATACATCTTTCTTTGTAAATATATTGTTACAAAGATGCAAAGATCAATATTCCAAATGGAATTTTTTTAGAGTTGCTCGCAAAATCCCAAGACAAAAATCTTGCCAATAGAGCTGGTGGGACTCAGGTTTCAGAAGCCTACAGTGATTTAGAGAAAATGTAAATTAGAATTTCAAAGAAACATTTAAAAACTTGAATTACTGAAAAGAAAAGGAACTACACTACGAGCTGGAACTGTCTAGAAATTAAACAAAGTTCGAATAAAATTGCAATTTTTTGAAGAAACTGTTGTAGCTCAGATTCGATCTAGGTTCAATGGGTTTGCAGCCCAATGCTCAGCAAATTGAATCACGGCGATCGTCACGCAGATTGCTTTCGGCAGCAATATTAATAAGAAATCTTTATTCATTAAAATAATCAGGGCCGGATTTAGGGGAGGGCAGGCGGGGCTACTGCCCCGGGGCCTCCACAACAAAGGGGCCCCCACAGTAAAATTTTTACAAAATATCCTAACTTTCACGGGTCGAAAATGTCGGATATATACATATATATCAAAATATTCGGATATATATCAAAGTATCAGATATTTTCGAAAATATGATGATATTTTCGCACCCTGATTAGGGGTCTCCACTCCTTCGTTGCCCCGGGGCCTCCACACTTCCCATTCCGGCCCTGAAAATAATATTGTTTCTAATAGAACTTATTGTTTATTAATTTATTTATTTTTACATTCCAGAGAAACTCACCCTCTTCAGAACTACTACTTCCACTCTCTTCGGCACTGCTGCTCTCTTTCTCCGAGCGTGGCTTCAAGAAATCTGCCACGTTGACAGACACCGTGACGTTCCGCCCCGAATCCACCCTTTCGAGTGGCTGCGGGCTCTTCGGTGGCGGGAAAGTCAAGTGTACCACCTCCCCGGGACTCGTCAAGTCCGAAGACTCGCTGCTCGGTGCTTTTATGAGCCTCTGGAGGTGCTTTTCGTCCTCGTCGTCTTTGTCCTCGCTGCTCTTCTGTGGCTCTGGGGGATGTACCACGACGGCTGGCGTGTCGTCTTTGTTGCTGTCTTGTTGGTTATCTTCGGTATCTTGGGAACTTCTGCCGCCTTTTCTCCGCTGCCTTCCCCGAGTTCTGAAAGGTAATTGATCGTTTAGTTTGCACTGTAAAAACGATTCAGAAACGTTCCCGGAAAATAATGGGCAGCTGATGTGCCCAATATCTGCCAGTAACATATCTTGCAAATTCCAGGAACTTTTCCCGCTAAAATTCAGTAATCTTCCTGATATTATCCTGGAAGTCTCCTGAAAAATTCAGAAATCTTCCCGTTTAAAACCAGTCGTGTCCGTGGAAATAATATCTTGACATCGTTCTGATTTATCAAGGAAGTTAAAAGAGCATTTTTGTAAACATGGCCAAAACTATGCCTTTTACTTGCCTGCAAATCTTGCAAAGCAATGCAGTTCACACTTTTTCGCTCCCTTTGGGAGTTTAATTAGCATGGACAGGCCGTACTTGAAGTAAAGCCGATACACTTTATAAATACGCTCAATTAATCTTTAAACTGGGAGCTAAAAATATTTTTCGCACCAGTAAAAAGTCTGCATTCTTGCGACTTGTAGCAATTCAGGAAACTTTTTGTCAAGAATACTTAATTTTTCCAGGAAGTGGATGAAAACCATTAAAATCCCGAAATGTGACAAGAAAATACACAGTAACGTTTCGGAATTTTATTAGTGTGATATTAGAAATTTCAACTCAATGAATAAGATAATCTGATGAAGGGAAAATAAAAATAGCAAAGTTTCAATGAATACATTTTCAGGTAAAAGTAAAAATTCATTTCTGCATTTATGCTTATTTCATGCTCTATTTAAAGAAAACAAAATAAGTTTATATTGCAGTGTACTTGCAATAAGTACACTGAAAAAAAAATAATAATTTGAATTTTTAGCATCTTGAATTCAAATTATGTTTTTCGCAATCACAAGCGTGTGTGTGTATGTATGCGTGTGTGTGTTTGTGTAGGCGCATGTGTGTGGATGCGTGCGTGTGTGTGTGTATGTAATCATGTTGTGTACGCAGTGCTGTGTGTGTGTAGGCGTTCGTGTGTGTCTATGTATGTATGCATGTGTGTGCATGTTGTGTATGCAGTGCTGTGTGTGTATGCAGTGCTGTGTGTGTATGCAGTGATGTGTATGTACGCGCGTGTGTGTATGCAGTGATGTGTGTGTACGCGCGTGTGTGTAGGTGTTCGTGTGTGTGTGTGTGTATGTGTGTGTGTAGGTGTGTGTGTGTGTGTGTGTGTAGGTGTGTGAGTTTGTATGCGCGTGTGTGTATGCGTGTGTGTGTAGGATATGGACGCAACCTGTAGACAGTTTCCGCTACAGGAGCAGCATCGTGAGGAGCCGGTCGACGGTGGTGCTGGCAGAGGGTGCTGGTGGGAAAATAAAATGATAGCACACCAAAACAGTCAAATGAGAACGATAAGCAATCGTGATTGCTCAAAAAAAAAAAAAAAAAAAAAACACACAGAAAAGTTCCTGGAAACTGATGTTCAGTGTGTCTCCTTTTTACTAGTAACCTATTTGGCCAAAAACTGGAATGTCTCCCGCTAAAAGTCTGTAATCTTCCTGAAATGAACCTGGAATGTTTTTGAATAATTCAGAAACATTCCCAGTAAAAGTCAATCACGTTTCTGGAACAAATCAGGAGTCTTTCAAGAAAACTTAAGATGTTTATATTAATAGCTTTGCACCCTTCTGATTTACCAGGAAAGCTCCTGAAGCATCTGTAGTCGAAGTTAGAGCAGAACTGTGAACAAATACCGAGCAGTTTAAGTGGAAAATTGATGCTTTTAAGAATGGTAATGCTTCTAACGAATAGGGAGACCGGGGCACGTTTACGTGGATTTTTTTCAATGAATTTTCTAATTTTTATGTTTTAACCAAGGAAAGTTTAGACATTGTGGTTTTATGAAGCAGTAAATTAAGTCAAAATTTGTATAGTCAGTTGTTGCTCAAGCATGTGTTTTTAACCGTAAAAAGAATGATTTTTGAGTCCAAGTCGGTTGCGTAAACTTGCCCCGGACACGGGGCACAATTACGCAGATTTATTTTGACACCTAACGTGGTTCTCTTAGTGTTTTGAACATAATGTCTTACCATCGTTAAAATAAAGCAAATTTATTGCAGACTGAATAGTGTATAAAGTAAAAGCTGAATGGGCATGAAGATAAAACTACATGATTGCTAGCTATAAGATACGAATTTGGAATGCAATAAAAAAATAAATGGTGAGTTTCAAAACTAAATATCCTGAAAATACTAAAAAGGTTTGAGACAGTTCGGAGAGAAAAAAAAGCGTCAGGGGACGTTCAGAAGTAAGACACCGTAAGAGCGTGAGTAAAGGTGCTCCGATGTCAACGCGCAATCTTGCGCTGTCGCCAAGTTTGCAATTATTTTTAACGTACAAAAAAATTTAATAACATTTCAGTTCATACAATTCTTAAAAAAGGATAAAATTCTGCTAATTTTTATATAATAGTTTTTTCTTAACTAAGTATTATTTATTCACAACTAGCTGTACCCGACGCGCGTTGCTACGCCAACAAAAAAAATACATCATTATACTGATTTTCATGACAATCGGTTGAACGGGGCAGAAGTTGCTACTCTGCAGTGCCACCTGGTGGCGAGTGGCTTCAATGAGCATATTATGCACCTTCTCCGTGGAAAAATACATATATATATATATATATAGCAATTTTCATAATAATCGGTCTAGGTATCAAGTGAAGCCGTGACTATACTCAAATTTTGTACTCACGCAGTTTGCAAGATCAATCCATTGCTAAAAATATCAAATAGAAAAAGTTTTAAATCCCCCCGTTGCATGCAAAGCCATAAAACAATAAAGAAAGAATTTATTTGTGCAAACTCAAGAAAAATGGCAACAGCTGACTTCTTATCAATGAGATCTTTCACGCGAATTAATTTCTGCAGCCGATAATTTTATTCGTATTTATCCAATGGATTGTGACTTAAATTGGAATAAAAAAGGAACTATCGATCGGATTTTTTTCGAACTGGTCTATAAACATTCCCAGTACCAAAAATAACAAACGGTGAAAGTTTCAGTCAAATCTGCCGGGTAGTTTTTGAGTTCATGGATGACATACAGACAAACATTCATTTTTATATATATAGATAAACTTCAAAACGTTTAACACAAAATTTACTCAACTTGGTAGAAAACAGATTATTCTTTCTGCATGCTGGACCTGAAACTCGACTAATGCTGTTGAAACCTTACAGCTCGCACTTTCGTTGAAGCTCCACCAGAGAACTGTATGTCCAGTATTCTCAAATCGATAGCCTTAAGAAACCCAACCGTTCTTTTTTTATCCCTCTATATTCAGGCCCCTCATTTTGAATTTTTCTAGGGGGTCAAAGGATTATACTCGATGCAAATTATACCGAAAAATAAACCACATCCACTTATATAGAAATACATTAAGTTATAAAAGCACAGGGGAGGTCGTTTGCTTCCTTCTGACCCCCTTAAATGACGGGCCAGTCTATACTTACAAAATACTTCAATGATGACGTTGGAATTCAGACAGGTATGATTATCGATTGATTTACAAACCTGCAGCTTTCTTCATCAGATGAGGAAGAGGTAGAGGTGGAACCCGAAGAAGACTCTGCACCTTTCACTTGGGCCGAGGCATCTCCAGTGTCGTCCCTCCCTCGCCGTTGCATCCGGGCATGTGAAGGACTTTTTTTCACCTCCATCTTGGAACGAGAGCCACATTTTGCTAGAATGCCTGAGAATGTTTAAAGAGTAAGTACATGAATATTGGATTGTATATTTTAGGAGAATTAGAATGCATGTCCTGTTGCGTCTTAAAATCAGCAAAATCATCAACACTTTAATACAGAATAATGTTTCGGAGGCAAGGGGCCGTGCACATAAATTTTGGGTCCCGTCACAAATGACTTTTTCGGGCCCCCTCCATATTTTTTACCAATATGTCCCAACATATATTTCAGCCCTCATTTTTAAAATATCGGAGCCCCGTTCAGACTCGGGCCCGGTCCAACAGGTGTCCCTTCACCCCTTTCCCCCTGTTCACGCCATGCCCGAAGGTTTGAGATTTTGTAATGGCACAAAAATGTATTTACGCCTCGAGACGGCAACCTACAATGGTAATTTAAGTGAATGGCGTCTGGTTTATGGTAATTTACAATCACACTTGAATGATGTCTCGGAGTAGAACTGTAGAATGACGTCTCGGAGACGTCAATCTACAGTTGCACCTAAAATGACAAGGAGACATCAAACTGAAATGGCAGCTGAAGTGAATGACGACGAGTATATGTTAATCTATAATGGCATTTGAATGGAAGTGCCTCTCGGAGACGTCAATCTACAGTTGCATCTAAAATGACACGGAAACATCAAACTGCAATTGTAGCTGAAGTGAATGACGACGAGTATATGTTAATCTATAATGGCATTTGAATGGAAGTGCCTCTCGGAGACGTCAATCTACAGTTGCGCCTAAAACTTCACGGAGAGATCAAGCTGCCATAGCAGTTGAAGTGAGTGATGTGCACGTTAATCTACGATGGCATCTAAATAGAATGATGCCTCTGATACGTCAATTACGCTGTTGCACCTAAAATGTTACGGAGGCATCAAACTACAATGGCTAATGAAGGGAATGACATCCTGTAAGCGAGCAGACGTCAACCTATACAACGGCACTTGAAGTAAATGACGTCTCAGAGACGATTAAGCTTCTACTGTGGCGCCTGTGATGAATGACGGATCCGGATGCCATTGCACATTAAGAGTCTTTACAATTTGATGTTAAGTTATCGCAGTATTAAGTCCTTACTAACGTATTTTAGGTGTGTGTTAAAGAATTAAAGACGCATTTATTTCTTCATATCAAATAGATTTTTTTTTCATTCTATATCATTGAGAATGATATCGAAATGATACAGCTACCATCGAAAATACATTAGATAAAATAGCAATTTCTTACCACAAGTGTCTTGCCAGTTAGGATGACGATCAAATATGAGTTCAAACCACTTTTCCATGATTAGTTACGGATAGTCACAGGATGTTATATCGTTTCGAAAGAGCCTCTGTTCAATCTGAACGAAGATATCTGTTAACTATATCTGGTGCTTATCTGATAATCGTTACTTATGTCTTGGTTGATTACAAATTGACTAGCATCGTTACATTTACACAATACAGAGAATTTAGATCTTTGATATTTGCATAATCTTTGTTTCATTGATAAATGCACAATAATTTCGTATCACTTCAACTTGTAGTTACTTCTGAACAAGTCCAAAATGTCAGTATTTGATATGAATGCCTACACGTTAGGAAATCATCTGTCAATAACGGAAAAACTGCCTTTAAAGGCAATTGATTGTGTTTGTTTACTTTGATGTAGCATTGCTGTTGTTGTATGTCCACAAAGAAACTGCACAGATTAGTCAAAGTGCCAAACTCTATTTTAAAACACTACTACACTTGATGATTCGAGAAGAGGCTAAGGTGACACACTGGTAATTCGAATGCACCAAAGACAACAAACGAAACAGCAATCTAACAAGTGTCTGGACAATTTGGACGATGTTCAAATATGACTTCAAACCACTTGATGGTAATGATCTGGAAAACCAGCGTAGGAATACTCAAGCAGTGATCCGGTGTATGTACTATTTTACCATATGTGGATCATTATTTGATCAACTGCGTTGAAGTATCGAGGTTTTAATTGCTTAAACGTGTACCATTTTTAGAACATTAGCGTATGATATAGCAGCATTCCACATTGATTTATTGATATCTGCTTACGCTTGCCATTGTTTTAATAAACTACAATAATTTCACAAAACGTTTTTATTTAGTTATTTCAGGACATCGTTTCAGTAAATGACTTTTCCACTAATGGCTTGCATAACGATAGTTCACAATGGTGTACCAAAATCTACGTTAGTGTAGCATAGCTGTAGTTCATAAAATTTTCAACTTGACTTGAAAGATTTGTCTTTCTCAATTCACTGTGGTTAATTACTTCTTAATTCTCCACAAGGTAGTACTTATTTTATTGACATATGATATATCTTATTTTTCAAACATAAAGCATATTTCTCTTCACAATGCAGTAAAACCTCATAATAAAGAATACCAATACAACGAAATATTCATTTCGACGAAATAAGTGTTTAGTCCTATTCTATTTTCCATTACATTGCTTGAATTCCGTTACAATGAAATTCTCGTTAGAACGAACAAAATTTGTAGTCCCTTGAAGTCGCTTGCAGTGTGAACGAACAAAATTTGTGGTCCCTTGAAGTCACTTGAAGTGTGAACGAACAAAATTTGTGGTCCCTTGAAGTCGCTTGAAGTGTGAACGAACAAAACTTGTGGTCCCTTGAAGTCGCTTAAAATGTGAACGAACAAAATTTGTGGTCCCTTGAAGTCGCTTGAAGTGTGAACGAACAAAATTTGTGGTCCCTTGAAGTCGCTTGAAGTGTGTCCCTTGTAACAGGATTGAACGGTATTTCTTGAAACAAATCGATCATAACATACTGAATATCACACGAAAGCAATAAAATAATTGTTACCATGGAATTCAAAGATATATGGTTGGATGGAAGATGAAGATGCATACGGATATTGAATGCTGAAATATATGAGCATATCTATGTAGTTGGGTGACCTGCGACTCAAGTACTTGAAAAATGGCTGCTTTACTGAGACATCGAAAGTAACATCAATGATGAAACATCACTTTCACAAATCACTTGCAGTCTTTCTGCAATAATAACAAGTATTCCAAAATATTCACAAAGGTCTTGCTCTTATATCTTTGAACGATCTGTAATGGTATAAGCTTCATTAAGGATTCAATTAGCTTGAGAAATAGTTTTTTAAAGGTCGCATCTTGTCTATAAACACAGGAGATAAAATAGGGATTGTAAAAACAGCAAAACACTTGACGCGATCAAAATGTTTTGCACCATTTCTTTCTTCTTCAAATAACACTCTTTCAGCGAGATGAATTTCAAATCTATAATTCGTTTGATACCAGTGATGAAGAAAGGAAATGTTTTAGAGAAAGCATTTTAAAAATGTTCCTAGTCAGTTTACAATGAATACAAGCTACTTTAAAAATAAAAAAAATATATGACAAATATTTCTCTGACTACGTTATCGTAGACAAAAATACTCTTTAACCACAAGATCAATACAAAATGCATTTTCCTGGATAGTTAAATTGCAACATTCTAGCACCAAGCAGAGTTCAGTAGGGAAAAAAGCGCACAGTATGTTGTAACTCAGGCAAAACGCCAGTTGGCGGGAGGTCATGTTCTTTAAAAGGCATCGATAGCTGGACGAAAAGAAGTCACGTTGATATCTGTTCGTTTCGTTTACGAGTTCAATTTATTTTCATTGAAATTCTTAGTATGGCTAGAATAGCGATATAAAATATCTGACGTGTCTTTTGGCTTGATGAGGAAAAATTACTTTCATAAGGGTTTGTTTAATATAGGTAGTCAATATAATTGACAGTGTAAAAATTAACATCCATGCATTTGTAACATAATTGAGGGATCAAGTAATTCCTTTTCTTGTCAAATGTGTGACACATTTGCATAATAAAATACATGATAATACTTTTGTCGACAGTAGAGACGTACCGAGTACTCGGTAACTACTCGGTACTCGGCCTACTCGGCCAATTTGCCGAGTACTCGGTACTCGGCCAAATTCTGATCAGATACTCGGCCAATACCGAGTAGTTGCAAAAAATTGAATATTGTCCAAGGCAGATACTAAAATTTATAGAAAAAAGAGCACGCATTATATTCTGCAATCATTTACACAATTAAAATTTATAAGTCAAATTTTAAATTTTGAGAATAATGAAGTTTAATGCTTCAATGGAATAAATCTTTATTTTAATGTCCCCAAAGTTGATAAAACTTATTTATGTAAAATTATGCAAAAAAAAAAGTCTAGAAAATATGGAATTTTTATATTAAAAATGTATTTTTGTTACAAACAAAAATTAGTTATTAAAAATTATGAAAATACCTTTGCTTAAAAAATAAAACAACATTAAAAGCACAGTGCAGGAACACTGCAGACACGTGTTTTGGCATTACAAGGAATTCCTTTTTCAATGCACCACATGGGAGCTCGTGGATTTAAAGGCATCCGACAAAAGTTGGATTTTTTTGTCGAATGTCTTTACATTCTTTAGCTCACATGTTATGCACTGAAAAAGGCGTTCTTTGTGGGGGGGGGGGGGGCAGAAACACATGTCTGCAGTGTTCCTGCACATTTGTTGTATTAAAATTATTTATGTTTGGCGGACTAAAACTATAACTGATTGGCATAAATTTGTTTTAATTCCAACTTGATTAATCATACCTTTTATTTATTTATTTTTAATTTTAAAAATAATTTTTTTGTAAAATTGTTGACACAAATAAAATTGTTTATATAATGCGTAAATTGAATTTCAGCAGGAATTTAGTTTTAAAAACTATTATATGGACAAGGAGGTCTATACTACTATTCCAATAAGTTCATAATTCATCACATGTGTGTGGGTGGTTCTTCATAAAACATAATTGGTACTTGGTAACTCGGCCGAGTAGTGAAAGGCCGAGTACTCGGTAACTCGGTACTCGGCCGAGTAGTAAAAGGCCGAGTACTCGGTACTCGGCTACTCGGCCAAAGTGCTACTCGGTACGTCTCTAGTCGACAGAAATACGCATTTGTATGTATGTAACTTGCGAGATCTCTATGTTCGCAACCGTTGGTTCTAGATACGCGCCTCTAATTGAAAAAAAATGGTCAAAGAAGATGCATAGTTAAGACAGTAAAAATTTGAAGTTAAACAAAATAAATTTTGAAAAAATACGAAATGTATTTTTTTATGTGCCCTTGGTTTCTAAAGTAATATTTTCAAAGACCAATAATATTAATGAAAAAAAATCGAAGCATTTATGACCTAATTCGAGCAAATAAAAGAGTTCAAAGTTCTAAGAGATCGTGCTTAAGATGATTATTTTAGAACATCCTATCAGAAGAGCACCAATAATGGCAAATGTTGATATAATAAACAGTATATATGTATTTTTTTCATTGCAATTTAAAGTAAAAGGAAATATTTTACTAAGATGAGTTAATAAACATTACTAAAAGATCGTACCATTTGAGAAATAAATCATAATTTTAAGTCTCTGTACTGCCCCGGAAAAGATCGAAATGACCACGAGTGTCAAGTCACACAAGGTTGCGTTTCATATCTCGGTGAAAATTGGTTGTACTGTCGAAGTTTTTGCATTCGATTTTTTTAGATGCTTATGATTTCCCTAAATATGAATAGGGCCATATAAAAAGTCAGATTTGTTTTTCATTTCTATTTCCAAGCTTTAATATCTTAACTTAGCTTCCTATTTTTTCGTAATTGGAAGTATTTATTAAGGACTAATGTCTGCGAAAATAGTGGTTCAGCAGGCTAAACGCAGCCAAATTGTGAATACCATCGCATCCGTTCCTTGCTAAGCCATAAAAAATATAGCTATAACATATTAACTTCAATATCCCTAGACATCTTACTGTACATTACTTCTTTTGTGACGAAATTATGGTTAGAACAAAACGAAGTTTTTATTTGTTCCCTTCGACTTTGTTACAACCGGGTGCGATTATATACATACATTTTACATATACAGGTAGTTATCAAAATAATGGAAACATCTATGAATAAAAGTGACATTTTTGAACACGTTTCGCAAGTAATAAGGAATAAAACTAGATATTTGATTTTTTATAAATATCAATGTATATATTCTGGTAGTATATGGTGGCTTAAAGTTCTGGAAGTGTTGGTGTTTTTTTTTCAAGCGCAAGAAATGTCGGACCTCTCAAATTAAAAAAAAGGTCTAATTGTAGGAGAGCGTCTACCTGGAGCAAGTGTAACTGAAACATCTCAACTTTTTGGCGTTTCTAGATTTACAGTATCTTAAGTCATGACAGCATACACACAGCGCGCTAAGACAAGCTCGGCAAAGTAAAATAGTGGGTGGAAAATAAGGCTCAATAAAAGAAACCGACGGTATTGAAGAGGATTGTAATGTCTAAAAAGCAAACAACAGCAGCGAAAGTGACCACAGAACACAATTATCATCTGGATTCACCAGTGTGGGTGATTACAGTTAGAAGGCAATACCATACTAATAAAGCATTCTTTATCAATCTTAAGTGTTTGTATTATTTTGATAACTACCTGTATATGCAGGGTGTTGCAAAACTAATGGTCCATACTAAAAGGGGTGATAGACCTTGCCAAAACAATCAACTTTCACAGTGCAATGTGGGGTCGGAAAGCAAACGACAGGCCGGGAGAAGGTACTTGGTACATGGGAAGGTACATGGGAAATGCAATAAAGACTAAAAACAACAATATGAAGACAAAAAGATCCTTTATTCATAACTTTAAAGCTACGTTATTTAGATGGTCACAAGTACTGCATCTTCCTCCAGCAGGTGTTGCCCGATTTATGAACATGTACCAACAAAGGTTCGAGGCATCATGTCAATCGCGTAACTAGTGGACCTTCCCCGAAAAATCGCTGCAGACCATTATGAAATGACATGAATATTCTAACGTGTGCGTTGCACTCATCGCTGATGTGAAGCTTGTTTTGTAGCTGACGGGCGCTTATTTGAGCATTTGTAATAAATAAAGGTTCTTTGTCTTCATATTGTTAGTATGCTGTTCAGTTTTGGTCTCCTTATCTTAAGAAAGATATTAATGTATTGGAAAGAGTTCAAAGGCGGGCTACAAGGCTAATAAATGGACTTTCTCACTTAGACTACGATTCCGGCCATAGAAGGCTGAAAATGTACAGTCTTGAGCAAAGAAGAGACCGAGGGGACATGATTCAGTTGTTTAAATTTATTAAAATGAAAGATGTTACGGTGCTGAAGTTTAGCACTGAAAACAGGACAAGGGGTCATTGTTTTAAGCTATTTAAATCTCAGGCTAACATGGATATTAGGAAAAATTATTCTTTTAGCAGGGTAGTGGAACCTTGGAACAGCTTACCGGAAGAGGTGGTAATGAGCAAGGGAGTAGATAGTTTTAAGAGGGCCATTGATCTTCACTGGGGATTGTAAATTGACTAGGACCAGTCTAGCTGGGCCCAGAGCCTGTTGCTGGTCGTCACTTTTGTATTTGTATTTGTTCTTGGTCTTGATTGCATTCTATATTTTCTGGAAACCAAGTACCCTCTCCGGCTTGTCGTTTGCTTTCCGACCCCACATTGCATTGTGAAAGTTGCTTGTTTTGGCAAGGTCTATGACCCCTTTTAGTATGGACCATTAGTTTTGCAACACAATGTATAGATATAGATAAATATATGTTCCTCAAAAGTGAAATTGCAACACTAAGAAAGTATGTGGGTAGTGTCATGCAAATTACAGGATTGGTAATTTTCTCGACCTTACCCTACCACTTAGCGGATACGCCTTAGATTTTACCCCACAAGGAGTCCGCGTAGTGAACCCCGTGTGGTTGGGTTCGTAGGTTGGTATTCGAAAATAATCCACAGACGTCGCGGTGAACTGCACCCGGAACGGCCAGCTTTGCTTGGAATTTACCCCTTAATATTTGAACCTGGGACACCGTGGTGTATGGTACGGACCATACCTCGTTGGCAAGGGTGCCCATATAGGGCAGCAAGGGGGGGGGGCTCGAGCCCCGCCCCCCCCCCCTCTTAAAAACTAGAACTTCCTTACTTTAATACTTTTTTCTTTGCAAAAATGTAAAAACATTTCTTCACTAGCCATTAATGAATATAAGTTATTGTAAATGTCAAATTTTAATGATTCTAATCTGTCCTGAAATCGGTTTCCATGAAGAAATATCCTGCTAAATCATGGTTAGAATATCTGAGCCCCCCCCCCCCCTGCAGTTCTGTATATGGGCGCCGATCCTCGTTGGTGTACTATGATTCTCATACTTGTGAGCGGGATGTGCAAAGGGCTAAAAAGCAGGGAACAAATATTTAAAATCAAATAGTTTACGTGAAATACACCGCCAGCTCCGTCATATTGAGCTCAGTCATGACTCAGTCACCACTCAGTCATGAATGAGCTGGCGGTGTATTTCACGTATTTCTGCTTTAGCCCAGACTAATGGTTGGTAATTTATTGAATATCAAATAGTTTATTCATTATCTAATGTGCTCAGTTCCGGTTGCCAGGCAGTTTTCAAAACAGGGTCCTCAACATGTGTGACCCGCTGTCAAACTGCCATCAATGTGTACCAGGGGCGTCCTGTGATCAAATGTTATGCCATCCCAAAACATGATGCTCGGGGCAGGACCGGTGTAACGCTTGGCAAAATGAGCTGGTTCGTAGCGTTTTCTGGATCAACGCTACATCTATCAATTCACCTTAGACCAAGAGCTTTCAAACTTTCACGACTCGCGGCCCCCTTTAAAGGATTGGAATTTTTCCATGACACCCAAATTTACTTCTATTACATATACATATCGAAATTCCCTCCAGAGTTTAGAAGCCTTATAGAAATAAATATTTACCAATACAGCAAGAACGCTGACCGTACTGGAGAATGCACAAGTTTTGTTCCCGAAATGTTCGATTTATGAACCTTTCGTATGGCGGCGGAATGAAGTCTAATTCTTATTTCACTCGCTGTAGAGAGTCACGATCAATCCTAAAAAATGCGGTTGTGATGATTTGGCGTAAATCACGTGGCCCCTGGGGCATAAACTCAAGATCTTTGGTGTAACAATATTTTAAAAAAAATCTTTTGAAGGTAGGTTCTGAGAATACGGTGACCACGAAAGAAGGTAATTGTCGACATAAGAACCTCGTCAAAAACCAACAACTAAGAAGCTCGCTATTGAGGAAATGGGACGCGTCCATCAGATAATAGGAGGTGCCCTATCTTGTTGGAAAACGAACGACCATTAATTGTGACTTTTTACAGCGAGTGACAGAAGAATTAGACTTAAGACTTGATATCTGGAATCATCACGAAAGGCTCACGTATCGAATATTTCAAAAGCAAAACTTGTACAATTTCTTCCTCCAGTAAAGTCAACGTTGTTTCTGTATTGGTAATATGTTTCTTAAATAGGTCCTGAAAGCACTTTGCCACAAAACTCGGACACCTCGCGGTACCCCTTTCCAATTCTTGCGGGCCCTCAAGGTGCCGCGGCACCTAGTTTGAGAACCCCTGCCTTACACAGAAACGAGATTTATCCGTGAACAATACCCGATGCTATTTGATGGCCTAAACTGTAAAAACGATTCAGAAACGTTTCTGGAAAATAATAGGCAGCTGATGTGTCTAATTCCTACCAGTAATATACCTTACAAAAACCGGGAATGTTTTCCGCTAAAATTCGGTAACCTTCCTGAAGTTATCCTGGAAGCCTCCTGAAAATTTCAGAAATCTTTCCATTTGAAGCCAGTCGTGTTTCTGGAACTGCGGAGTAAATTTTTGGCAGGTATAATATAAAAGTTTGGCACCTTCCTGATTTATAAAGGAAATTCCATAAGCAATAATAGAATCAAGGCCAAAGCTAAGCCAGATTTGCAGCAAGTAACGAGAATTTTACTCGCCTGCAATTGTTGCAAAGCCAGCGTATCCCACAAGTTTTCGTTCCATTTAAGAGCTTAACCAGCATGGATGGGCGGTATTCGAACAGAGGTCGACACACTTTATAAGTACGCTTAGTTAATCTTTAAACTGGGAGCTAAAAATATTTTTCACAACAGTGAGAAGTCTGCATTCCTGCCACTTGTAGCAATTCAGGAAACTTTTTGGCAATGATACTGGATTTTTCCAGGAAATGGATGAAAACCATTGAAATCCCGGAACGTTACACATAAATACTCAGTAAAGTTTCGGAATTTTTTTACAGTGTATGTGCGACGGTATTGACACCACGCCACTCTTCTAGACCAGTGTTAAGTTGTCAATGGTTCCCCTGTGACTAGTAATCGTGCACATAACTTCACAGGGCATCATGATTTGGGGTGGCATTATGCTTCATCACATTAAATACACGGAATACAGGAAGATAATGGCAGGCCGCATGTCGCACAGGGAATTCGTAACACTCCGACCGGATTTAACGTAATTTCCTGGCCGACAACCTCTGGAGATCTGAATATCTGAATCCCATTGAGCATCTGTGGACGTGACATGAACCGATCTCATTTTACTGTCTGACCACGGATTGTATGGAAAGACAAACATCCGTTTTACAGCCGAAAATGGACGAATCTATTATTTTTTACCGATGTCAGCTTTTGCAGAAGCAGAGTCTCATTCAAGTGAGAGGAATACGCGCATCAAATTTTTACTTTTACCCCTTATTCACATAGATTCGTCTTATCTGGACGTTTGAAAATTCCATGCAATCCGTGGTTGGACAGTACGTGACATGAACCGAGGACCACTGGCACAAAACTTGCCGGCACTAAAAAATGCTCTATTCCGCATCGAGCCATGTGAATGCAATTCTGAGAAAAAAAAAGATGTATATATGCATAATTATTTACCAGTGTTAAAATAGCGCGCGTCCAATCTTTTGCATGCGTCAAACAAAAATTTTCTCTCTCTCCTCTAAAGTTGCGATTACATGACTTACGTTGTTCTGGCTTTGAGGTACAGAATTTACTTAAATAAACCATCAATGAATTCATGAATATTGTGCTTCGCCGGATTGAGGCCAATGTGTCTGCCTGAGTGAGGCACATTTGATAAAAATGAACTGGTTAATTGTTAATCATTTTTGTCCATTTTTTAATCATTTGCATATCCATCTTACCGCTATCACTCTTGTCCTTTATGTACATTATTTCTTGGTGTTGCAATATTACTTTTGAGGAGTGTATACACAAAACAGAATATTTATGAACAGACAGTAGGTATTTATTCCATTGAAAATAGTTTTTAAGTCAGTCTGTGCTAATGTATTACCTTTTTTTAAATATTTGGTCGAGTAATGGTTCTGAAGGATGATAAAATTGATGCATCTTTTGTTTATTTAGATAGGAGGATTTTATTGGCTGGGGGTTGGGTTCCCATTTTGATACGATCATTTATTGCTTTCAGTTTTTACTTTTATTTTCTTAAATACTTCCACAAGCCAATCAGAAATAAAACTGCATTGTGTAAATGTCTACTAAAACCTTTGTAGTATTTCACTGTGTGTAATAATACTCCATGGATGTAGTATATAACTAGATGCACAACTTCGTTGCTGCTACTACTGGCAGTCATTGAACTTACGAATCGTGAATTAAAGGGGAAAAAGTGTAGTGAAACAAAGTGTGAATGGCAACGCTGTTTGCATTCACACTTGTATCTGGCTGCGACAAAAGTTGTTTGCGCGCATGCGCTTTTCGGACGCTTGCCCGTCTATGTAGAAGCCTTGGTTGCCTATGGAACCGGTTTCTCGTTGTGTACCTAGTAAATACTACATCTATGTAATGTTGTCTGATAGCAAAGGGCAAGGTATTCTTAATCTTACAACACAAAATTGTCAAAACTATACTCACCACCCCTAGACGGTGATTTTTTAAGCACTTTTCTCTTCTTAACTTCTTGATCTTGCTCCGATTGGCACTCTTCTTCGGACGAGGAGGAAGTGGGCGTGGCAGAGGAGGATTCATTGTCTACATTTAGGGTGTCTCGTCCTTTGCGACGCTTGTGACGACGCCTTTCTTCTTGACGACGACCATATTCGTCTCTAAGCTTATCGTCTACGTTCATGTTCAGAACCGATTTCCGGAAATCCTACGGAAAAGAACAGCTTTATTTGTGGAAATATAGCCTGACGTGGTTTTATGCGTAAGAGATGTAACTTTAGTGTTTAATTTTGTGACTATGAATGAAACTAAATAGAACTTGAAAATTATATGAAGCTAAGCCAACGCTCATCAGAAACCGACCACTCAACTTAAGATATCAAAGACTTTAACCAACCAAATTCAGAGATTTTCATAACGGTACAAGTCATCTAAAATTTGATTGGTTGACCACTTGTTGCTAAACAGTTTACCCTTTTTTAAATAAGGCTTGGCTTAGCTTTTTAGGCATTGCCATGCAATAGAGTAGGTACTTATATTTCTCACAATATATTCTTAGAACTCTCAATAGTGCACTGACTAAAATGAGACTCGCATGTGTGAAAGATTCTTGAATGTCAAAATTTGTCACTTTAAAGTTATCAGCAGGATTCAGCAACTTACAAATATCAGTCAGCGGTGACGTCATGAAGTGACGTTGTAGTGATCTTTTCAAACTGTCATAAAGGGACTGGTCACAAATTAATTGTTGCAGTGACATTGCTGTGAAGTCACAGGAAACATATCACGAATGTGGCACAGTGGGACTCTTGTAGGATGCTGCAATTCTTTCACTTTACCACTTGTGACAATTGTTACTAGCAGTGATGTAATGCTAATTTTGGCATGACTGTTGTGCTATCAGGTAAGCAATGTAAGCGGTTGTCGATATCTTCCGATTTAGCAGAAAACTGCTAAAAAATATACTGCAGTTAAGCATTTTTCGCTAAAAGGTAATAAAAACGGTGGAGGGTATGACTCTACAGTTTTCATTTAACTAGTTTTAAATTGACAGAAATAAAAGCAAAATTACATTGTAAATAAACTTTTATAATCGAAACATAACCAACCTTGTTTGGCTCATCGGAAGCCCTAGCGTTTGGAGAAGCATCTCTAGAGAATCCTCCATGAGAAACTGGTTCATCTACTGTCAGCTGTTGCTTTGGAAAAGTAGGCGAAGTTTGGATTTTTTCTGGTATCGTGATTTTAGTGTCCGTACTGGCCTTGCTGTCATAGCCATAAGTCCTAGGAGAAGTGGGCGTCGTTGTGGGCGTGACTCTGGGAGAAGTTGGTGTCGTTGTGGGCGTGATTCTGGGAGAAGTGGGCGTCGTTGTGGGCGTGACTCTGGGAGAAGTTGGTGTCGTTGTTGGCGTAATTCTCGGAGAAGTTGGAGTCGTTGTGGGCGTGATTCTGGAAGATGTGGGCGTGGTTGAAGAGAAGCGACTTGGGCTTGGATAGTACTTGTTGATGTACAAGCTTGTTGGGCGGGACGAGATAAATCGTTGCCTTCTGGCGGGAATGTCTTCCGGAACCACTTGGCATGATGCTTCTGCCATGATTGTAGCCTGATTTGGCTGTAGAAAGGAAGGACGATGACATAATTGGAAAAAGAAAGAAAATGACATAAGTGACAACAAGGGAGGAAGTTAGCCCTCCACAGCCCATTGGGTTTAAGCTTTAATTGCTAATCCATGCAAGTTAATACATATAAATGGTGATTGGAAAAGAATGGTGGGGTTTCATAAGGCCACGATTTCTGGTGAACTTTGAATGATAAAGCAAGTTGTAAAGTTTTAACTGGCAGTCACTAGATGTATCTGCGTATTGTCGTACGTGTACCACTTGTAATTTAGTATTCAGTACGTGAAAATGGCAATTCAGGGAGTGATTTAGCACTTTATGATGACTCGTCCCCCCACCTCCAGGTCACCTGATCTAACACCATGTGATTTTTTCCTGTGGGGATATCTATAGCATACAGCTTTTGTACCCCTTTATCTGCTAATCTGGAATTGAAAAGTTGGACCACTGTGGGAATAGCTTCTGTGACTGATTACATGCGACAACGCGTATGCAGGAGTTTAAGTACAAATGTGATATCGTTCAGGAGTCAGGAGGGAGGTCCTATAGAACATCTTTAGAATGATTTCAGCACTCAAACAAATTTCGTTTTTGTACCATTTTTAATCTCAGAAATAAACAAGTTTGAAGCCCCACTGTTCTGTTTGTATCACCCAGTACATTCATGCATTCAACTTATAATAAAGTTAGAAACATACATCTATTTGCCTTTTTTCCTTCTTCGTGACAGCAAGGGTGGAAGTAGTTCCATTATGCGTGCTGTCCTTCTCTGGTGAAGTTCCTCTGGTGACGAAGTGTTTCACGTCTTCATCCGAGTCGGATTCCTCAGATTCCGTCTCTTCTTCGGACTCCGATTCTTCGGAGGTAAAATCTGCTGGTGCTTTACAGTTTATCCTGCTCAAGAGAAAGCACACGAACAGTGCCACACAAGCAAAAGTGTTGATTTGTAAGTGTTAGTTAACATGAAAGGAATTTTCTCTTTTGGTTTTTTGTTAATTAATGTAGGAAAATATAACTTTGTTACAAAAGATGCATTTGCAAACTCTTTTAGTTCATAAATGAGGTTTATAGTCCAATAAGCAATTCGGTACAATATGTGTTATATATTTTTGAGTTTGTGTTACTTAACCGTTTTCCTGCTAAGCGTGACATACGCACGCACAAACACACACACATTAACACATTATTTTACCCCATGTATAGATATATACATACATTTACGTTATTTTCAATATCCTGAGAAGAAAAATTTTAGAGGTCTTGTTCACCAAAAGTTTGATTCATCAAAAGAAAACAAAAAAGCATATTTTCAAACGCCATGTTTCACAACATAAAGATCTGCTGATGATGTAATATTCAACAAAACAATAAAACTCCCAAATAACAAAGTATAATGATACATTTTTTGCTGTTGGATAGAACAGGAAATAATTACCTTGCTTGCGATTCAGATGTACCCGTTCCATTTATCAGAGGTTCAACGTTTTCTTTACTACGTGATCTTGAGTATCCACCGTACGTGCTGTTATTCAAACCACCATAACTGTCTCTTCTGTACAGGCTATCTCCCCTGCTGAGACTATTCTGACGCGATAGAGCATTTGCACTGTTCGTGAGACTGTTCTGCCTGCTTACTCTATCTGCACCAGAGATACTGTTTTGCCGAGACAGTCTATCAGAGCCCGTGATGCTGTTTTGTCGGGACAGATTTTCCCCGCCTTTCGCAGAAGACAGATTCAGCTCTGATCCCCCCATGGTATTCTGCCAGGTTATCCGGTCTGATCCGGTGAGACTGTTCTGCCTGGACAGTCGGTCTGAGCCTGTTATACTGTTCTGCCTGCTAACACTTCGTCCTCTGTATCCGTAGGACGTTGGCTTGGAATAGGAGGAATAGTTCGTACTGGGTTTGTTGTAGTCGGACGTGTATCCCATCCTGTTTCGGTCGGATGCGTAGCCGGACTTGCCGTAGTCGGACGTGTAGCCGGATTTGCCGTAGTCGGACGTGTAGCCGGTTCGATCAACAGATTTTTCCCTTGCTGGTGAGATGTATGAGGATCCATACATTGAAGAGGATGATGGCGTGTATGAAGGCTTTGAGTAAGTGTTGTATGATGCTCCATATGGACTCTGAAAAAAAAAAAGGTTATTTGAATTCTGAAATTTAGAATTCAAATTACGTTTTTCGCAATCACGACAGGACCCCACTCATTGGACTTATTTTTCTAGAAACGACTCCTGTCCCCCCAAGCCTGCCCTTCCTCTTGGGGGTTACTTGTGCTTAGTTGGGTATGTGTGTGCAGGCGCACATGCGTGCATGTGTAGGCTTGTGTGTGTGCGTAGACCTGTGTGTATGCACTTAGGCGTGTGTGTATGTGTGTAACGGCTTATGTGTGGGAGTGTGTATGTGCGTAACGATGCGTGTGTGTGAGCGTGTGTGTGTGTAGGACATGGACGCCACTGACCAGGAGAAGCGGCTACCGGGAGTCAGTGCTCAGGACCGGAGGCCGAGGGGCGGTGGTGCTGCAGAGGCCCCTGGTCCAAACTGAAAAAGGAACCACAACGCCAAGGATCGTCAAATGAGAACAATGAGCAATCGTGATTGCTCAAAAAAAACAAGCTTTTAAGCAAGCAACAATCAAGCAAGCAACAATGAATCCTGAAAATTATGCTTCCGTGCTCGCCACTTATCAGCAAAATTTCATTTTATAGATATAGCAATATCTAATACCGAACAATTTGCGAATGGTGATTTTGTCTACTGAATACATTTATGAAAGGCAAAAGCTTAATCTAAAGTAGCATCTTATGTACTGTTTGTTTTGCTGTATGTGTTGTTTAATCGCATTTAAAATTTGATGCTTTACTTGCCCAAAGAGTACAAATTTAAAGGAGTACGACTTAGCAAAATTTTGGGTTATTGTTGCAACAGCTTCTCGGAGTTCTTTTGAAGTTTTCACAGAAATTATGTGAATTGAAGAAGTAGTCTCTTCATTAAGCAATTTTACATTAACAATTGGGTTGTTTACGAAATTTTAAAGGTTTTTTTTTTTTTTTTTTGAGAAAGAGCATGCTTAAAAACAGAGGATTTAACCATTTTTTAAAATAATTTGACAAATTTTAATATTTTCTAAAATTTATTTTAATTGGTGCGTTTATTCAATGTCATTTTTTACGCTTCTGCACATGACATCACACGTGATGAAATGCGATTCACTGATGCCGTTAGCGCAGAGCTCAATATTTAATTCACTTCTTTACTTACGTGTACTGGCAACGATATGGCAAGAGTATAGAGCAATATTTAATTCACTTCTAAATTATCATATGCTGAAAACGCGGTAGACAGCAAGCGAAAGCATTCAGTGCGCCAGTGGGGTAGGGTTTCATGATGATATAAAGATCACGCCTTATTTACAAAATCGGCCATTAAAAAAATAATTAAAAATTGAACGTTGGGAGAATGAAAGATTTTTCTCGCTCCATGTTGTATTTTTTTGCTTATTCTATCAATTTCAGTGACTAAAAGTAGTACTTTTGACGGAAGGAAACAACCACATTGTTTTGCAGGATATGGTTTGAAATGAAGTCAAAACATTGATGTATCGGTTCCTTTTATGATAGAAACGCAAAAATGGTTGAATGTTACAAAAGTTTTAGAAATCATGCTAAACTTAGTTCATTTTAAGCAAAAACATGACAATTCAGTAAAGTAGTGAAAGGACTAAATGTTAAATGATAATATTATATTTAGATTCTTACCGCTCCGTAACTTCGTCCTGGTGTGCCATAGTAAGTTCCACTGGGCTTCTGCAAAATATTGAAAAAAATCGATTAGAACAACATTTCGATAATGCAGTTTTAAACACGCAATTTTTACCGTACTTTATTACAATGACCACTTACCGTTTACTGTGAGCAAAATCATTCCGAAATGTTTTTAAATAAAGTGTAAATCTAATTTTATTTAACATTATATCTATGGAACTATAATCATATTTAAAAGCGTTCGGAGAAAAGAAAAATAATTGATTCAGTCATCCACACGGATACTACAATTGAATCAGCAGACTTTTATTCAAAAAAAAAAAAAAAAAAAACAATGAAAAAGATCAGAGAATGTATCGTTTCTTTGTTTTAGAAAATAAAATATGCTTAATAAAGTCAACTCTCGATAACTCGAAGCTCCAAAGGACCGTTAAAACCTTCGAGCAATCGGTAGCTTGCGTTATCAAAAATTACTTTCTCAGACATCTCAAAAATAATTTGTATTTTCTTTTTCAGGAATAGTGCATAATGGGTAGACTATAACACTTATGGTTTGGATAAAACTAGCTATTAAGTATTTCGTAAAAACATACTTCCAAAGAATACATTTTACTAAGATACTTTGAAAAGAGAAGTTTTTTGACTACTTACATTTTTTTATCGCATCTTAAAACTTCAGCAAATTTGTATGTCGTAGTCCCAATTTCTTTTCACTTAATCTCACTTGATATTGCTTTTAAACGTCTTTTTGTACTTAAGGCAGATGGTTTGAGTCATCCGGAAAATAAAGCCTACTTTTTACTTTCTTCTACAGGGGTGATTGTAACTCCATGAAAAAATACCTGAACTTTTTTTCCCAAGAAGAACAAGTGTTTTGATGGGCATATATATGCATTACGTGTATGTACACATCATATTATGTATATAAATAATTTAGATACCTAGTTATTTGTTGGGGCTAAAACTCGAAGTTTTAATTGGACTTCATACGTCCATGTGCATGGTGGGAATTAAATTCTTTTAATTTTTCTCATTTCTTAAAATTTTTCAAAGAATGTTTTATTTTCCTCCTTTGTAACTGAATCCTTAACCATTAATTACATTCATTTACTAATACACTAAAGCCTAATACACCAGCATTTTTTAATGATTCCCGGTTTCTTTTATGAGTATTTGTAGAAGAATGTTGCATTGCAATAATGCCTTCACACCATCATTAGCAAATGTAAAGGGCTTGTTGCAAGAAACACAAAACCAAAATCCAGCCCTATCAATTTTTTTACACTATATTTCCATCTTTTCATTGTAGGAATCCACTCTGTTTAACCATTCCCAATTAAACTTGTTCTTCTTTCCTGCATCGATGGAGCCAATATCTTCAGATTTATCCAGATACCTCATTTTTTAAATGAGAACATGCAAAGTTCAAATGAATAAATTTATCAAACAAAAATAGTAGCGAAATGAAAAGTAAGAATTAACTAAACAAACTAATTTATATTTACGAGGAGCATATTAATAACGATAAAGTATAATTAGAATTAGTTCAATAACAACAGAACGAACGCAGATAAAGATCATAAACCAGAATATAAAATAAAGAAAATATTTGCATACGATCAATTCCTCCAACTGCCATAAAGAACAAAGACAGGAGTCGAAGCTCTTATCCCTTTTCTCTTTCTACCTTCCCCCAGTTTACAAAACATGACCGTAGCTTACGCTTTATATTGATACCAAATGTCTTCAATTTGGATTTTTTCGTTTCATTAAACATCGCCCTAAATTTTACTAAAATGAGTTTTTCTGAAAATATAGAAGTTCCGGTATTTTCGAAGATGAAGATACCGGAATTCAAGATGAAAATACCGGAAATCCTGTAAAATACCGGAACACAATCCCCCTGCAGTCTATATCTAACATATAGAAGTAAGTATTGGATTCGTGCAAATTTTCGAATTTCGAATTTTAACGGATTCGAACGTTTTGAGATGTGCTGAGTCCATTTCGATCATTTTTGGAAAATGTCTGTATGTCTGTCTGTGTGTGTGTGTCCGTGTGTGGGTCACGTCTGTGTGTGACCAGATTTTTTTTGTGGCCGCTCTGCAGCAAAAAATACCGCATGAAATCGAACGAAATTTGGTACACATATGTGCCCCTATGTGAACTTGTGCCCATTGGTTTTTGGCGCGAATTCCTCCAAGGGGTGTGGAGCAATGGGGCGTTTCTTGAGTTATGCGTGCCAGCTATTCCCCAGGAAGTAACTAGCGGAATCAAACAAAATTTGGTAAATGTGTTGCCCTTAACAAGTACAGGAGCTGATTCAATTTTGGTATCAATAGCTCAAACGGGGGTTGAGCTATAGAACGATTTTTGTCGTCAATTGTGACTGCTGTATCTCAAGAAATAATGAACGGAATCAAACAAAAATTTATGGACAAGTAGCCCTTAGATGGTATAGAAGCTGATTCTATTTTGGCGTCAACAGCTGAAAAGAGGGTGGCGCAATTGAACGTTCTTTTTTTTCCATTGTGAGTGCCATATCTCAAGAGGCAATGCTACGTTCTGTATGAAATTTGTAATAAATGTGAATCCATATGTAAACAGGCGTTGGTTCAATTTTGGCGCTAATCGCAACATGGGGGGGGGGGGGCTGATTTATTTTTGTGTATGAATAAAAATAGCTTTATTAATGCAACAATAAGAAAAATAAATCGTAACAGGCTGTCGTCTGCGTATTTCTCGTGATTTTAATTGTATCGGAAATGTTATCTCATTGATTTAAAATTTTAACTGTTGCCATCTTGTGATTGTTAACAAATAAATGTCTAAGTTTTAAAGCAAGGCTTTTTAAATTATATTCAATTTTCATTCTTTGCTTTACTTTTAAAAGAAATCGGGAATTCGGAAGGTCGTCAAGTTTTGGAGTCTGTGATTTTGTTTTTGTTGGGAATAATACTTCCTCGTCAATTGCAAATAAATTACCCCCCCCCCCTCCTCCCGCCGCCCTCACACACAAGCTGATAAGCAAAGCAATGTGTCAAAGGGGAAAAAAACAAACTTTTTCTTTTCTTATTTTCACTGCATTTTTATGCAAAAAATGGAAACGAAACTCTGGTAAAAACTTCGACTTAAAAGGAGTACATTTGAGTTATACAGACAACTGTGTATTGAAAACACAAAATTGTTTTGGAGACCGAATGAAAACTTCGAGATGAAGGGATATTCGAGTTAAAAGGCTTCGAGTTATTTAGAGTCTACTGTAAATGTTTTGGATTCAACGATTTGTTTTCACTATTGAGTTTTTGCCTTCACTGGCATAATTGTACTTTCATAAATAGAACAACCAATGGGTATAATCGTAGCGTGACCACGCGTCCGAATTTCAAGCTCCCGTAAGGCTTTGATCGGCAGTTCAGGTGACTGACTGAGTTTCAACTCGGGAGATAAATATGGCAGTAAAATATTTTCCTGAACTCCGAGGACCACACTTGGTACCCTTCCGAATCCTAAGCATACCACGTACGACATAAATGATATTTTCTTAATAATTGGGTAGTTTCCGAATTGTATTTTTTTATGAAAGAGCACGCTTAAAAACATGGGATTTAACCGTTTTTTAAATAGTTTGACAAAGTTATATATACAAAGGTAAGTATGTTTTAACAATGGGATAGTTTCCAAAATTATAAAAGTATTTTTTTCTGATAGAGCATGCTTAAAAACATAGGATCTGACCATTTTTTAAATAATTTATTTAAGTTTAATATTTAAAAAAAAAGTACTTAAGCCATTGCGCTTTCATTGTTTACACTTCTGTCGTGTGACATCACAAATGATGAAATGCCATTCTACGTTGCCATTCACAGAACAAAATATTTAATTCGCATCTTTACTCACGTGTATTGGCAACGATATGGTTGATAGAAAGCGTAGAGCGCAATTTTAATCCGCTGCTTGATTATCATAACATGGAAACGTAGTAGAAAGATGCGCCAAATTGCATCATTTGTGACGTCATAACGACCACGCCTTGTTTGAAAAATCAGACATTTTAAGAAATTAATTTAAAAAAAAAATGTTGGGAAAATGAAAGTATTTTCTGGGCCCATGTATTTTTTTTTTTTTTTTTTTTTTTTTGCTCATTCTATCCATTTCAATGACTAAAATTAGTAATTTTGACTGAAGGAAACCACCCCATTATTTTACTCGGTGCAATTTCATTTTTTACGCTTCTGCACATGACATCACAAGTGATGAAATGCCATTCATTGATGCCATTAGTGCAGAGCGCAATATTTAATTCGCTTCTTTACTCACACGTACTGGCAACGGTATGGTTGATAGCAAGTGCAATATTTAATTCGCTACTGAATTATCATAAGCTGGAAACGTCGTAGACAGCAAGCTTAAGCATTCAGTGCGCCAGTGAAGGTGCGCCGAAGTACATCACTTGTGACGTCATAAAGACCACGCCTATTTTCAAAATTGGACATTTAAAAAAATTTATTAAAAATTAAGCGTTGGGAAAATGAAAGATTTTTCTCGCTCCGTGTTATTATTACTATTATTACTTATGTTTATATTATTATTATTATTATTTTGCTTATTCTATCAATTTCAGTAACTAAAAGTAGTAGTTTTGACTGAAGGAAACAACCCCATTGTATTAGAGGTGAAATGAGTGACCTAGTACAGATGTCAACCGTAGCGGTAATTTACGGTGTTAACTCTACTTAAAAAAAAGAAAGTAAATAAAATAACGTTTTACGTAAATATGAGGTTTATAATATTAAAAAAAAAAAAATCATGTGATGTGACGAAAGTGCACATTTAAAGACAAGTATTGATTATGAACTCATTTCATGTAACTATTTCCCTTGTCTCGTACGTTACTGACCCTGCTCACAATATTCTGCTCTGTTTCCGTTGGAATTTAATACAGGGTCCATTATGAAAGTAATGAGCATAATGTTATTGTGACGCGACGATAGATGGTAGCACGGTAAAACTGGCTGGAAAATGTGGTTGGGGACATGCCCTTTCAATGCATCCGGTCGTCAGTTGAGTTCGAGCAGTGTGAGAGGAGATACGTGCCTCCGCTTGAAGTGTGTTTTCAACTTTTGTAACATGACACGATGGAGCGTTCGCTTAAACAACGAAACGCCGTAAAGTTTTGCGTGAGGCTTGGAAAAAATGCAACCGAAACATTCCAGATGTTGCAAGAAGCCTTCAAGGACGATTGCATTTCAAGTCACAAAGCCTTCATCATTACCAATTTCCTGGTCCGGAGCAACACCCCGGTGATCCCTCACCGACTTACTGTCCCGACTTAGCTCCATGTGACTTCTTTTTGTTTCCGCGACTCAAGAGAAAGATGAAAGGAAAACACTGGGAAACCGTGGAAAACATCCAACACCATGTTACAACGTTCCTGAGAGGCATTCCCTTCAAGGAGTTTCAGGGTGCCTTTCAGGCGTGGCTAACACGTCTCCGCAAGTGTATTGATGCAGGAGGAATGTATTTTGAAGAATATTGAACATTTGTACAAATTACGATCAATAAACAAACTTTGCCAGTAAATGCTCATTACTTTCATAATGAACCCTGTACCTTACATACAGTTTAAGATATAATTGGGAGAAAATTTCGGAATTAAAAGTATTTATGTTTTTTATAAGCTCGAGTCCATTTTAGCGTCACCCCCGAAAAAATCTCAACGGGGAGGACTGTCCTCTCCGCCCCTCGGCAGTGTCGCTACTGGATGAATCCATAAGTTTTCGACAATAAATTTAATTACAACTAAAACGTGACATAGATTATTTTTCACTAGCTGTTTGCGGATCACATGAAAATCGCCAACGGACCACAGGTTGAGAATCAGTAGCTTAGACCATGATACAGCCCAGACAGGGGTGCCCATCCCCCCCCCCCCAAGTTCAATGGCGCATTCCCCACACCCCAAATTTTAAACCCCCTCCCCTTTTTTATTTTCTAGCTCCCTTTTTTTATTCCATTTATTTTTACTTTCTTCTATATCTAATATATAGAAGAAAGTATTGGATTCGTGCAAATTTTCGAATTTCGAATTTTGACGGATTCGAACGTTTTGAGGTGTGCTGAGTCCATTTCGACTATTTTTGGAAAATGTCTGTCTGTCTGTGTGTGTGTGTCCGTGTGTGTGTCACGTCTGTGTGTGACCAGTTTTTTGTGGCCGCTCTGCAGCAAAAACTACCGCATGAAATCGAACGAAATTTGGTACACATATGTGCCCCTATGTGAACTTGTGCCCATTGGTCTTTGGCGCGAATTCCTCCAAGGGGGGTGGAGCAATGGGACGTTTTTTCAGTTACGCGTGCTTGCTATTCCTCAGGAAGTAACTGGCGGAATCAAACAAAATTTGGTCCATATGTTGCCATTAACAGGAACAGGTGCTGATTCAATTTTGGTGTCAATAACTGAAACGGGGGTTGAGCTATAGAGCGTTTTTTGTCGTCAATTGTGACTGCTGTATCTCAAGAAATAATGAACGGAATCAAAGAAAAATTTATCGACAAGTAGCCCCTAAAGGTTATAAGTGCTGACTCTATTTTGGTGTCAATAGCTAAAAAGGGGGTGGCGCAATCGAGCGTTCATTTTTTTTTATTGTGAGTTCCGTATCTCAAGAAGTAGTGCTACCTTCTGGATGAAATTTGGAATAAATGTCAATCCATATGTAAACAGGCGTTGGTTCAATTTTGGCGCCAATTGCTCCATGGAAGGCTTTTTTTATGTGTGAATGAAAATAGCTTTATAAATGCAACAATAAGAAAGATAAATTGTAATCGACTGTCGTCTGCGTATTTCGCGTGATTTTAACTGTTGGAAAATAACCAGAAAATCGCGATGATTTAAATTTTTTAACTGTTGCCATTTTGCGTTTGTTAACAAATAAAATATTTAATTAATTCAAGCAAGGCTTTTAAAATAACTTTCAATTTTCGCTCTTTGCTTTGCTTTTGTAATAATTCAGACATTCGCATTTCCAGCGCTCGAATACGCTATCTTGCGGTGATTTATAAAACTGCCGGGAAAACTAAAACATTGCCACATTGCGTTCCACGTATGTCTGCTGACGTAAAACAGGCAGTTTGTTCTGAGTATTTATTAACGCAATCGATGTGTCTTAGTTTGCTTTCAGCTACGGAAATTAATTCGTCCCTTAGTAGTATTCTCGAGCTTCTCAAAATAATGTTAGTTTTCATTATTTCCTTCTAAAATATGAGTTGATTGAGAAATGGTGAAAGCGAAAATTCTGGATTAACAAACTTGGATAACGTTATAAAGGTAAAAAATTTTATTGTTTTGTATGAATTTGTAAGAATATGGGTTTTTTTAATCTTAAATTAATTAAACTAACCATATTTTACAGCAGCATTTAGTTGGAATGGACAGTATGCAAAATATTTTCTTGAATATATTATCGTAGAACAAAATGAAAAATGTTTAACCGAGAAAGAATTTACTTTATTCTTTTTATTCTCAGCTGAAAGGTTTCGCCAAATTTGTTTAGGGTTATAGTTTTAGTATTGTGCGAGCAAAGTAGCCTTGGCGAGATTTCGCGTTTTTAGTTAAACCATTTTTAATTTTTATCATGAGTGGAATAAAATGGTAGTAAGATTACAGAATTCGATAAGTAAAAAGAAATAATGGTCAATCAACTGAAAAGAAAACTACCACCATATATCCGTGAAAATTTTGTTGATGATTTGCATAACATGACATAATTAAATCGTAACTCAGAAATTAGAAAAATCGAAACAGAAAAATTTTAAATTAACCGATTCTGGAATTCGAGAGAAATAACTCAGCTACAAATGCAAAACAATAAGTGCTAGCCAAGCAAGGCAAAAAAGTGTCATCTTCTTTCGATAATAATTTGTGATGTCACATTGAATTTTCTAGCATTAATTATTATTCTTGTCAGGCCACAATTATTATTTAGTTTTATCAAGAATATCGAATTCAACATCGTGGAAATAGCTGCTTAGAACTACGAACTACGTAGTTTGCATTAATCTTTGACGTTTAGTAATGCTTCTTGAATTCTCATTTCTTTCTACGTGGGCCAGAATATCCACAAGACTTTGAAAATTAATTTTAAAAGAATAAAGCGAAAAAATCATACATACGAAGAAAAATCACAACACTTTTAGCATTTTCTTAGTTACCACATGCGTTTGTTTTAGTTTTTACGTTCGCCATTAGACAGTGACTGCAGCGCCCCCTATAGTTCGTTGGAGTTGCGAATTGGGATGGTCGTCAAGTTTTTGCATGTGTAATTTTGATTTTGTCGGGAATATTGCTTCCTCGTCAAGCATGGGGAGGGATCAGAAAAAAAAAAGAAGAAAAATATAGAAGAAAGTTTCGTGATGGCCACAACATACTAGTTTAATATGTTTTATTTATTTTTTAAAATATTTTTTATTTATTTATTTTTTATTATTGTTATCAATATTATCATTTTAGAAAAGTTCTGTGCTGCGCCAGTGACACAAACACAAACTAAATAAATGAATGAAATAAAATGTAAACAAAATAAAATAAAATAAAATTAATTAATTAAATTAAAAATAAATAAATAAACAAATTTAAATAAATAAATTTAAAAAAATAAAAAATCGCCCCCAAACGTTTTGATGGCGCAATTTGCGCCATAATCCCCTCATGTGGGCACCCCTAAACCCAGACATAAATAAATATTTTTCTGCGAAAAAATTACCATTAAACAACAAAGTAATGAAACCACAAATATTGCTGGCTTTCGTCTGATGACTTTACGCTCTTTTCTCTTTTCTGCTTTGAAAACGGGGTTCCTTTGAGACTCCAAAACACGTGTCTGTAGCTCCTTGCAGTATTTGTGCTTTGATTAAGTTGTAAGACTATTTCACGAAAACGTCAACCACTTGTACCGCACTTGGCTGTTCATATATTTCATTAAAAATTAATGATTTTGAATGGCAAGGACGAAATTTTTTGCTTCAGATTTCACACAGAAATTTGTAATTTGCTAAGCGGAAAAAAATTGATCATTGATATTTTAAGGCATTATTTTTAATGACATGTATGAGTGTCACGTGCGAGACAATAATATGACCGTTCTACGGTCATTTTTATGAACCCTGTAACGAGTGTATGATATGTGCGTTTCTTGAAGCAAGAAAGCTGACAGAATTATTGTTCATAATGGTTATTTCTGAACTTCAAGTATGATTGTAATTGCGCACATATTGTGGTATAACTAATTAATTTTACTCAGCCTTAAAATTGCCGCTTCTTTAAAGAAAATGTTTCGTTTCTTTCACAATCACAGAAAGCAACGGGGGGAAAACGTTTTGTCATCATCGCTCTCTACAGCAGCCTAGAACGAGCAGTCGTTATTTTTACCTTCATCTCGAGTGTTAGGCCAGTGGTTGGGGAGTGAAAAAAGGTCGAATACGGAAGTAATTGGTGGAAAGCTGGAAATTGTTTTAATTTATGCCGTATGGGTCTGTAATGACCATACTAAGTTTTCCCCCTTCTACTAAGTGAGCTTTCGCCACAGCGTCCAAATTAGTGCCAAAAAACACCTGTTTTTTCATTAGTGTTAAAATATCTCAAAAATGGCTCTTAAAACGACCAAAAATACATGCAGGTTTCTTGTAGAGCACAAAATACTGAACAAAATGAGTACCTACAACCTGCATTTTTGTTAAATATTAAGCTCACAACTCTATTTCAAAATTGGCTTAAATTACTAATTAAGCGCTTAAAGCCAGAACGCACCTCGTTCCTACGCTCCCTAACGTAAAAAAATGGCAGGAAAACTTTATTATGTTCATTATTGTAATAGAAATATATCGTAGGTGGAATAAAGGCACGAATGAGAAGGAAGGAAGTTGAAAGTAAGGAGGGAGGGGGGGAAACGCGTATCCAGGTTAATTATGCTAACCCCTTCCCACTCCCACCGGCTCTCCCTTTCTCCACTGAAATACCTTCGTTCCCTCCCTTCCGTCCACTCACCCCTTTCTTAGAGGCCGAATAAACCTTTTTATGCTGATATTTCTCCCATTTGCTAAAAATTCCGGAGGGTGGTTTCTTAAAATCGAAGTTTTAATGCATTTACAATGGGAAACTATTATACAATATATTTAAAAAAACAGCTTTTATGGCTAAGAAGTTGTTTAATTATATCACCCTCTCAATAATTAACGATTCGTTTTGACACAATAACCATTTAAAAAAACTAAAAAAGCGGGGGACGACATATTTACCGTTAAGTTTTTATAATCTTTTATAAATTCTTCGTGGATTTTCCTCGAAATCATTTAAAACCTATCATTCAGATACAGTAATGTTCTTTTTTTTTTTTAATGTACATAATAGCCAGAATATTTAACTCAGAATATTTAACTGTTCTTGCAAAATAATTTAGCAAGAAGGAATTCAAAATTCTTAATATTGAAAATGAAAGTTCATTGTTGCCTGCTTACATGCTATATCATTTTGAAAAATCCCCATAAGTTTGCTGTGTGATACAATAACTGAAATAAATTTAATCAAATTTCATGTATCTGAAATCAAAAACTGAAGATACGATCTAGTTTATTCTTAAAACGATGTTTGCAATGTGCAATTATGAAATAAAACTCTAGTAAACTTTCCAGCTGCAATATGCAATCGAAAATCTTATCCTGAATAATTGGTAACAGATCCTAAATTATCGACGAACTTGACTGCAAGCGTCGAGATAACAGAAAATTTGGTGTGCCAGGCTTGTAGAGTGAATTAAGATTTTTTCTTAGAAATGGTAACATTGAGGGGAATTAGCGACTTCCGGTTATACATTTATTTTTTTAGCTTGAGGCAAGGACGAAACATATCATATAGAACACAGGCTTATACACAGGTAGGAATTGCTTTTTAATAACTCATAGAGTGTTCATCTGCAGTTCATCAAGAATCACAAAACAGATATAACACCTGGTTTCCCTAAAAATGATTTTTGCAGCGTTGGAAGTGCTTAGTGACCATAATGTCCTTTGCGTTTTGTACAGACCATTCTTGCTCTCTTATGGCAGTAATGGTGTGTGTCAGAAGCTGTTACATAAGAAAATAAGAGCTGTTTTGAAATCTGGAATGTTGCCCTTTGTACCTCACGTTTTCGTAATTAAATATATTTTCTACAATTACGTGTCTAGTACCTTTTTAATTACTCTTATCTGTGTGTTAATTTGATCAATATTTCATTTTGCACTACTAGAATGCAAAAATTGAGTGTTCATTGAAATAAGTCTGACTGTTTATTTATCGTCAATAGTTAGATAAAAAGAAGATTACTTTTTATGAGTGATATATGAATACTGTTTCGAGTATAATTTCATCATACATACTCTGAAAAGCGAATTTTGTATTTCTGAACTTATTTTTTTTTATACTATTTTTAATTTCTTAGAAGAATTACTTTTAAGAATTACTTAGATATAAAAGCCGTGTTGTTAAATATATTGTATAATAGTTTCCCATTGGAAATGCATTAAAATTTCGATTGTAAGAAACCACCCTCCGGAATTTTTAGCGAATGGGAGAAATTTCAGCATAAAAAGGTTTATTCGGCCTCTAAGAAAGGGGTGAGTGGACGGAAGGGAGGGAACGAAGGTATTTCAGTGGAGAAAGGGAGAGCCGGTGGGAGTGGGAAGGGGTTAGCATAATTAACCTGGATACGCGTTTCCCCCCCTCCCTCCTTACTTTCAACTTCCTTCCTTCTCATTCATACTTTTATTCCACCTACGATATATTTCTATTACAATAATAAACATAATAAAGTTTTCCTGCCATTTTTTTACGTTAGGGAGCGTAGGAACGAGGTGCGTTCTGGCTTTAAGCGCTTAATTAGTAATTTAAGCCAATTTTTGAAATAGAGTTGTGAGCTTAATATTTAACAAAAATGCAGGTTGTAGGTACTCATTTTGTTCAGTATTTTGTGCTCTACAAGAAACCTGCATGTATTTTTGGTCGTTTTAAGAGCCATTTTTGAGATATTGTAACACTAATGAAAAAACAGGTGTTTTTTGGCACTAATTTGGACGCTGTGGCGAAAGCTCACTTAGTAGAAGGGGGAAAACTTAGTATGGTCATTACAGACCCATACGGCATAAATTAAAACAATTTCCAGCTTTCCACCAATTACTTCCGTATTCAACTACCCAACCACTGGGCTATGTGCGGAGATTTCTTTTGAGACTTCCGCGTTTTTCGTCTTCTTTCACTCGTATGATTAATCGTTTCTACTTTCGTTTTCCCCCTCCATCCTTATTAACCGGAATTTCGGTAAATCTACGTTTTGATTATCTCTATCTCTCTCTTTCTCTCTCTCTCTTTTTTACTTCCTTTTACAAAATAGGAAGTATTGTATTCGCGAAAAAAATTTCACTAAAAAATTGGCCTTAATTTCCATTTTTCTCACCCCGAATGAATGTTGAGTTTATTTTTCAACACGACCACTCGTGGATATATGCCTAGGAACGTACAGACACCCGAAATATCCGTTTTGACGATCCCCGAGTTAACTACAACGAGTTTTGTCGTGACGTCTGTATGTACGTATGTATGTGCGTATGTGTGTACGTGTGTATGTATGTCGCATAACTCAATAACGGAATGTCATAAAAAGTGGAAATTTGGTACTTAAGACTCCTGGTGGGATCTAGTTGTGCATCTTGCTTTTAGGTTGCATTCGGTTGCTCCAAAGGGGGTCTTTTGCCCCTTTTTGGGGGGAAATCATTGTTAATTTCGATGTAAACTCAAGTGGTGTTATAGTTAGGCGGACACATGGGCGATACATCGCCAGTCTTTTGGTCTCCAAGTTTTGTCGCAAACTTGGCGACAAATTTGGCGATTTTTTTTTTAATCTGGTTTCAATTTGGCCACTTTTGGTGATATTTAGAGAGTAAACTATTGAATAACATCAAAACTGCCAACAATGAGAAAATGACATTAAATTGGAGTAAAAGGAAGTCATGTGATGTACACATCAGCTCGTTTTTTTTGTTTTTTTTTTTGGCCTCTGTCTCTCGCGTAAATGCATCATATCAAAAGAAACAATGCATCGCTTATTAGCAGGATTTTTTAAAAACTAGACTCGATTTCACTATTAATCCATCCTTCAGCTAGCGAAAGAAATATTAATATAATGTTTATCCTCATGTTTTTGAAGCGGGAAAAGTTTCTTTGTTATCTTTCAACTTATTTATGGAGCAACTATTTAAAATACTGTGTATTTTACTTACCTAAACGAAAAGTATCATTTTAATACTCTGTTACTCTTTCTTTAGCAAAAAATGCAAGCTGCAGTACTTGAGTCTGGTTTATCTCTTAGACTCATCTAGTTGACATCATCAACTATGTCGAGTAAGGTAAAGTTACAGTAGTCTGAGTCCTCTTTTTCACAGCTTTTTTCTTTTTTTTTAATTAAAGCCTTTAATATTCTTTTCCCTGCCCCCCCCCCCCCCCGCTGGCCCCTGGGAACACTTAAAGGCTTCTTCTTCAGAGTGTTTTGTCAAGCGATTTGGTCGACTAGTTTTTCTTCTTAAAGCTTGGAACAGGAGATTGCTTGCCAGCCATTCTTATATTTGTCACCATGACTGACGAGATTTATGATCAGTGTTGACCTAATTATTCCGCGAAGCCGAAACTTTTAGAATTCTAACCATTGAAGCAGCATGGATGTTTTACAGTGTAGTGGGTCTTGAAGAAATGGTTCTAGTAAAGGCTACCCAAAACGTAGACGCTATTAGCTGCTTTTGTATGTGTGGAAAACGCATCTCGTTAGAGTCAAACATAAGAAAGTTAATTTTGGCTTGAGAGATGTCTCGTCACGACTAACCTTAGATCTGGCGCGTATCCAAAGGAAGGGTCAGGGGGGTCGAGATCCCCTTAAGCGACCGAATAAAATCGACCCAGAACCCTATTTGCACCCTCAAACTTTTCTTTAAACTCCTTTTCAGATTATAAAATTCTCCAAATCCTGAATTTGGATCCTTCCTTCTCTTGACCTTGGATGAGATGAATTAAGGAATTATCCTAATTTTGGTTACCGAATTATTTAGTAACTAGTGGTACCCGCACGGCTTTGCCCGTAATGGAAAATTAAAAGGTTTTTAATTCGCCTGTATATTTACAAATAATGTATGGTGAATTGGCTCGCCAATTGGTTTGTGCCCATGTTACGGTTCCACGTAATGATAATTTCGCAATTTACTCGCCCATCTTATGAGAATTTTGTTCTTAAAATTGGAATAGAAAAAGAACCACATCGAATTTTCAAAAAATCGCTTCGGGGTGCACACCCCCATGCTACAAACTAACTTTGTGCCAAATTTCATGAAAATCGGCCGAACGGTCTAGGCGCTATGCGCGTCACAGAGATCCAGACAGATAGAGATCCGGACAGACAGAGAGACTTTCAGCTTTATTATTAGTAAAGATATTCAACCTGAACGCAGTAGCTCACAGTAACTTGGAACGTTGTAAGAACAAGTCAATAAATTTGATGATTCATTAAACGTTTCACCAATCAGTAAGTAAAATCGGACAGTGCGAAATTGGTGACATGGGGAATTATAATCGAATCATAGCTGCTTTAGCAGTATAAATGATATTTTAGCCGATTGGTTAACAGACTGACTGAGTTCATAAGTTGACCTCCAAGATTGACATTCTATACCTCTATTTCGGGTAATAGGGAAGGGTAATTGGCGCGAATTCGAACTACTGAGAAAGTAACCCAACTCAAGTCAGAGCCGATTACCCTTTCCATTTACCCCAAAAAGAGGTAAACATTGGCAATGTCGTAGGTCAACTCGCCAGAGCAGCACTATATCCCGATAGTATAAACCTAAACATAACAACAATTAGCTTCTCCGGAGTAGTTTGAATCTTTATCCCATTGAAAGAGCGGCATGTGATACCAGGGGAATCTTCTTGTGGTGAAGCAAGACTCATATCAAAGTGACGTAGGAGGTATGATTCATCGTGGCGTTTGTCCCAATCCATCTCAATCGGAACCTTTGTTCCGTGAATTAGTTCTATTTACAGCCGGAAGGGGGTGGGGCAGGATTGCGCGCAGTTGAGTCATTACCACATTTCTAACTGCGAAATCTGACATAGTTACTCGTGCTATGTCTCATTAAAATGTATTTCAGGCAAAGTGGACAGCTTTGTAAATTTTAAGGAGCGATGTCTGTAGGCTAACTTCCGTAATGGATCGATTTTTTAATATCGATGGTCTTTTCATCTGGAGGATCAAAACTTTTCACTGCGAATTCCCAGTATACAGTGCTGGCCAAATTATTAGACTAAGACTTTTTAAAAGCAAATTCTTTATTGATTACATTACTATAGACACACTAACGAACAGTGAAATAATTATCTAATATTTAGTATGCATTCCCTTGTTCTTGATGAGCATTTTAAGTCTTTTTGGCATACTTTTCACAAGGTTTACACCATTTCTTAACTTTTTAAAAAAGGAGGTGAAAATTGTTTATACTCACTATTATATATACTCACATGCACATACTCACTAATTACCTAAAACTAACTTTAAATATAACAGAACACACTAATAAAAATAACTAGTGAACTGTTTAAGCTGATTGAGGTTATGTTCCTGGTAGGTAGATAAACAAAGAACATAAACAAAGCAGACAGTGCTGCCACCTGCAAATATTAAATTAAGCTAAAATAACGTAATAATCAGTGTACAGTATGTACTGTACTTTAACAGTAAAATAAATAGTATTTTAGTACAAATAATGTACAAAAAACAAAAAAACAAAAAAAAAAACTCTTTAGTTAAATAATGAAGCCAACACTGTATATTAGAAACGCGTTTGGAATGCTTTAATGCAGAAAAAATGTTCTAGTCACCTGAATGTGCACCAAACTCAGTTCCGAATGTGCTCCAAAAAATAATGTGTTGAATTGAGCTCCTAATGCGTCCCGCTTAGGACATCAGTTGAATTTGAACTTGGGATTTTTTTTATTTGAGAACAGATAGGGGCACACTTGTGAAACCATCGCTTTCGTTCATACAGACACAACTTCAACAGCTTTTTCGAACTACACTGCTCAAAACGAGCTGATGTATGCATCACATGACTTCCTTTTACAGCAATTTAATGTTATTTCCCCATTATTGCAATTTTAAGCTGAGTGAACTCTCTAAATATCACCAACAATGGCCACATTGAAACCAGATTTTTTTTTTAAAATCGCCAAATTGGAGACAAAACTTGGCGACCAAAAGACTGGCAATATATCGCCAAGTGCCCGCCAAATTATAACACCACTTGAGTTTGCATCGCAATTTACAATGATTTCCACCCAAAAAGGGGCAAAAGACCCCTTTAGAAACTCCCGAATGCAACCAAAAGGGGAGGTACACAACTAGGCCCCACTAGGAGTGAGTCTACGTACCAAATTTCAACTTTCTAGGGCATACCGTTCTTGAGTTATGCGACATACATACACACATACGCACATACATGCAGACGTCACGAGAAAACTCATTGTAATTAACTCGGGAATCGTGAAAATCGATATTTCTTGCGTCTATACGTTTTTAGGTACATATGTACGTGTGGTCGGGTCGAAAAAAACCTCAACATTCATTCGGGGGTGAGAAAAATGGAAATTAAGGCCGATTTTTGAGTGAAATTTTTTTCTCGAATACAATATTTCCTTTTTTGTAAAAGGAAGTAAAGAGAAATCTGTAAACAATTGAAAAAATAATTAATACTGAGTATCTTCAAGCAAATTTGCGTTTTATTGGCACAGTTGAGGAATAAAACGCAACTTTCAAGCAGGGCCGCCTAGAGCCATGGCGACCCCTCGTCACTGTGGTTGCCGGGGCCCCCATCTCCATAAAATTTACAATATTTGCACTAGTTGAACTCGAAGTCGGGCTCCTCAAGGGCCGGGCAACTAGTTTCCGGCTAGATTGACATGGCCTCTCGTCGACCTGGCTTCAAGTATGCGCCTTCAGTCAGAAATGAAAGAAAGGAAAAAACTAATGAGCGTTTTCAACTAATGATAACTGCAGTTGTCGATAGGAATGAAAAGTATGAATTTAGCTGGTGAAGAATGGAGCTTTTTGACGAAATTTTAGTTGTAGAAGAAAACGACATAGTTCTATGGAGACAAAACAGATATGATTCTGTGAGAACAATTTTTTTCTCATCAGAACCTTTTTTTTTTAATTTCTTTTAATTATTTTTTATTATTATTTTTTAAATTTTAATGGGGTCGTTTCCAAAATTTTAAAAATATTTTTTTTTTTGAAAGAGCATGCTTAAAAACATAGGATCTGACCATTTTTAAAATAATTTATTTAAGTTTAATATTTTTAAAAAAATATTTAAATCGTTGCGCTTTCATTGTTATGTTTCTGTCGTGTGACATCACAAATGATGAAACGCCATTCAATGTTGCCATTCACCGAACAAAATATTTAATTCGCATCTTTACTCACGTGTATTGGCAACGATATGGTTGGTAGCAAGCGTAGAGCGCAATTGTAATTCGCTGCTTGATTACCATAACGTGGAAACGTAGTAGAAAGATGCGCCAAATTGCATCATTTGTGACGTCATAATGACCACGCCTTGTTTGAAAAATCGGACATTTTAAAAAAATAATTTAAAAAAAACTGTTGGGAAAATGAAAGTATTTTCTGGATCCAAGTTATTTTTCTTTTTTTTTGCTCATTCTATCCATTTCAATGACTAAAAGTAGTACTTTTGACTGAAAGAAACCACCCCATTCTAAACTACTATCTTTTTTGTGACATACAGTATAAATATGTTGCAACACATCTACAGTACCTTATTCAACAAATATACCTTACAAATTTTCATTTTTTCGCAAGTTTCTAATATGTTTTATGTTTATTTATCTTTAATTTGTATTTATTGTATTATTATTTGTATTTGAAATTATTTTGCCATTTCTTACTATTTAGAGACATTTTTAAAAAAAAACCAACTAGCTGCTGTAAAAGAGGAATCAATGTTGGAATATATTAACCACTTTATCAAAAAGAAAGGGAGTTGATAAAAATGATTGGAACGTTTCAAAGTAAAATTGTTTAGTCATTTTTCTTTATCACTCGTTAGAACTATTTTTAAAGCATCATCACCTCAAGTTTAACTCCTTCTGCTCCGATTGCTCTATTTGTTGGCCTTGCAACTGCGCTACAACTATGAATGTGTATGGGAGAGGGGGGGGGGGGGTGGAAAGCCATTTCTTACAAAAAAGCTAATTAATAAAAATAAAAAAAAGAGAGAGAGTCTGACGCCATTAAAAAAAAAAAGTTCGTTGAAAGTGTAGTGCTTTGTCACTGATGAGATGAACGACACTTGCCTTGACTTAAATTTTTGTGAGTCTCCCCGCTGAACCCATTCTTTCCTGAGCCATTTTGAAATCGAGTACAGTAGTTCAACAGATTCGATTCCTCCCTTACTTCGTCTAAATCCATGATATTTGCTGACGATGCAACGGAGAGTAATTTCCAAAGTATTTTGAAAATTTGCTCTTCTTTAGAATTTTGTGCTCAACTCATTTGCACAGATATGATATTTTCACTCTTATGTTTGCACTTTACTCCTTTTTAAACTTTGATTTTTAATTTTAATGGCTAATGAATTCGAACATAATGAACCATTACGTATCATAATGTGAAGTAGCAACTTTCTGAAAAAAAATATATTTAAAAAATAATGATTTGTACGGGCACGTTCAAAGCACCGAAAACGTTTTAGAAAGTTCATATTTCATATTATGATACATAATGGTTCCTTAAATTCGAATTCCTTAGCCATCCTCATATATACAATAGCCAATTCACTGAATGAGTAACCACGTTACTCAATCAGTCCAAAACTGATTGAGTCAGTCTTCACCCTCCTAACGTTGGTGACGTTAGGAGCAAACGTTGGTGACGTTGCATCTAACGTCACCAACAATGAAACTCGCGCCATGGCATGATAATATACAGGGTGTTCCGTTTTAACCTGCAAGACCTTTATTTTCGCAACCGTTAGTTCTAGATGTATACTTTCAATTGCAAAAATGTTCAAAATCAGATGCAGAGTTAAGATATTGAAAGCTTGAAGTAAAAATATAAGTAAGTCAAAAAATAAAAAAAATAAAAATACAAATACAAACAAATACAAAGCCCGTATAAAATTAATACTTTTTATACGGGCTCCATGTCCCCTAACTTATATTTAGGGAAATAATCTCCATTGCAAAACAATTCCGACACAAAAAGTTTGAAATTAGTGCAACCAATATTCACCGAGATATGAAATGCAGCGTTTTGTGACATACACCACTTTTCACTCGCCTTCAATAACGCCTTTTGGGGGAAAATATAGCAGTTAACATGTGCTTAAAATTATACTTGTGCATAGTAGTGATGGGCATAATCCAGTACTCATAATCGAATCACTCGATTATTCAAAATCATTCGAGAACTCGATTATCATGAGTTCTCGATTATCGTATCTCGAGTTCTCGATTATCACTTTTCGAGTTCTCGAGTGATGAACTTCTCGAGTTCTCGATTATCACTTTCCGAGTTCTCGAGCGATCAACTGCTCGAGTTCTCATTTGTCCTTTCCGAGTGCTCGAGCGATCAACTGCTCGAGTTCTCGCTTTGAACTTCTCGAGATGTTGAGTTCTCGAGATGTTAAGCTATAGAGTTCTCGAGATGTCAATCACTCGAGCAGTGTAATTTTTAATCGATTTGATATTCGAATGAACCTCTCAATGTAGTAGACTTCTGACAGGGGTGCCCACCTAGGAAGGTGGGGATCGTGGCGCAGACTGCGCCATTGACATTTTTAGGGGGGGAGGGGTGTTTTAAGGGGTATTTTTCTTATTTTTGAGGGGCTCTGTGATATTGAGGGGTGCGCCCTTGACCTCAGGGGGCACTCCTGCTTCTGAAGTGATTCAGTTGCAGGGGTGGATCCGTCATTTAGGGGGTCAGAAGACTGGCTTTGAAAAGTTAATGATTTTACTTATGAATGGTCATGGTTTTTGTTGCCTTCCGAAAATATATGCATTGAGACCCTTTAACCCTTCCCCCAGAAAAATTTGGAGTGACGGGTTGCGCTGAGGTGCCCACAGGGGAGGTGGGTTATAGCGCAGACTGCGCCATTGAAATTCTCAATGGACGTTAATCTTTTTTAGGGAATATCCTTCTTGAGCGGGGGGGGGGGGGGTTTGAGGGATACTTTTCGCTTTTTTGGGGTCTATGCGATATTGAGGGGGGTGCCCTTGTCCTCAGGGGGGTGGGCACCCCTGCTTCTGAAGTGTTTCAGTTGCAGGGGCGGATTAGGGGGTTCAGAGGGCTAGCTTTGAAAAGTTAATGATGTTTCATTCGAATAGTGTTATAATTGAATGTATGCTGTCGAATGCTTGATTATCAAATGATTATTTGGGATGCTTTGGTAGTCTAATGATATGTTTGGTGGAAGTGGGTGCGCTAATAAGGTTCCAACTTGAGAGGCATTAAAATTAAATTTCAGGTAAAAAGGTGGAATACATTAGTTGAAAACCTGAGGGAAGTCTTTCCCCTTACGTCCACCTTCGACTATACTATGGGGCACTGATACAGGTGTAACAGGCAACAACAAACGTTTTAGAGCCCAACTATACAGATTACTGCAGACACGTGTTTCGGGGTTTCAAGGAACCCTTTTTTCAACGCAAAATATTGAGATTGTGGATGTAAGGACATAACTGAATGTCTTTAGGGACCATTCATTAATTACGTAAGGGTCCCGAGAGGGAGGGGGGTTGGAAAAATGTCTACATATTTGGGGGGGGGGGGGGCTTCAAACCCATTCTCACGCAATATTTTCCAAGTTGATGTTTTACATTTGAAATTGTGCGGTCAAGTGGTTTGACGGGAATTATATATTTTATTTGCGTTTGGAAAATAAAAAACCTATTAGGATAAGCTGTTTTTTATTTGTTTTACGAAGAATGAATAGTGTAAAACATGATAAAAGAATCGCACTATGCATAGCATGTTTTATTTTTAATAAGTATCGCATCATATACAAAAAAAAAATGTCGAAAAAACATTCAGTCTAGATTCCAACTTTTTAGTAAATATTTCATTACACAAAAAGGATTAATTTAATAATAGTGAATTTAATTTCAATTCCAGTGATGTTCGATTCGTTATTTTAATTATTTTGAAAAACGAAATGGAATCAATCTTACCTAAAAATAGGGGGAGGTTGGTCGAAAAATTGCCAAAATCATCCTTACGTAACTAATGAATGGCTCCTTACATGCAAAAGCTTATTATTTTGTTCAAAAAAGGGTACCTTAAAAACTCCAAAACACGTTTCAGCAGTACTCTGTATATTTGGATACAAAACGTTTGTTATTTCATGTTACTTCTTGGCACTAAGGTATTTACTTATTCCTTAATTAAACGAGTGGTTTACTTCTCGTGTAATTCCTTCCAATGAGTGCAAATAAGAGGGGAGGGGGGACACAACACTGCGGGATTGTAATTTTTAGGGGATTTTGTCTCTTTTGGGGGTATTGCTCTTGGGGAAGAGCTTCATAGGTGGTGCGCCTTCACTCTTGGGATGGATAGATTTGGAATGATTTTAAAATAGAATCAATGCTTTTCGCTTGCTTTATTCGAATGGGGTTATCGTTGAATGTTTGGCGTCGAATTTTCGATAATTGAGAAATTCCTTAATAATCGAACGATATTTTTCGAACGAAAATTGTTAATTATCATATGAGCGGATTTATGGAGGGATATGTGTTGTGTGAGTGGCGGATACAACGGGAAAATCATGGGGGTCATGTCCCCCCACCCTAAACCGTCGACAACAGTATCCGTACACATTGTGTTCCAACACTTCATGCATAAAATGTCAACGATGACAGTATCTTTTCATCTCATTAATTATTTTTCAAAGTAAATATTTGAACTACTACTTCGTTTCATTGCTCATGAAATTAATTTGCAACGTTTATTCCCAATCAGGTGCCTTATTACTGACCAATTTGGTGCTTTTTATTGACTCCCAAACAGATTCAGACATTTTTCGTACCAAAAACGGGAATTTCGTTCATGGGGGTGGGGGTGAGGGCTTTCTTCAACATGAGCCCTCCCTCTCCCCCCAAAAAATGGTTTTCTGTATCCGGCCCTTTAGTGATCCGGTAGTGAAATCTTGAAACAAAGGGTAGAGAAACGCTTTCCATACTGTTTTGAACTTGACAATTATTAAGATCAAATATGTACAATTTTTATTAAAAAGTGAGGTATAATGATAATATGAGTGGGTCTTTGGGCGACACTAACAGGTTTAAACTTGAGAATTGTTAAACTTAAAAATATATTGAACCAGTATGGTACAAAACGTGTAATTGAAAACTTAAGGTGGTCTTAGCTCTTTTTCGGATTATTGTTTCTTAGGGGGAGGGGGGGAAAAATTGTCATAAGAGGCGTGCCATTGCTCACTGGGGCAGACGGACACCCCTGTCATTCCATAAAGTTTCAGAATCAAATAATGGCTTCTCAAGTGCTTTTTTTCGAATGGGGTTACTCAGAGAGCACACTTCGTTGAGATAAAGATTTTAAATTGATTGTTAACGCTGTGAAAGTCATGTTAAAGCGTTTGTGAAACGTTTAAACGCAATGTGTTTATAATGCAGTGGTGCCCATCCCCCCCCCCCCCACCTGGCGATGACATTCATTCCTCAAATGCGATGGAGAACCCCCAGAACGAGAGCCCTTTAAAATAAGACTAAATGCCCTCTTATAAGTTACCCTCTCCTCTTCAAAACTTCAATGGCGTGGTCCTGCACCATGAACCCCTCCCCCCTGCCCTCTCAATCGTGGGGGATCCTTGTTTAATATTGCTTGTTGTCGAATGTTCGGTTATCGAGCGTCTCGGATGATTTGAAAACCGGATACGTAATCTGCTTTTTAGAGAAACTTGGTAATCAATTTAAACCTTTTTGAGGACCAACGCACGGAAAATCAAGCGCAGCTATGAAACTTTAAGTTCCGAAATCGACCGTCGCGAGCCAAAGCATTTTCAGCAGCTTTGCCTCAACTTTACAAAAAATAAATAAACAAATAAATCTCATAAAATCAGCACATCAATTGACTCCAAATTTTTAAGTTGAGTGAATAATATACTAATCAACATTTATGAAAATATAAGGAATATCACATTGAAAATATAAGGAATATGACATATACAGAAGCGAGTAAAACAAGAAAAACATTTAAATTCAACTACGCACGCGAAAATAAATGCTACGCACAAAAGTCATAAATATCTTACGTATGGAATTTGAAAAAAAAAAAATCTGTATAAAATGTTATTTTTATTTTTAAAAAAAATGGGCCAAAGTTGGAAGCTAATATTAATCCCACACGACAAACTTCCATATTTCTTTTTAATGCCCTCAGAAATATTTCAACTTCACTCCCTACACTTATACTGTCATTACATATTTCCCAAGTCAGCGAATGAAAAAGAAAAAGAAAAAAGAGCGTATCAAGAAAGAAAAAAAAAATCATGAACTTCAATGCAATTCAAGCCACACTTATAACTTTCAATGCGCCGGGAATCCCAATCTGCTGGAAAACGCAGCCAGAAATATTTTACCCGCCCTCCTATGTATCAGTCAGATAAATATAATTCCACTAACAAGAATATCAAAAAAAAAAAAAAAGCAAAGCAATAAACAAGAATAAATGAGTCCTTTTGCGCAGAGAGAGCAATGATTCCCCTACTTGTTTACATTAACTTCGTGTTTGAGTGCCCGAAACTATTTGAAATAACCACGTGATATCTGAGAATCATTAGTTTAAATACATAAACGTTCGAATAAATGACTCAAAATGAATGTAAAAAAAAATCGAGAAATCAATCCGTTACACAAATTGAAATGAAAGGGGGAGGGGGGTGATACCATTTCAATCGCTACGGGGCGTCCCCTGAGGGCTACCAACAGTCAAGGGCCCATTGCCAGTTTTCTAGCCGCTACCAATAAACCTATAAAAGTTGATACTAGTCCAAGCCGGGTCGCCCAAATGCCGAACTCCTAGTTTCTGACAAGCTAACATGGAATCTCATCGAACCAGCATCCCCCAAGGATTGTGATCCCTAAATGAAGACTAAAATCTATCAAATTGACCCCCTAAAACAGGCTTGCGTTTCGAACTTTTCCGGAGGGAAGGAGGGCAAGGGTGTATCGGCTCATTTTATCGAAAAACAAAAAACTAGACCCACTGAAACGTAAAAACTAGATTTTTTCAAGAAATTGTGTGTGTGGGGGCAGGCCCGTTATTTCGAACTTTACAATAGAGGAGGAGGTATTAAAGAGTATCCTACGAGTAGCATATTATGCCGAATAACAGTAAGAATTTCATTTATATGAGTACAATAACTTCTAAAAGCAAGGAGGGTTCGCCCCTTATTATACTCCTAATGATAGGCTTGATGGCACATTCCTATTTCTAGCGCACCCCTGCCAATACAACTCGGGAATTCAACTGTTCCAAAACTTAAGGGTATCCACCCCCCCCCCCCCTTTCGCAGGGCGATGGTGCACCGTCTCAAATGTTACGGAGCATCCGTCTAGAAAGAGCTCCCCCTCTCCCAAAATGCGATTTAAAAAACCCTCTCAAAAAACCACTTTTATAGACATTTCGGTTTTGCAAGCAGCGCCATGGACCTCCCGCCCCCTCCCGAAAATGAGATTTAAAGAACCCTATCAAAAAACCAGCCCTAAAAATTTTAATGGCACAGGCTGCGCCATGCCCCCACCCCACCCGAAAATGAGATAAAAAACACTCTGAAAAAAACGGCCAATGGCGCAGGCAGCACCATGCCCCCTCCCCCCTTATAGTGGGGCGCCCCTGTAGCAGTTTACTCAATTCTGGAAAAGCTCAGAAAATGAACTACTTTAGTACTCGATTCAAACGTCTCGAGATCTCGATTTAAAACATCTCGAGATCTCGATTCAAAAGATCTCGAGAAGTCAATTGCTCGAGTACTCGATTCAAAAGATCTCGAGAAGTCAATCGCTCGAGTACTCGATTCGGAAGATCTCGATTATCAATCGCTCGAGTTCTCGAATTCAAAAGATCTCGATTATCAATCACTCGAGTGATCGGTTTGAAAAGATCTCGATTATCAATCACTCGATTATCAGAAGTACTCGATTCCCGAGATCTCGATTATCAAAAGATCTCGATTATGCCCATCACTAGTGCATAGAGTGTGGTTTTTCAAATTGTTCGAGGTTTTGTCGGGTGTTTTTACATATCAAGGCATAACATTTGCATGAATTTTGGAATAGCAGTGAAAAATATAAATACCTTGTTTTTCTTACTTGGATGCCCTGTCATTCTTCTGAAAGGGCGATAAATTCGAATCTCATCTTTTGTATGGTCCCTTAAAACTTTAAACTGGAATATCTCCCTTAGTTTTGGTAGAACAAATGTCAAATTTTTTGTGTTAGTAATATCTTCCAATGGAGATTATTTCCCTAAATATAAGTTAGAAGATCTGGTGCTCGTATAAAAAGTTAAAATTTTGTCTTTTTTGACTCATTTTTATTTTTGCTTCAAACTTTCAATATCTTAACTCTGCATCTGATTTTGACCATTTTTGCAATTGGAAGTATACACCTAGGACAAACGGTTGCGAAAATAAAGATCTTGCAGGTTAAAACGCACCTTGTATATATGTATTGAAGTTATTATTTTTCTTTTTATTTATTTATTTATTTTTTTTGTCGTGTCCATGGACAATTAAATGGCTCCGTGTGTCTTCAAGACCGCGTCCGCTAGCTGCAACGCATCTGTGCTGTAGAGGACCTCTCGAAGTTCTGAAGCCAGTGGCACCATACCCAGCTGCAGAACATGTGGGATAAGGGCCGGGCACTCAAGAATGTGATCCGGAGTCAGTTGGGCATCGGTGCAGTTCTTGCAGGGAATATAAGTTCTCGTTTTGTCGGGAAGAATTTTCATCCCTTTATAGTGGTTTGTTCTTAATCTTGCAATTGTAGATGTTAGGATTCTGGGGCAATCAAAGTCGGTGATGAGGGGCTTCTTAAAGGCAGAAGTCTATGTTTTGCGACAGCATTTGCGTCTGCTAGCGTGATGGTGGTACAAGGTTTGCCAATGTTTCTGCCTTCTTTTGCTAGGGAATCCGCACACTCATTCCCTTCAATATTCACGTGTGCCGGTATCCATTGCAGCATGCAGGATTTCCCATTGCCGTGCAAGTCTTTGAGTAGGGCATTTATGGCAGAGGTGATGTTGGTTGCTCCGTTTTTGATTGCTTCTAAGGCCGCTTTTGAGTCAGAGAAGATTGCCAATCCATCAGTTGGGACTGAGATCTCTTGATTGGTCATGTAAAAAGTGAGTGCCTCCTTAATCGCAAGAAGTTCGCTGGTGAAGTTAGACGCAATTATGCCTGTGTTGATTTTATGTGTATATTTATCTCCATTTGGAAGGAGGAAGAGAATGCCAGCACCTCCTTTGTTGAGGGATATGTCAGATGAGCCGTCCGTATAGACAGTCACAAAGTTACCCTGGGAGAACTTTTCAATCGTCTCAAGGCCTTTTTGTCTGAGTGTTTGTGGGTCTTCTTTTTTCGAGCATGGTTGTAGGAGGTTCAAATTAATCTTTGTTTCCTTTGGTGGCTTTCTGGGAAATAGAGGCTCTTGCAAAAAGTGCAAGGTGGAATGCTCTAACTTTATTTGGCTCCTGATGTCTCCATCAAGTTGGAGCGTTGATGATCTTTTAAGCCTTTTCCTATCTTTCCATTCGTTGAACACAATGGTGGAGATATGGTCTTTATTGTAGCAATGTAGTTTGTTGGTGAACTTAATGGTGGTAAGATTGCGCCTACACTCCAGAGGAAGCAGACCACATTCCTGTTCAGCTTTTTCGTTATTAGTGGAAGAGACTGCGCCAATAATAATTTTTGATGCTCGGTGTTGTATTGAATCTAATTTAAGTTTGGAAGTGGCGGATGCCGGACACCAGATTGGGGCAGCATATTCAAGTTCTGGTCTAATGATAGAGCAATAAGCACTTTTTAGGGTTTTAGGTCTTGATCCCCATGTAGTTCCGCAGAGTTTTCTAAGTATGTTTAATTTTCCAAGCGCTTTGTTAGAAGTTTGTTCAATGTGCTTTGAAAAGCGAAGCTCAGGGTCTAGGGTTACACCGAGATAGGTAGGGAAGAAAACCCTTTCGATGTTGGAGTCTTCAATTTTAATATTTGCATTAAAAGTGCCTCTATGTCGTCTGTCAGTAGAGAAAATGCAAAAGTTTGTCTTATCAGCATTTATGGTCAACTTGAGCTCTTTTGCCCATGCGGCAATGCCCCTCAGAGATTTGTTCAGAGCCTCCTCTGATGCTGCAATGTCTGCGTGAGTATGCCATAGAGCGACATCGTCTGCGTAGCATGCGATTTTCGTGTCTGGATGAATGTGAGGGTGAATGGTGTTCATATATGTAAGAAAAAGAAGAGGACTGAGAACTGAACCCTGAGGTACTCCAGCCCACAGTCTACGTGACTCAGAGAGCACACCATTGAACTTAACAGAGAATCTCCTGCCTCTAAGAAAGTCATTAATCCAGAGGAGTGCATTTCCCTTGATTCCAGAACTGTGGATAATGTCTACCAGTTAGGCTGTTTGATAGAAATGAAGAATGTTGTGCTCCGTGAGATACTTCATAAGACGGCAGTGGATTACACGCTCCATAAGCTTACAGAGAATGCATGTCAGGGATATAGGTCTATAACCCTTGCAATTGGAAGCATCCTTTCCCGCCTTGAGGATAGGTATGATGATAGAGCTCTTCCAAATCTTGGGCAATTTGCCACTGCGCCAGGAGGTGTTAAAAATGTTGAGTAAGTACCTTTTGGCAATTTCTCCAAAGTGTACAATCATCTGATCAAAGATAGCATCAGGTCCTGGAGATTTCGTTTGATTAAGACGCTGAATAGCATATTCCAGTTCCTCGAGGGTAAGATCAGATGTGAAAATTTCCTCTGTGCAAAAACCCTTGTTATTCTCAATGATTGATTTATATTTCTGGTACTGTAACCTGTCCTCTACTGTGAACTTAAGTTTGCTTGTGACTTCATACTGTTTTGCAAGCATATTTGCTGCTTCCTTGTTTGTTCTTGCATTAACTCCGTCCATTGAGATAACGTTTGACTGAGGTTTCTTGGACATTGGTATGCTAGAGTTATTTAGGACCTTTAATAGTTTCCAGTATTGTGATGTTCCTTTTGTGGGGTCCAGTTTGCTGCATAGTTCAGCCCACTTTTCTTTTTTGCTCTCAGAGACCATTTCCTCTATCCTGTGGCTGACTTCAATAAATTTTCTTCTAAGTTGTTCGTTATTGTCCCTCTAGAGCTCTTGACTAATGGCATCTCTCTCATGAATCAGGTCTTCTATGTTGTAATCCTTCCAAAACGGGACCCAGTTGTCTCGTCGTTTTCCTCTAGGGATATGGTGTTTAGCTGCTTTTTGGATATAGCTGGTGAAAAGATGGAGTAGTTGCTGAAGATCTTTGTGTTCAGGCGAGGCGGAGCAGAGGTTCTCCAATTCTTGTGTAAATCCGTGCCAGTTCGCTTTGCGGAAGTTCCACGAGCGCTTAACCTGTGCAGGACATTCCTGTTCAATTGGTAGTGTAGTGAGAACCGGATAGTGATCGCTAATAGCGGAGTCAAGTACTCTCCAGTGGGTTTTATCTGCAGAGTCATAGCTTATAGCAGTGATGTCAAGAGCCGATGCTGTGCCATTTGTTTTAGAGACGTAAGTGTTTTCTCCTGTGTTGAGAAAAGTCAAGTTGAGATCATCTGCGAGGTCTTCCACTTGATCTCCCTTGAAATCAAGAACTTTGCCGCCCCAGGTAGGGCTTTTTGCATTAAAGTCTCCTAGAATGATTTTGATCTCAGATGATGTTGAAGCGAGATCTTGAAGAAGACTTGTATCAATGGGTAAATTATCAGAATGGTAGACATTCACCACCGTAATACCCCGTTTACACTGGCAGAGTTATACTAGTTTAACTGCGAAGTTGGTTTAAAATATGACGTCGTTCGGTCATGTGATAGTTTAACTTTGCTCGGAAGCGTGTTAAAATTAAGAGACTTCCGGAAACTCTCTTAACTGCTTTAAACACGTTTATTTACAACAATATGGCCGCCGCAACGCTAAATATGAAAAGGAAATTCGCCGGAAAAACACATTAAGTTGCTGAAAAATTTATGAAAATCTGTCAGATGTGTTTTTAATGCTTTCATAACTATTATTTATGTTTTTATGATTATGTATGCATGATGCATCATATTTCAAAGTGCTTGAGACCAAATTTATTGCAGAAATCTGCTCATGTTTACAACTATTTTTACATTGAATTAATCGGGGAAGAAAAATAAAAATCGCTGAAGTGATCGGAAAATGAAAGCCTATAGATTAGCGTTGGAAGTGTTTAATGTTACATACAAAAAATTAAAGGAAATCTATAACGTAAGTGAATTGTAAGTTTTATGTAATTCAACACAAAATCAGAAAATCTGACATCTCTATTCTGGTAAGTTTGAATGCTTTTATTTCATTTATATTTTACCTTTCAAAATGCTTAACTAAAAAAAAAAAACAGTACATAGTTCTAACTTTTTAGTAAATATATAATATATTTGTAAAGCATTCATAAAATAGGTCATTGAATGTTTCAAAGCATTTTTCATAGTTTCTTTTGGTTAAAGATCAATTCGTTGAGAATGAATTGAAATTAAGTACAAAATATTTAGTGGTAGATGTTTATTATTGAAATTTTTATTGTTTACTTTTCAAGAATCTTAAATTAATCTTCATTACTGTTCTGTACTAAAAGGGTTAAAAAGGAAAATTAAACTACTTTGATTTATTAAAAGCAAAACTATACTGACCATATTTTAACACTTTGTTAAAGGTGTTGCTTCCACATTAATTATGCCCAGAAGTAAGATACCGCCTTTAAGTAGAACTGTTTTTTGGCAAGATTTTAATTCAGCTTGAAATTTGTTCCAATAAGTCATGATTATTTAACAGATAAAAGTCTCATATGATATAGAAATTTGAAACAAACCAGCTTCGGAATCATTCTTTGTAAAACCTTTCAATCCAGTTTTCTGTAAAAAGTAACAAAAAAGAAATTGATATTCTGTGTGTTGCGGACCAGCATCCAGGATAATACCTAACGCCTTGAAAATTTTAATTCTTACAGATAATGGAAATTGGAAAAATGCACAAAGCTTTGCCAAAATTTACTCTTCGCCATTCCTTATGTTTACATATGGAAAAACTTATTTGCAGCGCCGAGAAGGGTTATGTCACAAACTAGAGACTTGGCTCGGAATCAGAGCATTATACATTTTATGAGTTTATGTGAGAGAGGGATCCCTGTGAACCAAATTGATGAAGGGCCAGCCTTGGCCCCAGACGGCCTGGCGTATTTGAAGTAGTGACCCTGGAAACAGTTCTATGAGACGTTATGTACTACTTTGTGATAGTGAGTACAGTCAAACCCCGTTAACACAAACTTGCTTATCGCAAAATTTCGCTTAGCATGAAGTAAATGCGACCCCCCATCAGATAAAGCTACAAATTAGTGTTAAATCTATCACTTAACACGAAAAGATTTTAGACGAATTCTCGCATAAGACAAAGAATATTTTAAGGTCTTGAAAAAAAAAGGAAGAAGAAAAAATTAAATTATCATCGTTTTATTTGAAATTACTTTCGAAAGTTAAAAGATCTGCACTTGGACACAAGCGACATGAATGCCAGCGAAAAAATTTCTCTCCTTGTTGTAGGGAAATCGTAAAAATCTCGCTGCTTCAAGTAAAAACAAACTTTAGCTGCAGACTATGCTTACAGTAAAAAAAGCTTGGATGAACAGTGAAATCTTTACCAAGTGGCTGATAAACGTAGATTTAAAATTTCATTGTGAAAAAAGAAGTTTGATTCAAGACAACTGTTCTGCCGATGTAGAGGTTTATGGTCTAAAAGCAATAAATTGTGTTTATTTACCCGCCAACACTGCAGCAAAAATCCAGTCTTTCGATCAGATGTTTGAAAATGCACTGTCGTAAAGAAATGCCCCAAATATCCAATGCCTGGTTCGAATTACTTGTGTTTCTTACTTGAACTATTAATACAAATGCTTGGGCGAACATTTTAGTACAAATGTACTTTGGTTACTATATTTTCTGAGTCATAAAAACAAAAACAAAAAATTGTCAGCTTCGACAAAATCCGGTAAATGTGGAAATCGGTTAACACGAAATATTTTGGGCTTCTTTGTCGAGTTCCTATTAACGAGGTTCGACTGTAGTACTAAATTGTTCCTATGAATGGAAATTTTTGTTTGCTATTCCTTACTCATTTTAATACTGTTTTAATACCTTGAATATTGGTTAAAATAATCCTGCTCACATACTTCTCAGAGTTACAACATGAATTGCGGAGTAATTTATTATTTTCCTGTATAACTTTTCAGTAATCGAAGTTTTTAGAGTCTTTCGATTTCATTACACCCATTGAGGTCTTTAGCTATTCATTGTAGTGAAACTTTGTACCTCTAATAATCCGCAACGTTATTCCGAATTTTATTCTCAGGACAACAGACATGAAAGTTTTACAATACATCAATACATGAGAATGAATGAACACCGAAGGCAAGGTGGGAATCATACCCATAGCCTCCGGCTTAGAAGACTCAGCTTCTGCCAAGGAGGCCCCTAGAGTTATTTGAATTCAAGTTGATTTTGTTTATTGTGGTTGATCTAGTTCCAATCGCTACTACAATATGTGAATTTTTTTCCTAACCAGAGTTTTTTTTTTTTTTTTTGTATTTAGTGTAGAAAACTTGTTTTTGATCCCTTAAATACCTTGCTTCAACTTTATTAGAGTTCTTTGCACATGAAATAGCACCCTTTAGTCATCATTCCATTCATATTACCCAGTGCAATGATGCCCAACCTACAGCCCGCAGACCACTTCCGACCTGCAAATCTGATCCGTGTGGCATTATGTTTTGCTTTGAGTTACAGATCCAAAAGAACAATTTATGGCAATGTTACTAACTTAGAGCCAAGTACCGTGAAACTTACCTAAGTCAACCTTAGATAAGACAAAAACTGTGGTTAGTCAAAGTGAATATTTATTCTCGTTTAACTGAATATCTAACGTATGTTACTTATTTTTGATAAGCTGAATTTCGTCGAGTCGAAATATTCAATAAGCTGAATTTGATTTCACGATTGTTGTCAAATTTCCCTCAGTAACAACGTAACTGTAGAAGTTTTAGCCATTGCAGTCAATCTCTACATGTTTGTTTCCCAAAATGCTCTGTTTAACTTTATTTTAGTTATTTTAAGTCATATGTTATTTTCACTGTAATGGAAAATTAATCAAGTTTTTACTTCCTTTTACAAAAAAGGAAGTATTGTATTCGCGAAAAAATTTTCACTCAAAAATCGCCCTTAATTTCCATTTTGCTCACCCCCAAATGAATGTTGAGTTTTTTTTTCGATTCGACCACATGCGGAAAAGTGCCTAAGAATGTATAGACACGCGAAATATCCATTTTGACCATCACCGAGGTAATTACAACGACTTTTCTCGTGACGTCTGTATGTATGTGCGTATGTGTATATGTGCGTATGTGCGTATGTGCGTATGTGCGTATGTATCTCGCATAACTCAAAAATGGTATGTCCTAGAAAGTTGAAATTTGGTACATAGACTCGTAGTGGGGTCTAGTTGTGCACCTCCCCTTTTGGTTGCTTTCGGATGTTCCTAAGGGGGTCTTTTGCACCTTTTTGGGGGGAAATCATTGTTAATTTCGATGTAAACTCAAGTGGCGATATAATTTGTCGGACACTTGGCGATATATCGCCAGTCTTTTGGTTGCCAAGTTTTGTCGCCAACTTGGCGACAAATTTGGCGGAGTTTTTTTTTTTTTTTTTTTTTGGTTTCAATTTGGCCATTGTTGGTGATATTTAGAGAATAAATATTGAATCACATTAAAATAGCGAATAATGGGGAAATGACATTAAATTGGAGTAAAAGGAAGTCATGTGATGCACACATCAGCTCGTTTTATTACAGAGAGGAGACTCCTAAAACTGAGGCACATCCATTCTACTCTGAAGAAGAGTGTTAACTGTAGCACATGTCTACGCATTAGTTTATTTCATGCAACAGTTTAAAAATTAAAATTTAGGTTTTGTAAAAACAATTTTTAAACACGCCAGCATTGACAGCTGCCGGTCCTAAGCCTGGATAAAGTGTGAAGGAAAATTGTAACATTTTTATCACATTTGTTTGCAGTTCCTTTCATTACCGAATGGCATATAACAGGGAGATTTGGTTTTAATTAATACCAACCTTTCTGTTTATGCTTTTCAATTTGCATATACCTTAAAGAATTATACAGAAAGAAGCGGATGGATTTCAAGAAAGAAGCTTTATATTGCAGCATCTGAAGAAATTGATGTCACTGAAGATTTAAAATAATAAAACAAAGTTGTGTTACTCTCCTTTATATCAAACAACCAGATCTTTCACCATATAATTTTATTTTTAAAAAGGTTATTCAAAAACCTAGTACCTAGCAAGAAAGAATCCCAGACCAAAAGTTAAACTTGACCCATTAAACTTTTTAAGATCTATTTTTTAAGTATGTGTGTGATGCTAATAAAAAAATTTTTTTTTAATTGCTAACATGTGTGTTTATTATTATTTCACAACAATCTCCCTGGGGATATTTTCCCCTTTTCTTTTGATACAAAACTGAATATTTCTCTACTTTTTATGTCATCCGTATACTTTGGGCGTTTAGTTTTCTGAACTGGTGTTGATTTTGATCAACTCAGGAAATGAGGATTTAACTGTTTTCAGAAGATCACAGAAAAAAAACAATGCATGGTGCAAATTCGAATTCATTGCAAATAGACTTTTTACTGGTACTGTCAAAGCACACTTTTACTCAAATGATTAATGTATGAATGTTCTCTAATAATGAAATGTGAAAATGTTTTGATATTTCAATTCATTTTTGATTATTTATTTGATAATCAATTACATCTCCTAAAATGTATTGTTTAACATTCTGGGTTCCTTTTTGTCAGCGAGAACCTGGAATCATCAGGAAAAGTTATTTGTTTTATTAAAAAACTCATAAAATTGAAAACACCTAGAAAAACATCTTTTGCATCATAAACTGCAGCAGTTAAGTAGGTTATTTTTTTTACCCACTGCTTTGAAACCAGAATGAATACATATAGTCCCTTGTGAAGCAAGTACGTTCCCCAAGAGTTGCAATATCAGTGGAAATAAGCATTAAATTAAAGAATGAGTATCAATTTTTGTTGAAATGCTGTACTTTGTTTTTGCTTGTTTTAAAAGAAATCATAATTTACACTTCAAGTTAAATATATTACAGCTTTTATTTAATTCCTTTTCTAAAACCAAGTTAATAAGTTGATTTTACATTCTTTAAGAAAAAAGTACAGTATAACCCGACTTAACAATTGCCAAGGGACTCGTTGAATCCAGGAGCATGAACATTCAATGCAAGTGAAATCCGGAAAAGTGTATCATTAAATTGAGGAAATCGGGTGTTGTTAAACCAAAGTTGTACTGTACATTCATTACCCTTTTTTCTTCTCAAGTTATGAAAATACAGCTAACTTCCGGTTATTCTTAGAACAGGGTAGCAAGAAAAACATCGGATAAGCTAATTTGCCGGATAATCCGAAAGAAGTAAAAAAGAAACTAATATATACAATAGCTTAGATTACCAGTAACATTAACACATGCATTGAAACTAAAAACAAAACATGTGAAAAACAAGAAAGATAGGCTCATCATTACAAAAGGATCATACGCATATGCAGAGGCAGACTGGGTGCCCTAAGAGGCCGCAAATTAAAAACAAAAATGCACAGGTGCATAAAATCTGAAGTTGCACAGGTTTGTTCAAGGGCAAAGAAAAAAAAAAGGCGCTCGGGTTCGAAGGTGGGAAAAAAATATACCAAAGAAGCACAGGTTTAAAGGTGCAGTTCTTATGCCAAAATGTCCTAATTTTTGTCTTAGGAAAATTACACTGAAAAAAAAAGACTTTTTCTTGGGAAATCAATTTAGTAGGTACTTCTACGTGTAACAATTAAGAAACCATTCATATAGTTGGTTCTCCTTTCAGAGACATCCTTGCTAAATATATAAAAAATGCAATTTTTTCGCAATAAAAAAATTGTTTTTGCAGAAAAATGAGCATGAAAGTGAGAGGTTGCAATATATATGGGTGTGGTCTGACAATATGTCGCAAAGTGAATTTTATTGTGTACTTGAAACAAATGATTTGTATAGCATTTCATTATCAAAAGACTTTTTAAAAATGTTTTTCTGTGGGGAATTCGTGAGCACTCAGGGAAGAAATATGATCTTCATTTAAATTGCTTATTAAACAATATTTGAGATGTACGAAGTTGGTGAACAAGAATCCCTAAAAGGCAGAATTAGGCTATATTTGGCTAATTAAGGGGGAAGGGGGTCTTATAATAACTTGAAATAACTATAAGTACTTACATTGAAAAGCAACCGTTTCAAATCGAAATAATTGTGCTGAGGAAAAGAAAAGGATTTATATCCTTTTCGAAAGCAGTGATTGACGACTACGAAAATTTTTTAATAGAAATATAAATAAAAACAGGTTCTAAGGTAAATACACCCATAGTGGCCAGTGCTTCAGTCGTGGCTATTTCAAGGTTTATATTTCAAAAATTAGGATTCCAGGTATCCCAATGGAATCACAATTTCATCAACTGTGCACTTATGATATTACCTCCTGCATGTTTGAATCCATTGGAAAACCTGGAACCCTATTTTTTTTCAAATATAAACGTTGAAGTGGGCACTGTTGAAGCAGTGGCCACTACCGATATGTTCACCTTAATTGGATACATGGGATTGGATACACTCAGCTGTGCAAAATGTAGACCAATGCACTGTAGATAAATTAAAAAGATTAGTGTATGATCTGTAGAACTGAAAAAGTACTAATTCATAAATACATATTCTCCATTCGGAAAAAAGAACAAAGTGAACATTTTTATTATTATTTTTATGTATTCACGAGAGTGACTGATCAAAATATTAGCTTTACTTTCAAGATAAAAAAAAAAATTAAAAAGTCAATTTTTGCTCGTTTGTAATTACAAATTCCTAAATTTTTCCAGGTAACTAAGAACACTGTTATTCTGGTCTAAACATTTTGAGATATTTATCAACCGAAAAATTTTACTTGTGTCAAAACTAGACAGTGCGTTTCACCTTTAAATTGTTATTGATGCACAAAACCTACTTTCTTCTCATCTATGAAACGTAAACATGAAGGAAAATGTAAAGGAAATCATTTATTTCCCAACAATGAAGTTTCAAAACACTCTATTAATCTGGTTTCAAGTTCAAAGCTTTGATTTTGAAGGGGTTTTTTTTTCGTGCACAAAATCGATGCTTCGAACATAAATTGCTTAAAAATAAATAAGAATCGTACAAACTGCTAAATATATTTCGCAATGTGCTTAGAAAATATGATTCAGTCTTGAATATTATTTTCTTTAATAACAAAAACAGTGTAAGCGAGCATGAAAATAAAAAAGCAACGACGCTACAGCAGAATGACAGAATGTAAACAAACAAAAAGTTACGGTTAAACGTGTTTAAACTAACGCTAGTGTAAACGCCCGTTTCGGCTCGCGGTTTAACTTTAACACCGTTTAAAAATAAACTAGTATATCTCGGCCAGTGTAAACGGGGTATAATAGTGTGTTTGAGAAGAAAGATGCTGATTGCTTGAGCTTCAGTGCTGCTGTCTGTGTTTGAGGTTGGGAGGACCGTATATTTAATTTCAGGTGTTTTTACTAATAAAGCAATTCCACCTCCAGTACTACAGTTTCTATCTTTCCTGATAGTAGTATACCCCTTAATGTTAAAGCATAATTTGGAGTTTAGCTTTGTTTTTTGCAATAGAAATCAAAATTGCACTATCCATGGAAAGGAGGGTTGCCAGAGCCTCGAAAGGTTGGACTTCTACCTGTTGGTCCGCGGAAGGTATTTTATTTCCCTTCTACCACCAGTATTGAGATAAATATTTAACATCTAATGAGAAAAAACATGTGGCATCATTAAAAATAACTTTAAAAAATAAAATAATAATATCAAAGTAGCAATATCCCAAATTTTCCGAATCAATCAAAGTTTGCTGCATCAGGAAATTTTTTGGGAGTTCACAGCGACCTCTCGTGACATTCTATCGGAGCGGCCTTGAGGGGTGGGGAGCAATATCTTTTTTTCGGCAGGGGCGCTGGACCCCGTAGCTACGCCACTGGACGCAATTAATCCTTCCATTCCCTCTGAATAATGGATCTTTTACCTTGCACAAAAGCATTACAGACTCTTCTCAAAGTGTCACAAAATTCTTCTTGAAGCTCAAGCTCAAAAGACAAAAGTGGCGTAAACGAAACAATTCGTGACATAAAGCTTGCGTTCAGGGACGAACCTCACCGGTCTACCGGCGAGTAACCGGTTGCTAACCGCAGTGTTGTTGAGAGCTACCGGTTAACTGGTTGCTTCCGATGTCGTTTTATGAGCCTCACCGGTTGATCTACCGGTCGACCGCAACTCTAGCTGTTTGATTGGTTGATGAAAACCACGTGACATTTTTGACCAATTATATGCATTTTTCACCTGCGTGTTATTCGTCTGCGTCATGTCTGCGCAAGTAACCGGTGATCAACCGAAAGCGTTCGATGACGCATTGGTTCGTGAACAACCAGTTAGTAACCGCTGACGTCATTGCTGTCACGTGATTAACCAACCGGGAGCTACCGGTCGTGCTCGTCGAACGTAAGCAAACTGGTAACGAGGACAAACAATTTGCATAATCGCCAACTCTTTGCGGAAGCAATCTGCGCTGTCACCATGCAAATAGGCCTTCTTTCCTTTCATCAGCTCGTGTGGAGCGTCGAAAACATGGAGAACAATCTTATGTGGGTCAGTCCGAGATCGAGCTATTTCTGTCGCCTGTAGAAGTGGGATCATTCCCGCGTTTCCCCACTGATACGTAACTGAAGAACAACTACTTCATTCGGTAGGTCTAATAAGATGCGGTGCGTTGGAAAATATTTATTCGTCGTCAGCAACCTTCCTTGTCATTTATCCTTGTGGTTTAAAAGACAATTACCAAAAATTTAAAAAAAATCAATTTTTTTTTCATTTTCTAACCTTTTACAGCAAAAAGAAGGAGGAGTACTGTTACTACAGTCTAACCACGGATTGTATGGAAAGGTAAACATCCGGTTTACACGCGGAAATGGAAGCATCTATTAGTTTTCAGGGATGTCAGATTTTGCAGATGTATGTTAGCCTCTAAATTAAGCAGAGTCTCATTCAAATGAGCGGAATACGCGCATAAAATTTTTATTTTTCCCCTCATTCAGATGGAGTCGCCTTAACTGGATGTTTGCCAATTCCATACAATCTGTGGTCAAACAGTACTTACTATATATTTTGATATAAACATAGTAGATTTATGAAAATAGACTTCATTTTGTAAATATATCTAGTTGATATAGCGTAATTTCATGAATCAAAGTTTGGAAGATCATTATTTTTTCAAAATCTTTGAAGTTTTCGAGAGAAGTTTTAATTTCTCTAATTCTGTGACTAGAACTACTTCTAGTCACTGAAATTGATAGAATAAGCAAAAAAAAAAAAATAACATGGACCCAGAAAATCCTTTCATTTTCCCAACAGTTATTTTTTAATTAATTTTTTAAAACGTCCAATTTTGCAAACAAGGCGTGGTCTTGATGACGTTACAAATGATGCTCTTTGGCGCATTTTTCACCGCGTTTCCACGTTATGATAATAAAGAAGCGAATTAAAATGGCGCTCTACGCTTGCTATCAACCATATCGTTGCCAATACACGTGAGTAAAGATGCGAATTAAATATTTTGCTCTGTGAATGGCAACGTAGAATGGCATTTCATCATTTGTGATGTCATCGGCAAGAAATGTAAACAATGAAAGCGCAACGATATAAGTATTTGTTTTAAAATATGAAACTTAAACAAAATGTTTAAAAAGATGGTTAGATCCATTGTTTTTAAGCATGTTCTTTCAGAAGAAAATACTTTTAAATTTTTGGAAACGATCCCATTGTGAACTCTTTTCCTAAATTATGACATTAACGCAAAAAATGTTGTTCAATTTCATCATTATCTTATATGTTTAGGCATTTACTATTATTATTATTATTATTATTATTAGTATTATTATTATTTGAATCAGTAAATTCTTTTAACGCTGACAAATGAAAATCTGAGGGCTAGTGAAAGTTCCCCGCCAGACAGTGCCTGTTGAACTGATGGAGCAGCAATTGCAAGTCCCTGACCAACTCTTCGAGCAATAATTAAAGACAGTGTGGTTGACCTTTTTCCCTTTCTTTTTTTTAAAATAGAAATGAAGAAAACTCCTCTTCCTCCTCCTTAGATCATATTTTCGAGACTAAGTCTCACTTCCGTTTAGTTATCGTGTCACAGAGCATTAACCACCAGCGAGTCGAGAGTTTGAACCTTTAAATAGACCATCATATTGAGAGTCCCTCGTTTGTGAAAAAAAAAAAAAAAAAGAAGAGGAAATGAAAACCTAAGAGTTCCTATTTTGAAACAAACAAACGCTCCGAGAGAGCAGGCGGTTCAACTCAAGGTTGGGGATATGGGGGAAAAATGGAATCGAAAGAGAGAGAGGAAAAAAATGGCAAAAGAGAGGAGTTCGTCGGTTGGTGAACTTGAGGTTCGCTCTTAATGAAAGTGTCTGACACTGCACATTTCTGCTGCTGGGGACTCGGAGGCGTCTGCTGGCACTGGAATACTGACACGAGGGCTCGGGAATTATTTCCATTAGCAACTGTAAGCCGATGATGTTGTTATTTTGTTCCACAAGAGCGATGAACTGTTTCTTGAGATTTAAGAACTGTTTGTTCTCGAAAGCGAAGACTACCACTCAGGACGGATTCCATTTCAACAAGAAGTTCTGACTAGAACTAGACGAGCCAAATTCCCGTATACCCATACTACTTTCTAGTACCTGATCAATATTCTCAAAAATAGCTAAAATCGCAAATTTTTTCAAACATATTTTTAAAATACTTTAAGCTGATTTCTAGGAATAAAATATATTCCTCACTCATCTAAAAAAATTAGATGCGTAAAATAAAATTAAAAAAAAAAAAAAAAACAAGGCAGCTAATACACTTTTTGCCATTAAAAAAATCTTTAACAGCTTTCAAAACGAAAAAATAATAATTAAAATTAATAAGCTCATTAAAATAAATTCATCATATCAACAAAAAAAAAAGCGTTTCTTTTTCCCCTGTTGCCAAAAACAATTTTTTAAATGAATTAATGCACTTACCAAAATAAATTAAAACAATAAAATGTCAACTTAAAGAAATAATTTTCATTGTCAAAAAAAAAAAAAAAAAAAAATCGTCTGCGCATATCTTTATGTAGAAACATAAATGACTTCGAGTTTATTCGCCGAAAACTGAATAATTAAATTAAAACTTTAGCGTAAAAGTAAAAACAAGTCAAATCAACAATAATTATTTCACAGTCAAAACCATAGCTGCGGAATCGGAGTCGGAGTCAATCTCATTTTGGGGTAAAGGAGTCGGAGTCGAATATCTAAGAATCGGAGTCTGTCATTTGTCCTCCGTGTATAAATTTTTGCCAAAGCTACGAAGTCAGAGTCGAAGTCGGGGAGTCGGAGTCCGATTAATTGTCGGGCACAGGAGTCGGAGTCGGGGTCAAGTGCCCTAAATTATCGGAGTCGAAGTCTGGAGTTTGGCGTCAAGAGCTATTTCCAACAAAATTTGTTTGAAGTAAATCCGCCTTCAAGTACGGAATCTACATTGACTTTCAGTTTCCCCATAGGCGCTAATGTTAAGAGATTTGAACTGTTCAAATTGAACGGAAAATTGTTCAAACCAAAGAGATATTTTATATACAAGTTTTTCATCAAACGCTTTTTCCTACAAAGTTTGTTTGAAGCAAATTCGCCTCACAGTTCGGAATTGCCTTGAATTTCCCCGAGGGCGCTAATGGTAAATTTTTTTGAACTGTTCAAAATTGAACAAAAAATAGTTCAAATCAAAAAGTGAAACATGGGAATGAGATGTCCTCGCCGAGATCTTTCGAACAAAAAAAAGTTTGTTCGAATCGGACTATTCATTCAAAAGTTATTAGGGGGGGGGGCAGACAGACAGACCGACAGACATTTTCCCCCATCTCAATACCCTACTTTCCAATTTTTAATTTTTCGATATTTATTCAATTATTTTATTTATTTTTGACTTTTTTTTGTTTTTTGCGATATTTTTAAGATGCATTAAGCCTTCTTTCATGCTTTTTTCTTCTTTTTCTAACTTTTACTGGGAAAGTAGGCTAAAAAGGGGTGATAGGTTGAGGATGGGCACTTACCACTCGCACTTGCTGTCTTTGAACACATTATTTTGCACTTTTTTACTTCCGGGTTTCCCTCCCTATTTTGACAAAATCACAGCAGACCTGACGCATGCGCAAATCGGCGATAAGTCTCGGCTTAGGAAAACGAACAGTAGACGTACGAATTGGACTGATAAAACCGGGACTGCGAAGTCGTATTTGAATTAATTTTGGGGTGTCGGAGTCGGAAGCTTTGAAATTCCAGGAGTCAGAGTTTGTCTTATTTCATCCGAGTCTGTAGCTCTGCCAAGGTTGCGAAGTCACAAAGTCCCCCAAGTCCATAAGATCAGGCCAAGCCCAGACTCGTCATTTCAAAGTTTTCACGGGGGGGGGGGGGCGGGAGAGGTATGAAATCAATTCATTTCACAGGCAAAAACATCAAAAGAAAAGAAAAATGCATAATTACATTACATTTTCAAAATCCGCAGGGAGGTCAATTGACCCCCCCCCCCCCTCACTTTGATTGCCCAAATAACGCGCCTAGCCATGGTGGCCTGATCGGTAAGGTGTCGGATTCGTAACTGGAGGGCCCTGAGCTATACTAGTACTACTAATAGTACTACACTACATACCTGTTACACTTACTACATCATAAGACAGATGTAGAAGTACATCATGTAGCCACAAGATACTTGTTATTGTGTTTAAACGTTGTGTTTATCAACAACAAAAATAAGACATCAACAGTATAGTTGTTTCCAGGGGCTCAGGGACCTTCACATACACACGCACAAAAATAAATTGATTTAACTTTCTAAATTTGAGTAAATTATTTAAAACCGAATATTTAAAAATGCCTTTAGTGAAAAACAAGTTCGTTCTAATGCAATTCATATATTTTTTTGAAACTATACGTTCAGGGACACCCTGAGCTAATTTTTTTTGAGGGGTGGGAGGAAATTCTTAATTTCCCGAATGGAACACAAAATTTTTCAGAATGATGATGCTTTTGCCAAATTATCACACAAAATATACCGAATAACAAAATTTATGAAAGGCCACAGTGACCTCCTGTGACCTCCAATGGAGGTGCCGCTGCATACATTCCCATTTTCATCTATGCAAAGTTACTGTGCAGGGAAATTAAAGCCTTGTATACATTGAGAGTTTTTAGAAATCTCAAGGAAAATCTCTCTTCAACCTATTATTTAATTTACAGTAGCGCAGTACTTTTTTTTTTTTTTTTGTTCAAATCGCATACAAGAGAATCCGAGATCCCTCCAAGCCGTGAAATTCGGAACCTCCCCCAATTTGCCGCTACGGTGGAATATTAGATCGAGTGTCATATGATCTACGTCAAACTCTAACTTTACAATCAGTACCAATCGCAGACCATCGGTTAAGAAAACGAAGCACAGTCGTTAGGAATTTTCTTTCGAATCAGAACATCATGTACTTATGGGTGCGGAGCATACGTTTTCAAATCACTTTGTTTCTATGGGCAGCGGGTAAGTACTTTTTTGCAAACTTTTCTTTCTACCATGGGCGCCCGAGCAAATTTTTGGAGGGCGGTAAGTCTCAATTTGCGGAGTAGAACTCCAAACTTCGCCGAATGATGATAATTTTGCCGGATGGAACAAAAGATTCTGCCGAATGTTAAGGGGTCACAGGTACCTTTCAAACATTTTTTTTTAATTTAAAGGGCATTCCACGGTATTTTTGACATTATGTAGAATCCGTAACATGACCTTTTTTTGCCATAACTTTTTAATTTACCGTTCGATTTGCAAATTATTTTAATTTGAGCTGGTCTGTTGGTAGGAAAAGATCAAAATAAAATAATATGCTAATCAAACAGTAAATTAAAAAGTTATGGCAAAAAAGGTCACGTTACGGACTCTACATAAATGTCAAAAATACCTTGGAATACCCCTTAAGTAAATTTTATATTTCTTTGAAACCATAACATGCATACTTATTTCTTAATCAATAATTTATTTTCAAAATTTAAAAATATTGCTTACTTTTTTTTAAAATTTAAAAAAAAAATGAAAATTTCAATTTTTTGAAATTTCTAAGGCTTTTTTATTTGTGAACTAATTCAATACATTTTTTTTTTGGTAAACGGTCACTATAACCATCTCTAAAAATCTGTGCATTCATTTGCTTATGAGTTTATTAGAAAATTTTCTGTGATTAATTATGTAAAAAAACAAAGTTAAAAGAAAAAATGGTTTTTAAAGGTTTAACATGCTCTAAAAATTTGAGTAATTTATAAAATGCTTATCCAATGCACAGTTTTGTCAAATATGTAATCCCAATTGCAAAAAATATTACTTTAAAGCTGTGTTTTTAATAGAAAAAAACCCTTAGGGATTCTAATGACATGAAAACACAAAAATACCATCATCGAGAAAAAAACAGTTTAAAGTTTTTCTTTCGCATAAGAGCACATAACGAGTATGGCCTAAAACCACTCATAACTTTTTAAATGTTTGAACTAAAGCAATGAAACTTTTTCCCTGTGTTCAGAATAGTTTTTAGTTTTGAAATAAGCAATAAAAATGTTTTTGATCATTTCATCATTTTTGAGCTACTGTAACCCCTTAATAATTTTTCCGAATCGTCAGACAAAATTTGCCGAATTTTTCGGAAGGTCACAGTGAGATATCGTGACCTCCCATCGGGGCGCCCCTGTTTGCTACCTTAAATAGGAAATTCAATGGAAAATAACGATTATTAATTAACAAAGAATTTTTTTAAATCAATCAACAGATCTTTGAATAATTCTGTATTATGTTTAATTCTGTGCAATTAAATGAACTATTAGTTATTGAGAACAGTAAATATTGAAATTTTCGAATAAACAACGTGATATTTATCTGTTCTTACAAAACCTCTCAGAAACGCATTCTAAAATCTGAAGAAACTTTCTTTCGCATTTGACGAAGTGACTTTGATTGTGAAAATGATCCTATTCGTCTTGTCGTCAAATTGAGAAAAGTTTTCGTCCAATAGACGAACATTTCGTGACATTTGAGCACGAGTTATTAACACAGCGAGGAAAGAATCATCGTAAATGACGAAATTAGAATGCTCGAAAGTGAATGATGTTTAACTGAAATGAACCCCATTTTCTGCACTCTCTGTTTTTACTTCCTTTTACAAAAAAGGAAGTATTGTATTCGCGAAAAAAATTTCACTCAAAAATCGGCCTTAATTTCCATTTTGCTCACCCCCGAATGAATGTTGGGTTTATTTTTCAACCCGACGACACGTGGATATATGCCTAGGAACGTACAGACACCCGAAATATCAATTTTGACGGTCTCCGAGTTAATTACAACGAGTTTTCTCTTGCCGTCTGTATGTACGTATGTGTGTGCGTATGTGTGTATGTATGTCGCATAACTCAAGAACGGAATGTCCCAGAAAGTTGAAATTTGGTACTAATACTCCTAGTGGGGTCTAGTTGTGCACCTCCTTTTTTTGGTTGCATTCGGATGCTCCAAAGAGGGTCTTTTGCCCCTTTTTGGGGGGAAATCACTGTTAATTTCGATGTAAACTCAAGTGGTGTTATAATTTGGATATTGCCAGTCTTTTGGTCGCCAAGTTTTGTCGCCAACTTGGCGACAAATTTGGCGTTTTTTTTTTTAAATCTGGTTTCAATTTGGCCATTGTTGGTGATATTTAGAGAGTAAACTATTGAATCACATTAAAACTGCCAATAATGAGAAAATGACATTAAATTGGAGTAAAAGGAAGTCATGTGATGCACTCATCAGCTCGTTTTTTAAAATGTTTGATAGGTTTTTAAAATGAAGCTGCGAAATAATTTCAAAATTCGTTAAATATAAAAGCCATCAACATCTTCTTAGGAAATGCGCGTAATGAATATAAACTACTGATTCTGTTCTGTTAAGTCTTGGTTCTCTGTTCTTTTCTTTTTTATTTTTTTCTTCTCCGCAGTTAATAGTAAAAGCCACTGTGTCTGTTGGCTGGAAAAAAAATGGAAAGCTTCAAACGAAGCCAACGTGCCTCGAAGGATTAACTGATGCTGTTTTTGAGGAAATATTAAAAACATCTCTGATAAACCCTGCAGTCAGTAAAATTGATTTTCTGTGATTAGATCTTCGTCGTCTAAGAAATGTATACAGGCAAAAATATCACAATTGTGTATTGAATATTTAGGGTTAAGACGTCCGGGTTTTGTCAAGACAGTCTATATTTCATGCCCCTTTCCGGGTTCATGTCCGCACTTGAGCAATGTCCGAATTTGACGATTATATTCGAAAAATGTTACTACAAGAAAGCTGTGCTCAAGTGTGAACAAAACTTCAAGGTGCAGGAAATCATCACCGTTCATGTTGTATAATTATGCGGCACGAAAAAGCTGCCTCGAGTATTCGATTGCCTTTGAATGCGCTTGGCAAAATTAAAATTCCTAGTGCAGTTTCGCTTCGCAGAGAGACCAGGTGCCTCCATCTGGTGGAGAAATCGGGTTCAGAAGCTGTGTGGCAATGGCTATCCACCGATAGAGGTGCCACACGAAGAAATGAATGGGGAATGCTTTAAGTGTGCAATTAGAAACAGTTAAACAACTACGTTTGCCAAATTTAAAAATATCTTCTGACGTACTGCAAAGTATTTTTTCTGTGAACGCATTAGAGGAGACAATACATCACTCAAGTTTGAATATTTCTATGTTCTTCATGATTTGTGAGAGCTTGCATTACACTGTTAAAAATTCAGGAAACTTTTACAATAAATATTACTGTAAAATGGAGTTTTTACAGTACCGAAGAAAAAAACAGTATTGTACCGAAAACAATAAACGATTCCAGTGCCAATTGATACACCACGTGACTTACGATATGAAGCAGATAACACCGTACTTCCCCTCACTTGATGTGTCCCAACTCGTATGGGGGGGGGGGGGAACAGCAAAGCTGCCTGCTACTCCGAAGGTACCAAGATCGAACCTGCTGTCCGCATTTTGCGTTCTTTAACTCTCGTTTATTCTACCTTAAAATTTTACAGTAAAATAGGATTTTACGGTAAAAGTTACTGGCAAAATGGATACCAGTAACTTTTACCATAAAATTTCAGGATTTTTTCTAACAGCCTTTTTCTCTTCTCGTACAGGTGCTGTATCAGAAGTGATGACTGCAGATGGTGTTACGGAACACATGACAAAAATAAAAACGGTGAAGGATCGCCTCTTGAAAGACTATGACAGAACGATCCGCCCGACTATGGGCGAATCTAACACCACCGAAGTCAGGGTGGGATTCATACCTCGACAGATCATTCACTTCGTAAGCCTATTTTCCTCCTCTTCCATTGTTGCAGGTTTTAAATGACTTGGTGCATATTTTATTACTTTATACTTATTTTTACTCAACTATCGCTAGGCAACTCAAAATACAGGGAGTTTCAAAATGAATAGCGGGCTTTTGACATGTTATAGTATTTCTATTCTATTCTATTCAAGAGTCACAACTGACTACAACTGTATTTATGTCGAGGACTGCATACTAAGTGCCTTGCCTCCGTTATAGTATTTATTACACCAAACTTACAGCCACAAGTGATATCTTCTTTACTAATAATAAAGCTGAAAGCCTGTCAGGATCTCTGTGACGCGCATAGCGCCTAGACCGTTCGGCCGATTTTCATGAAATTTGGCACAAAGTTAGTTTGTAGCATGGGAGTGTGCACCTCGAAGCGAGTTTTCGAAAATTCGATGTGGTTCTTTTTCTATTCCAATTTTAAGAACAAAATTCTCATAAGATGGACGAGAAAAAAACGAAATTATCATCACGTGAAACCGTAACCAAGCCAATTGGCGAGAAAATTCACCATACATTATATGTAAATATACATGCGAACCAAAAGACCTTTTAATTTTCTATTACGGGCAAAGCCGTGCGGGTACTACTAGTATCAAATGAAAGAGAAACTCAAACAGTTTTGTTTGTTGGCATCAGTGCGCATGCGCGTGGAATGTTTCTGCTGCAATCCGCCTTCTTATCTGGATACTTAACAGCTATGGCTCTTCCCTCAATTGATACAAGATGAACCAGAAAACTTCATCTTTCCGCAAGATGGTGCGCCGCCTCACTGGCATAATGAGGTACGCGTTTGGCTTAACCTAACTGTACCCGACCGCTGGATTGGCCGTAAGGGGCCTAATGACAGGGCTCGTTTCCCATGGCCTCCATGGCCACCCGGTGATTTCTATCTTTGGGGGTATATTAAGGACCGTGTGTATGTGCGCCCACTGCCAGCCGACCTTCCCGAATTAAGGAACAGGATTGAAACAGCTGTTGCAGCAATCACTAATGGGACACTCATCAAAGTTTGGGAAGAACTCGCATATCGTCTTGACGTGTGCCGAGCGACGAATGGTGCTCACATTGAACACTTGTAGGCTGTTATGTAAAACTTTTTGATATTCTCTTTCATTTGATCTATCACTTGTGGCTGTAAGTTTGGTGTAATAATTATCATAACATGTTGAAACCCCGCTATTCATTTTGAAACACCCTGTATTTCAATTTGCTGCAAACATGTAGAAACTAATGCTAAGAAATTTAATGTTGTACTAATATGTTTAAGTTCAAGTTTCCTTATGGGTTTTATGGGGCAGACCTTGAATAATGAACAATTTTTCAACATATTTAACCCGCCTCCCTCTTTGTCACAAAGTCTCGTACTTCACCTTACCCCCTTTCCTCTCATTGTCCCATCTCACGTTCATTACAAAATTTACAAATATTTGTATGATGTCACCAGTGACGAAAGCCTCATTCTCATATCATGCCCCGATACGCCGTCAAACTCATTGACTTGATTTTATCGATTCCCGAGAACGAAAAAGTCAAAAATAAGCTATTGAATAAAAAATTAGCAAAATTTAATAACCAGAGAGCAAAATGATTTACGCTTTTACTTTTCTCATAATTCAAGTTCATTGTTAACTTTGTTTGAAATTATTCTATGAAACAAAATGTATAGAATCGTAATCAATCGGGGAAAAAAGCAGGACCTATGGGAGGGGTCCGGTCCCCTCCCTTGTGTGCGCCACTGGATGTCACGCTTCTTGTTTACTCCCCTTCCCCCATGTCACAATTTCACAAACACCCACTATGACCTCTATTTGTTTCAACTTTTCCGTTTTAAGTTATAATGAAATTGATATAGCCCTTATTATATTTATATCATTTGGATGAAATATAAGCCTCTTTTTGTCTTCAGCTATTATTCTATCTTGTTCATCTTATTAGGGGGTCGAACTATTTCTCTGACGAAAATACTAAGATATAATGAACCTAGATAAGTGCCGTTATAGATCATGTGGGATAAAATTTAAAACCATCACTAGCAGGCTTCGGCAGCCGCCTCTACTAATCCGCCTACGGCTGTGTACTTCGGGAGCTTCGCTCCGTTCTTGTCACCTGAGGCAGTTCTGTTAGCGAAAGAACTTTTAGTGGCGTTTTTCGGACAAAAAATTTAATTGACATAAACTGCATTCAATTAATGGGAAAAGATTAAATAATCATCGCATCTATAAATGTGCCTTACTTAACTCTCTTTCGTTCAAGATCGGCTTTTTCTGCAGTCGAACTAGTCACTTACGCTGTAAGCGGAAAAAGAGGGAGAGAAATTATAGGCAACTTGCCATTAGCAGAAACGCGATTTGCCGAGAAGAACAGAGGTGGAAAAAGTAAGTTTTTAATTAACATCTCATTTTAATTAAAGTAACTGAAAAACGGAACCTGTCTAAACATGATGTCCGAAAAAGTTCAAAACTGTCGATACCTGGTTCGATGTAGGATGACATACGTACATAAATACTATCGGATCTTAATATTATATATGATTCACAATTTTTGATGAAGTCCTGAGAGAAGATTTCGCTCTTTGATTCCTGGATATTTTATTTGAATACACCGCAAACGATATTTGAACTAATTTCCAAATAGTTAATTTCTACTTCTTCTTTAAAGTTAATTTTTTCCAAAACCTGTATTTAAACAGAAAAAATCTGTAAGTTACCTTTCAGTTGGAGGCAATGTTGTCGTTGTTGTGTGCCAGCTAGGCTCACAATTTGGGGTGCGCTGCTTAACTTTTCCAACTGAACCGTAATTTGGTGTGAAATCCGACTTCTACAGTACACACATGCCATAAGGAGCCGTTTGTAGAGTAGGCAACCATTCTCTGCACAACAACAAATTAACACAAAGAAAGGACAAGGACAGGAGAGAGAAAGTACGTCCACACCCGAGCCGGGATTCGAACCCTGACCTGCGTGTCGCAGTCAGACTTCTCTGACCATTTGACAAGGCAAGCAGCTAGTTGGAGGCAATCAAAAGTAAAAAAGAGCCGAGCTAGAAATTTTAACTGATTTTAACTCTTACTACTGTCTGACTACGGATTGTATGGAAAGACAAACATCCATTTCACAGCCGGAAATGGACGAATCTATTATTTTTTACTGATATCAGCTGCAGAAGCAGAGTCTCATTCAAATGAGCGGAATACGCGCTTCAAATTTTTACTTTTCCCCCTTATTCACATAGATTCATCTTATCTGGACGTTTGAAAATTCCTTGCAATCCGTGGTTGGACAGTACCTTGCGTTTACTTTTGACCCGAAAGTTTTGTCTTGATATGGCCTCAATTTTTTGTGCCGTTTGTTGTTGTGTCATGCTCCCCCCCCCCCCCTCCTGATCCAGGGCACCTAGAGCAGGTCCAAGCATAGACTAATAATAAGAATAGACCGAGCTATGGCAACCCTTTTGCTGCTCATAAACCAAACCATGTGACTGGTGGATATCCTAGCAACAGCGGGCGTTGATCGTAGCAGACGATCAACGCTTGCGAGAAATAAAATAAATAGAATTGATGAAACACGGAAGAATGATCTTTTATGGAGTCCGATTTGTAAATTTGTTATTCTAAGTTGTAAATATTTTGTTAATGTAGTGAGTTTTTCGTTTAGATAGTACTGTGCATTTTCTTTAGTCAATTTCAATAACTCTCTAAGCAATTAAAGATGCAAGCGCCCAAAAAAGAATCGACAAACGGTAAGATTTTTATCTACAGTTTCAATTTAAGATACCGATTAGTACATTTTTGCGTTAACGCAAAACGTTTACGCCATTCCGTTCACGCCAACGCTGACATAGCAGTTCCGAATGAAGTAAAAGTTACTGAAAACTGTGATCAAAAACTAACTACTAATGTCAAAATAATGCATAACTAAAAGAAAAAACAGTTTAATCTCTGCACCTGGAAAAAAATTATCATGAAAACACATTACGTCTTAAAAATACATGTCGAGTGCTAAACTATAGATAATGTTGCCATTTAACAAGCATGCTGCCAAAGTTTTCGCCAAGCCTTCCACCAGTCACATGATGTATCCATGAACCAATTTTTTCATCAGCAAGTCTGGGAAAGCTCTGTCTACTCTTATTATTAGTCTATGGGTCCAAGACACCATGTCGCAGAAGTAGAGTTCCACAAGTCCATGCTCCTCTTCACTTCACTGCAGCACCGCAGGGGCGCTAATACATTCGAAACTATGATCAGGTAAAGCAGGACGGGAACTAGGCCAAAATGAAACTAGTATGTTGTGGCCATCACGAAACTTTCTTCTATATTTTTCTTTTTTTTTTTCTGATCCCTCCCTATGCTTGACGAGGAAGCAATATTCCCAACAAAAACAAAATTACACATGCAAAAACTTGACGACTATCCCAATGTCTGAATTATTGCAAAAGCAAAGCAAAGAGCGAAAATTGAAAGTTTTTTTAAAAGCCTTGCTTGAATTAATTACAAATATTTTATTTGTTAACAAACATAAGATGGCAACAGTTAAAAATTTTTAAATCATTGAGATAATATTTCCTATCATTTCCATACAATTAAAATCACGAGAAATACGCAGACGACAAATCTATTACGATTTATCTTTCTTATTGTTGCATTAATAAAAATATTTTTATTCGCAAAAAAAAAAAAAAAAAAATCAACACCTCTTGGAGCGACCGGCGTCAAAATTGAACCAAAGCCTGTTTACACATGGATTCACATATATTCCAAATTTCAACCAGAACGTAGCATTACTTCTTGAGATAAGGGACACTCAAAATGGAAAAAAAGAACGGGTGATTGCGCTACCCCCTTTTTAGCTGTTGACACAAAAATAAAATCAGTTTCTTATACCCACTAAGGGCTACTTGCCGATAAATTTTTCTTTCATTCCGTTCATTATTTCTTGAGATACAGCAGTCACAATTGACGACAAAAACGTTCTATAGCTCAACCCCCCGTTTGCGTTATTGACACCAAAAATTGAATCAGCACCTGTTCCTGTTAATACCAACATATGGACCAAATTTTGTTTGAATTCCGTCAGTTACTTCCTGAGTAATAGCAAGCACGCGTAACTCGAAAAACGTCCCATTGCTCCACCCCCCTTGGAGGAATTCGCGCCAAAAACTAATGGGCACAAGTTCACATAGGGGCACATATGTGTACCAAATTTCGTTCGATTTCATGCGGTAGTTTTTGTTGTAGAGCGGCCACAAAAAACTGGTCACACACAGACGTGACACACATACACACACACCATACAGACAGACAGACATTTTCCAAAAATGGTCGAAATGGACTCAGCACACCTCAAAACGTTCGAATCCGTCAAAATTCGAAATTCGAAAATTTGCACGAATCCAATACTTTCTTCTATATATTAGATATAGAAGAAAGTAAAAATCTCGGTCTACGAATTTCATACATTTGGTATAGCCAATAGGTAATCTGGCCAAGAAAGTCTGTCCGATTTTGTGTTCCTGTTTGTACAGAGACATACCAGGGTGTTTATCGACATACTAATTAATTATTTGGTTTCTAACGTTTTCGAAGATTCAGTCAGAAAGTGACGTGTATAAAACTGAAGCTTCCATAACAAAAACCATGTAACAGAGAACTGAGCCCTGATGAATTGACAATTGAGTCTATAATAGCTCTCTTTATCCGATGCTGAGAATTACAGGAATTATTCTTCTGTTTTTCTTGTTTAGAGTTTAACTTCAAGCTTTTCTTTTCCTTTCCAAATCTATCTGACGGATTTTTTTCAAATTTTTTTTGCTGGGGCCAAAGTAAGTCGTTATTTTTAGTTTAGAAGAGATGTTGTTATTGTGAAATGTTAAATAAAAACTCTAACAGAAATGAGAAGTACATCTATACTACTGTATAAATTATTAAATAATGTTCAGAAATTGGTACTTAAAAAACTCTTAACACATGAAACGAAGAACCACTAGTGTTGCTTCTTGAGCAGAGCTACAGAACTGCTATGTATACATTGGAACTGCGCTCTAGTAGAACCGTCAAAATATATTGAAAAAAATGAGCGTCCTGAAGGTTGACATAGAACGTTGTATATTTTTCACAATTTGGGCCAAAGAAGGATACAAGGACCAAAGTAGTACGCATTTACGGTAAGGGTTTAACTTTTCATTTTAGAACTATATGATATAGTTTACGGTTGACATTTGCTCGAATAATAACTTGGAAGTTTTCGATTGGTTTCCTGAGGTGGGGATCTATCACATCTGCATTAAAGCAGTGGCGTCACCTACGGGGGGGGGAGGGGAGCGATCCGCCCTGGTGTCACCCGTCTGGGGAGGGGAGACATCCTAAGTGGAATTGCAAGTTTTTGAAAAATAGGAAACTAAAATGCATTTTTAACGCAACAAAGTTTGAAAAATTTTCAAAATAAACCCCTTGACCCCCCCCCCCCCACTTTTATTTCTATTTTGTACATTAGCCCACTTAAAATTTCGTTGTAACACAAACGTAGTTATTTCTGAAAATTGTATGAATTTCATGTTTTCATAATTGGGGGGGGGGGGAGGGTGACACCACAAATTACCACCCCGGATGTCACCCATGCCAAAGTACGCCACTGCTTAAAGTACAACTGTATTTTAACTTGAAAACCCTGTGGCACGACAGCCCGTGAGGGCCAAGGCCTACTGTGCCCAACTCAATTTTCCTGACCAGGGGCTCTGGGGTGCAAGGCAGATGTTCCGGTTAGGTGGGTCAGCCCTGACGCGGAACCCCCAGTGTTTGGTTTCCAAACATGATTGGTACTCATTTTATCGACAAACTGAAGGGATGAGTCAACCATGCCCGATCCGGGAATAGAAACCGGGCCTGTAGCACGGAAGCGCGAAGCGCTACCACTGAGTCACTGGGCTTCATTTCAACATAATAGTTCGAGCAATTTTTACTTTCTTCTATATCAAATATATAGAAGAAAGTATTGGATTCGTGCAGATTTTCGAATTTCGAATTTTGACGGATTCGAGCGTTTTGAGAGGTGTGCTGAGTCCCATTTTGACTATTTTTGGAAAATGTTTGTCTGTCTGTGTGTGTGTATGTGTGTCCGTGTGTGTGTCAGGTCTGTGTGTGACCAGTTTTTTGTGGCCGCTCTACAGCAAAAACTACCGCATGAAATCGAACGAAATTTGGTACACATATGTGCCCCTATGTGAACTTGTGCCCATTGGTTTTTGGCGCGAATTCCTCCAAGGAGGGTGGAGCAATGGGACGTTTTTTGAGTTACGCGTGCTTGCTTTTCCTCAGGAAGTAACTGGCGGAATCAAACAAAATTTTGTCCATATGTTGTTATTAACAGGAACAGGTGCTGATTCAATTTTGGTGTCAATAACTCAAACGAGGGTTGAGTTATAGAACATTTTTCGTCGTCAATTGTGACTGCTGTATCTCAAGAAATAATAAACGGAATGAAAGAAAAATTTATCGGCAAGTAGCCCTTAGTGGGTATAAGCGCTGATTTTATTTTGGTGTCAACAGCTAAAAAGGGGGTAGCGTTCTTTTTTTCCATTGTGAGTGCCCTATCTCAAGAAGTAATGCTACGTTCTGGTTGAAATTTGGAATATATGTGAATCCATATGTAAACAGGCTTTGGTTCAATTTTGGCGCCAATCGCGCCAAGAGGTGCTGATTTATTTTTATTATCATTATTTTTTTAGCGAATAAAAATAGCTTTATTAATGCAACAATAAGAAAGATAAATTGTAATAGATTGTCGTCTGCGTATTTCTCGTGATTTTAATTGTATGGAAATGATCGGAAATATTACTAAACGTTAAATCCGGTTATCACAAATTTGCCATTTCAACTGCGCTTGCGCGCGGACTTAGCTTTTTGGACTTTCTGTTTTAAGATTTTGTGTTGCTGGTTTATATTTAAGTTGAGCTAGAGTCTCAACAAATTAAGGAAGCGGTTAAAATATTTTCACAGAGATTTCGTGATATATTATATGAAACTTCGGATATGAACAACTGATAATCTTTATAATGTAAAGAGAAAAATGGCACTTCAATATTTATTCGTTTTGAAATATTTATTTATTATAAACGTAAAACACGTTGTGTACTTCAAAAATGATTGGAATATGAGTACATATATCCGTCTTTTGCGGATATTTTACGTTAGGCGTAAACAGCTTAGTATTATACATTTTTATTTAGGTTGAGGGTTCGGCTTTGTATTAGAAGTAGTTATGTAAAATACCTGGGTATTTATTTTTAGGGGTAAATACCCAGGGTATGTACCCAAAATGGGTATTTACCCGGGTATTTATTTCAAAAATTTCTTATTCAACTAAAATATTTTTCTGCATGTATTTCACTATGTATATATACAGGGTGTTTTGTTTTAACCTTCAAGGCCTCTATTTTTGCAACCGTTAGTCCTAGATGCATACTTCCAATTGCAAAAATGTTCAAAATCAGATGCAGACGTAAAATATTGAAAATTTGAAGTAAAAATAAAAATGAGTAAAAAAATACAAATTTTAACTTTTTACATGGGCTTCAGGTCCTCTGACTTATATTTAGGGAAATAATCTCCATTGAAAAACAATTTCAACAAAAAAAGTTTGACATTAGAATGATCAATATTCACTGAGATATGAAACGCAGCGTTTTGTGACTTACACCACTTTACACTCGCCGTCAGTAACATCTTTTGGGGGAAAATATAGCAGTTAATGAGTGTTTATATAAAATAATATGTGTGCAGAGTGTGGTTTTTCAAACTGTTCAAGGTTTTGCAGCGTGTTTTGCGTATCATGGCCTAATATTTGCATGAATTTTTGAATAGAAATGTTAAATGTAAATACCTTATGTTTTTTACTTTTCCAACCTGTAATTCTTCTGAAAGCGTAATAAGTTCTATTCTCATCTTCTACATGGTCCCTTAAAACTTTCAAATGGAATATCTCCTCGAGTTTTGATTGCAAAAATGTCAAGTTTTTTGTGTCAATAAGTTTTAAATGCAGATCATTTCTCTAAATATAAGTTAGGGGACCTAGGGTCGTATAAAAAGTTAAATTTTGTAATTTTTGACTCATTTTTATTTTTACTTCAAAGTTTCAATATCTTTACTCCGCATCAGATTTTGAATATTTTTGCTATTACAAATAAGCATCTAGGACTAACGGTTGCAAAAATAAAGGTCTTGCAGGTTAAAACGGAACACCCTGTATAACCAACCATATATAAAACAATAAATTGTTCCCTAAAATTTGTATTTTGATCACATATTTAAAGAATTATTGTGTGAAACAACTCAGCAATCTAATATGATATTCACAATAAATGTGTTGGATATGCCTAATCAATGTTGATAGCCAAATTTCAGATATAAAAAGCCATTCTACAAAAAGTAAAAAGCTTAACTGGTTACAAAAAAAAAAGCAAACATCTTCTCCAATTATGGCATTGAAAAGAAAGATTCTTCGGTTCACGATATGTTTCTTTCATAATTTCATTAAGTCTTTCAATAAAAAATATTATAAACTGTGTAATACATATGTATGTATCAGTTTTACCAATTATTTCATATTTAGATTTTTAAAAAAAATTTCTCATTCACTTTTTGCATCTTTTTGTAAAATACCCAGTTTTTGGGTATTTACCCAGGCCTTGGGTAAATACCCGGGTAAATACTCAAAAAATATTTACCTACCCGCTGGGTATTTACCCGATCCACATCACTAATTAGAAGTGATGCTGCAATTCTTGTACGCTCTTCTGAGATTAAAAATTTGGCCCTGAAAATGGCCTTTGTTTGATAGAAATATCAGCCACCGAATCGATTAATAATTAAGACGCAAAACTCAACCTTTACCAAGGCCTAAAAACTAAATCAGAGAAAGCTTTGTGATTTCTAATTTTTATCTGTCACTATCTCATATTTATTAACAAGTTTAAAATGTTTGTAATTAGTTTTAGCAAGATTTTTTAAATCAGTTAAGTCCGTGCGCAAGCGCAGTTGAAATGGCAAATTTGTGATAACCGGGATTTAACGTCGAGTGAAATATTATCTCAATGATTTAAAATGTTTAACTGTTGCCATCTTATGTTTGTTAACAAATAAAATATTTGTAATTAATTCAAGCAAGGCTTTTAAAATAACTTTCAATTTTCGCTCTTTGCTTTGCTTTTGCAATAATTCAGACATTGGGATGGTCGTCAAGTTTTTGCATGTGTAATTTTGTTTTTGTTGGGAATATTGCTTCCTCGTCAAGCATGGGGAGGGATCAGAAAAAAAAAGAACGAAAAATATAGAAGAAAGTTTCGTGATGGCCACAACATACTAGTTATGTTGTAGTGTCAGGAATAGAGCTCTTTAGCTTAATATATTTTTCTATCAATGACGTCACTTGATTCAATCTTTTTGCTGCAAACAGGATGAAGAAGTCAGCATACTCTCATTGGACTCAGTCATATGGATGGTAAGTAGCAAATTTATTTACCGTTTAATTTGAAATATTATTTTGTAATTTGTTCGTTGTCGTTTTTAGAAATGAAACATCATTCAACGTGTTTCAATGTGACACAAAATGTTTCGGAAGAACATGCACTTCTCACAAATGCATCGCTCACTTTCGAAGATTCTTCAATCGTTATACACATTTTGTCGTTTTCCGACGATTTTTTAATCACTGAGTAAAAAACTCCTGTTCAAATCTTACGAACTCTTTGTCAATTAGACGGAAAGTTTACTCAATTTGACAGAAAGCTTAATCGGAGCAATTTTCAAAGACTTTCCGTCAAATACGACTAAAACTGCGTGAGATTTGAGGATGTTTTTCTGAGAGTGACTCTATAAAAGTTTGATAAAATTTTTGAAATTGAATCCGTGATTCAATAAGTGGTAACAAAACTATCCCTTACGTATTTTACGTCATATAAATGTCAGACAAAGTGATTCATTAGGTTTTGACGTCCTTTAAACTAAAAGAACTCGTGTCCAAACTTAAAGGTCAGAAAAACAGCTCTTGCCCTGATTCAACCTCCTGTAAGCAGCAACAAACCACTTCTGTTCATACATGAAATACACCGCCAGCTCAGTCATTTCCAGCCGAGGACTGCAGTTTCGCGCTTATTAGCACTCATCAACACGGCATAGGAAAGTGACTGAGCTGGAGATGGAAAACCTCTTAAGGAAGCCAAGAGTGCCAAAGTCTGCAGCTCAGTCATTTCCAGTCGAGGACTGCAGTTTCGTGCTTATTAGCACTCATCAGCTCGGCATGGGAAAGTGACTGAGTTGGAGACTTTGGCACTCTTGACTTCCTTAAGAGGTTTTCCATCTCCAGCTCAGCCACTTTCCTATGCCGGGCTGATGAGTGCTAATAAGCGCGAAACTGCAGTCCTCGACTGGAAATGATTGAGCTAGCGGTGTATTTCATGTATTTCTGCTTTAGGCCTGGCTAATGGGCGGGAATGTACTGCATACGCTTCTGTTCATTTTTATAGGGGTTGAAGATCGATTATAAAAGTATTCCTAGGAAATTAGTTTTAGTTGAAATTATTCGCCTTCCGGATCCAGTTGGTTGGTTATTTTGCATATTCTTTTAGTTTCATCCGTTTAGCTAGTTTCTTCATGCTAAAGACATTTAAAGTTACCAAAAAATGCTAAATGAAACTTAAAAATAAAATTCAACTCATTAATTCGTATTGTTCTACAGTATATTTAGTGCCAAATGTTAAATACAGGAACAAAAATGTTAATTTCCGGGAGTAAATCTGACTTGGCAACCTGCGGGTTTCAAAAAGGACCTATTTTACCTATCTCTCAAACTAATTTAAAGTAGTTTCTCCAGGAAGTTATTCTCCAGGAAGTTACCGGCGGAATCAAACAAAATTTGGTCCATATATTGCCTTTACCAAGTACAGGTGCTGATTCAATTTTGGTGTTAATAGCTTTAACTGGGGTTGAGCTACAGAACTTTTTTTTTTTTTTTTTGTCGTCATTTGTGACTGCTATATCTCAAGAAATAATAAACGGAATCAAACAGAAATTTAACGACAAGTAGCCCTTAGAGGGTACAAAAACTGATTGTATTTTGGCGTCAAGAGCTGAAAAGGGGGTGGTGCAATCGAACGTTCTTTCTTTTTCATTGCGAGTGCTATATCTCAAAAAATAATGCTACATTCTGGGTGAAATTTGGAACAAATGTGAACCTATATGAAATCAAGCGCTGGTTTAATTTTGGCGCCAATCGCTCCAAGAAGTGCTGTTTTTTTTTTTTTTTTGCCAAACAACAGTAAGAAAGATAAATCGTAATAAACTGTCAACTGCGACTCGACGTTAAATCCCGGTTATCACAAATTTGCCATTTCAACTGCGCTTGCGCACGGACTTGGCTGATTTCAAAAATCTTGCTAAAATTAGTTACAAAAATTTTAAATTTGTTAATAAATATGAGATGGCAACAGATAAAAATTCGAAATCACAAAGCTTTGTCTGATTTAGCTTTTAGGTCTCGGTAAAGATTGAGTTTTGAGTCTTAATTATTAATGGATTCGGACTCTGATTTTTCTATTAAAGACCCTTTTCAGGGCCAAATTTTCAACCTCAGAAGAGCGTACTAGAATTGCAGCATCACTTCGAATACAAAGCCGAACCATCAACCTAAATAAAAATGTATAATACTGCTGTTTACTTCTAACGTAAAATATCCGCAAAAGACGGACATCTGTACTCATATTCCAATCATTTTTTTCGTACACAACGTGTTTTACGTTTACGTTAAGTAAATATTTTCAAACCAATAAATATTGAAGTGTCATTTTTCTCTTTACGTTATAAAGATTATCAGGCAATCATATCCGTAGTTTCATATAATGTATCACGAAATCGCTGTGAAAATATTCTAATCGCATTCATTAATTTGTTGGGACTCGAGCTCAGCCTAAATATAAACAAGCAACACAAAATCTTAAAACAGAAAGCCCAAAAAGCTAAGTCCGCGCGCAAGCGCAGTTGAAATGGCAAATTTGTGATAACCGGGATTTGACGTCTACTTCAACTGCGTATTTCTCGCATAGACTAATAATAAGAGTAGACCGAGCTATGGCAACCCTTTTGCTGCTCATAAACCAAACCATGTGACTGGTGGATATCCTAGCAACAGCGGGCGTTAATCGTAGCAGACGATCAACGCCAACGCGAAATAAAATAAATAGAATTGGTGGAACACGGAAGAATGATCTTTTATGGAGTCCGATTTGTAAATTTGTTATTCTAAGTTGTAAATATTTTGTTAATATAGTGAGTTTTTCCGTTTAGATAGCATTGTGCATTTTCTTTAGTCAATTTCAATAACTCTCTAACAGGGTTGGCAAAAACCCGGGTTTTTTTTAAAAAGCATATGGACCCACGGTTTTTTGGGTTTTTTTAAATAAAACCCAAAAAACCCAACTAAAGATGGGTTTTTTGAAAGAAATGTGGGTTTTTTGTCTTTTTTTTAGGGAAAATGTGGGGTACTTGTAGCATATTGTAGCGTAAGTATATGGACAAAGCGCAAAAATTGTCTTGGGGTACAAAAGCTGGAAAACTAGTTAAAATTCAGCGTTTTCTGAAGAAAAGTATAAAAGACGACAAAACCCAAGAATGGTGAAGTTTCAGATTTTTTAGTTTTCATGATTACCAACAGTTAAGGCAAAGTTACTTCTCGAGTGAGAAAATCTATTGTTCATTTTTAATTGCTACTACTTTTTTTTTTTTTGCATTTTACTTTCCTGTATTTCATTTTTATGCAAAACTACTGTAGAACCTCGAGTAGTTTTTACTCCCTTTTTACTGAATTCCAGCTTAATCAAGATATTTCTTTCAATTTTATGTTGCCAGTTTTTCTATTTCTGTGTGCAAACTAAGAAATATTAAACTTTTTCGTAAGATAATGAAAATACTGTACATCCTGTTCCGTTTTCTGCCCGACTGTTTGAAAAATCTGTTAATTTCTAAAATATACCTTGTGTTTATTCGAGATTTGCGACGTGTTTGTTTGCAGGAAATAATTCACATGAAAGCCTTTTAGCTAGGGTAGTTTCCTCTGCACAATCTGCAAATATTGGGAAAATCAGACGTGACAGGACTTAGTCAAAATAATTTGAGTCCATTTATTTATCAGTTAAAGAAAAAAGTTAAATATATTTATTTAAAATCTTTGAAACATTTTTTTAATGCTGTTAAGAGTTGAGAAATACTATTTCAAAAAATTCATTTTTCATGTCCAATGTCTGTGGTGAAGAAGAAATGAAAAAGAAGTTTAAATTGTAAAAGTATTTAAATTAATTTTTTTAAAAACTTCTCAGAAAATTAAAAAAAACCCAAAAGTGGGCTAAATAATGGGTTTTTTTAAATGGTTTTTTTTTCAAAAAAACCCATTGGGTCCGACCCAACTGGGTCCAATCCGGCCAACCCTGCTCTCTAAGCAATAAAAGATGCAAGCGACTAAGAAGAATCAGCAAACGGTAGGATTTTTACCTACAGTTTCAATTTAAGATACCGATTAGTACATTTTTGCGTTAACGCAAAACGTTTACGCCATTTCGTTCACGCCAACGCTGACAGCTCCAAATGAAATAAAAGTTACCGAAAACTGATCAAAAACTATTACTAATGTCAAAATAATGCATAACTAAAAGAAAAACAGTTCAATCTCTGCACCTGGAAGTTTTTTTTAATGAAAACACATTGTCTTAAAATACATGTCGAGTGCCAAACTATAGATAATGCTGCCATCTAGCAACCATGCTGCCAAAGTCTTCGCCAAGCCCTTCCACTAGTCACATGATACATCTATGAACCAATTTTCTTTATCAGCAAGAATGAGAAAGCTCGGTCTACTCTTATTATTAGTCTATGATTTCTCGAGATTTTATTTGTATCGGAAACATTATCTCAATGATTTAAAATTTTTAACTGTTGCCATCTTATGTTTGTTAACAAATAAAATATTTGTAATTAATTCAAGCAAGGCTTTTAAAATAACTTCCAATTTTCGATCTTTGCTTTGCTTTTGCGATAATTCGGAAATGAGGTCGTTTCTAAAATTTTAAAAGTATTTTTTTCTGAAAGAACATGCTTATAAACATAGGATCTAATCATTTTTTAAATAATTTGTTTAAGTTTAATATTTTTAAAAAAATACTTAAATTAGAGCCGCTATATAGATAGGCTAATCTTAAGCTGATGCGTCGGTTCGTATATATAGAGGCCTTAACTTAAATCGGCAAGCTTTCATTGTTTATATTTCCTGCCGATGACATCAGAAATGATGAAATGCCATTCTGTGTTGCCATTCACACACCACAATATTTAATTCGCATCTTTACTCACATGTATTGGCAACGATATGGTTGATAGCAAGCGTAGAGCGCAATTTTAATTAGCTTCTTGATTATCATAACGTGGAAACAAGGTACCAAATGCGCCAAAGAGCATCATTCGTGACGTCATCAAGACCCCGTCTTGTTTGCAAAATCGGACATTTTAAAAAATTAATTGAAAAATAACTGTTGGGAAAATAAAAGTATTTTCTGGGTCAGTGGCATTTTTTTTTTTTTTTTTTTTTGCTTATTCTATCAATTTCAGTGACTAAAAGTACTACTTTTGACTGAAGGAAACCATCCCATTGGGACGGTCCTCAAGTTTTTTGTGTGCGGAATTTTATTTTTTCTGGGAATATTGCTTTCTCCTCAAGTATGGGGAGGGGTCAGAATTCATAAGAAAAAAGTTTCGTGATGCATGGCCACAACATACTAGTTTACATTTGTGTTACTCGCCAATGTTTTTAAAATTTAATTTTTTAAAATTAAATCGGGCAATTTTTTAAATAAAATGTGTTTTGATACATAATGCCACAAAAAATTTAAAACTATTTATGGGTTTTAAAATTTTAATATAAAAGTATAAATGTCACATTAAAAGAAACAAATTAAAAAAACCTTTAAAGCTGGAAATTCCTAACAAATTGAACCGGAAGTATGACATTTTCAACAGAAAAGTACAGCATTACTAAGCTAATTTTTAATAAATTTTACTCTTTGACTTTATTTACGAACATATTCCTCATTCAGTAAATTACCGCCCAATAGCCAGGGCTAAATCAGAAATACATGTCATACACCGCCAGCTCAGTCATTTCCAGCCGAGGACTGCAGTTTCGTGTTTATTAGCACTCATCAGCTCGACATAGGAAAGTGACTGAGCTGGAGATGGAAAACCTCTTAAGGAAGCCAAGAGTGCCAAACAAACTGGTAGCTAATATACTGGTTAGCTTCCAGTTTGTTTGGCACTCTTGGCTTCCTTTAGAGGTTTTCCATCCCCAGCTCAGTCACTTTCCTATGCCGAGCTGATGAGTGCTAATAAGCACGAAACTGCAGTCCTCGGCTGGAAATGACTGAGCTGCCGGTGTATTTCATATCTCATCAAAAACAACCCTGTTGTAAAAATTTCCCCATCAAGAAAACCTTTAACTTTTCCGCACAAAAAAAGAAAACCTACATCCTAAACCCAAAAACCAGCAGCCATAAAAAGTTATGATATCTAGTTTGCCCGCCAAGTATCTGCCAAACTATCATCCTCCCTCTTCTCCTTTTTCATCACAGCTACTTCCATTAGAACCTCCTCCCACCTTCAACTCCTCAGAAATACGGATAGATCTTTTAAATTGTTTATATTGTTTGGCGGGAAGCTTTTTGCTCACCAAAGCAACCACTTCACTTTGAAAAGCTTCCCGCCAAATAAGATAAACAATTTAAAAGATCTATCCATATTTCTGAGGAGTTGAAGGTGGGAGGAGGTTCTAATGGAAGTAGCTGTGATGAAAAAGGAGAAGAGGGAGGATGATAGTTTGGCAGATACTTGGCGGGCAAACTAGATATCATAACTTTTTATGGCTGAGGGTTTTTGGGTTTAGGATGCAGGTTTTCTTTTTTGTGCGGAAAAGTTAAAGTTTTTCTTGGCGGGGAAATTTTTACAACAGGGTTGTTTTTGATCAGATATCACATCTTTTTGCATTGATATTATTACTTTGTCTATATTTTTAGAATTGAGAACTTCAAGTCAGAAAATTTTCAGTTGAAACAACGCTGCTTTGAGTTTTTAAGGAACAATAATGGTTAGCCTAATTTTACGTCAAGTTATTTTCTGACTATTAAGATTCTATGTTCATTTTGCGAGAATTGGACGGTTTAAATTTTATTGCAATCCTTGTATCCTCTCTGTTGCAAAGAAAACTTCTTGAATAATAAAATACTATATTTTAAATTATATTGTTTTCAAGTATTTTACAACTTCGCAATAAATTCTACTACAGTTTCTTATTTTGACAGATTATTCAACATTTTCATGAAGGTTTCTTTAAATGTGTTACAGCTTGAGGGCTACTTTAATCTAGCTTTTCACTTTCTTGTTTAATTTCATTTTTTCTTAAATCGTGGATTATTTTACGTTTTATGGGATAATTTTAATTGTTTGGTGATTTATCTTTTTCTTGATAGAAGTCTTTGTCTTGTTTAATACCTAGTTTTGTTTAAAAGTTCATTTAAAAAACGAAATAACGCATGTTATCACCAAGCAAAAAAAAAAAAAAAAACTAAGCCATTAAATATTTTAAATTTGAATGTGTCAGAAGATCTATACAACTTTACTCGATGTCAAATCACGGATATCCCAAATTTGCCATAGCGAAAGCGCATGTTGCGCGTGGACTTAGCTCATTGAAAGTCTTGCTTAAATTAATTGCAAAAATTTTTTCAGCTAACAAATTACTGCAAAGCACGGATATCCACACACGTATTTCATATATTTTCAATTCATTATGTGTTGTTGGTGAAAAATCCATTAATTTAGAAAATAAGCAAACCAATAAAAAAGTGCTATTTTTCGCTTTCAATTAAAAAGTTATATGTGCCGTATTCATATGCGTACAGTTTCATATAATTTGTCACGTAAAATATTGTGATGGTTTAACCCCAGTTTCGTGCCGACATTTAAAATTTCTTCCCTCCATAAATATATAAAAACTGAAAAACAGGGGGAAAGAAATTTCGTATCGGCAAAACTTTGGGGGGGGGGGGCAGAATTCTAATCTCATTCATTAATTTGTTTCTCTGCTTAAGTATAAACAAACAACATAGAATCTGAAAACAGAAAGCCCAATGAACTAAGTCTGCGAGCATGCGCAGTCGCTGTGGCAAATTTGTGATATCCGCGATTTAACGTCTAGTTGCAACTGTTGGATATGTTTTAGTCTTGATTGAATTTCATTTCCTAAGACAACTTTGGAATAACTGTTAGATCTGTTCTAACCTTGCAATTGCAGTCCGAGATAAACAAACCCTATGAGCTGAGAGTAAGTACATGATAATTTAGGGAAAATTAGTGATTTTCAAACTTCAGTTACTCCGGCCCATGATGTCCCTGGGGGTTGAATTTTTGTATATGTACTCAATGGCCCCCCAAGAATATGTATACAAAAAATCATTACCGTAGCCCCCCGGGGGGCTGTGATAGAACCCCGGGAAGGTACAATTTGGGGGGTAAAAACGAGGGGGGAAGGGGAGGGGGGTCAAATGGCACAAAAGGCACATCAGTAGGGCACAAGGAATGTGTGTGCGAAATTTCCGCTTGATTCCTTTTTTCGTCTGGGCTGTAGCCCTGTCAAAGAAAGCGAAAACTTTTTTGAACAGCGATTTTATAACTTTGATACCTCCTCCCCCTGATGGTCCAGGGGATTGTATTTTGGTTTACGGCGTCAGGGTCCACTAGAGATTGAGTGTACCAAAAATCAACTCCGGGGGTCTTCATGGGGCTGAGATACAGAGGGCTGAAAAACCCAAAAAACCCGAACTTGTTCTGTCGTGTAATCTTGGTCGTTTTTATTTCCTTTCGTCTTTGGCGGTGGATTTGCTTCTGTTGGCTGCTGACGTTCGGTTTCCTTGGCGGGGCGGGGCGCTTTCGCGCCCCGTAATATTCCTTATTGTTAAATTACAATAAAAATATGTAAGTGTTTTCAAAGAAAACAAATTTTCGATGAAATTGGGCAGTCAAAAATGAACACTTGTACGCTAAGAATTTTAGATGAATTTCTCTTTCATGATCTATAAAAACTGCTGTAGTAGGTGCAAGGACTTCTGAGAAAAAAGCAATAATATTTATTTGTTACCTTAAAAAACAAGCCTGTGAATTTTATTTGGAAAACTTAGCATGTTTTTATGACATTCTCACATCAAAATCTGAAGCATTCTTAGATTTATCTGCAAAAGCAAACAATATTAATTTTTTATTCAAGACTTGGACGGATTCAAGGCTTAAATGGGAAACATCAGAATACAGCGGCCTGCTGCAAATTCCAACCAACTTCATATGGCTACCAGACTTGACAGTTCATAACAGGTAAGGGTCATCATTTAAAATCGCTGTAGCACATCTTAAATCCTTTATTTACTGGAGGAATTTAGTGACACAGAAAGCTTTTTACTTCCTTTTACAAAAAAGAAAGTATTGTATTCGCGAAAAAATTTTCACTCAAAAATCGGCTTTAGTTTCCATTTTTTTCACCCCCGAATGAATGTTGAGTTTTTTTTTTCGACCCGACCACACGTGGATATATGCCTACGAACCTACAGACACCCGAAATATCCATTATGACGACCCCCGAGTTAATTACAACGAATTTTCTCGTGACGTCCGTATGTACGTATGTATGTGCGTATGTGCGTATGTGTGTATGTGTGTATGTATCTCGCATAACTCAAAAACGGTACGTCCTAGAAAGTTGAAATTTGGTACGTAGACTCCTAGTGGGGCCTAGTTGTGCACCTTTCTTTTTGGCTGTATTCGGATGTTCCTAAGAGGATCTTTTGCCCTTTTTTGGGGGGAAATTATTGTTAATTTCGATGTAAACTCAAGTGGTGTTATAATATGTCGGACATTGGCCATATATCACCTTTTTTTGGTCGCCAAGATTTGTCGCCAACTTGGCGACAAATTTGACGGATTTTACTTTATTTTTTATTAAATTTGGTTTTAATTTGGCCATTGTTGGTGACATTTAGAGAGTAAACAATTGAATCACATTAAAATTACCAATAATGGGTAAATGATGTTAAATTGGAGTAAAAGGAAGTCATGTGATGCACACATCAGCTCGTTTTTCATAAACTTTTAAACTTTTTCCGCTGGAAAGAAATTTACAGTTGCCTCTACCAAAGCAATAGACTGCAACTCACAATAAGGCGGTTTAGTGATCATCTTTTCTTTTTTTACAGAATAAAACATAAGAATTAAGTGAACAAAAGAATCTTGATGTGCTTGTGGATCGTCTTTCTCATCAAACCCTTTAATTAATTTAAAATTTAACCCCTTAAGGTTCAATTTTTCTGTTTCAGAAAAGCTGGCAAAAAATGATCGATTTTTTTTTTTCGAAACAGTAAGTGAGTATATAACTATAGTGAAAGTTTTTTTTTTTTTTTTGCAATTTTAGTTGTATGGGTAGGAGGGTGACTAGGGAATGGAAGATGAAGTAATAGGTATTTCTAAGAAAATGGAAGTTTGGACAGTTTGATCACTTCTTTGTTTTGAATTTCTAGATATAAACATCAAACTAAATCCAATTGTCATACTTATAAGCATAAAAATGGCTAAAAATTCAATTAAATTGAATTTATATATTACCTTTGCCCCACAAAGTAACTGCTTTGTAATAAAGAACTACTAACAAACTTTTGGCTAATTTAAAAAAATGCACGACATGGTTTATACAAGACAAATTGCAGCATAAGTATTGCCATTTATGGCTAATAAGTTCAATTAGGGTAGGCTCTCTGTTTAACGACTTTCAAGGGACCACAAAAAATCGTCCATAAGTAGAAAGCGTCCTTAAATAGAATGCTTTTAACATTATAGTAGACCATCTGGGACCGTGAAAAGCCGTCGTTAAATACACTGTTAAAACCAGAAGTGCCACAGGGGTAAAGAATTTCACCCTAGGGTGAAAAAATGGTGACTCAGGGTGCAACAGAGGCTAGGAAGTGTCGTTAAGGTGCTTTTGGTTCCTCAGTGGGGAACAACGTTAACTCAAGTGCTAAAAGACCATTCAATAGGAGAGCGACTCGTTGCGCATGCGCCCTGACAACAACTCCAACGACAACTTCAGTTTGAATGGCGAACGAAGGAAGTTGCAACGAAATTTACTTTCACATTGAATGAAGTACAAAACTGAAAATTTCGTGAATTAATCTTCGAAACCTCGCGTAAGTAAAGGCATTTGATCATATTGTAGCTCTTAGAGCGTTCGAACATATTTAAAGTGTTTAAAGTACGTTGACAACTGCTTATTGTTCCGTTTACCTTTATTAAATATTTAATATCTTGCTATTTATAGCCTGCAAAACTGTTACCTAAAACTATCTATCAGTACTATCTTGAACAACAGCAATATTAAAAATAAAAACTTTAAATCAGCTGATAATTGAATAGCTAATTCCGGAATAAAAATGCATCGACGCGACGTGAGCAGCCTATATACCAATGTATATTTCTTCTCAATGAAATAACTACGTAGTAAAAACGAACAGAGCAGCAAAGGCGGAGGGGGAAAAAACGCGTAAAAAGAAATCTCTCTCACTCAGTGTGACTCATGAGTTTCACATCGTGTTTTGGTTAACGTATCTTTCTTAGGCATTATTGAATGAAGCGAATGTAGTTAGCTACTCGTTTTTATTTTTAATCTGACGGAAAACTTGACATTGGAAAGAAGGGCTTTTAAATTAGTATTTATCTTGTACGCATAAGGATACTCAAATATTGAATCTTATAATAAGTATTGATATGTTACGCTCGATTAAAATTTTAAGCGTTAATGAAACGCTTTTATTTTCCCATGATTCTAATCTAATGTTACCTAATATTTCAGGTTGTTCCAGCAAATGATTGATAAATACCTTCCCTTTTCATTTTCAGTACGGATCATGCAGTAAAAGTTGTCAACAACATATTAATTACTGAGCAGTCCAAGTGTGAATGCAAGAAAGTTAGTGCACGAACAGACAAATTAAAGTCATGAACACTTATAAACTATGTTCGAAAGTTGAAATGTGATCAAATGCCTTCGTATGTATAAATCAAAATAAATAAAACACAATTGTATTCAAAAACTCACACAACACGGGGGGGGGGGGAATCTCTATAGGAAGCAATAAAGGTGCCATTTTTCCCATCTAGGGTACCATCTTTCACCTTCGGTGCACGTTAGGTGAAGGGAGCCAGTTTTTCACTCTTGCTAAAGGTGCAATTTCGGCTCTCTTTCGGGTGCCGCTGGTGAACAAGCGTTTCACCCCTGAAAGGTGCCAAACGCAACCTGTAGTTTTAACAGTGTAGAGAAAGTCGTTAAATAGAGCGTCGTTAAACAGAGAGCCAACTTTATAGTCTACTCTATTTATTTTTACTTGAACGAATCTCAGACGATCATTAGAAATACAAGATGCCCGTATGACACACGGGCAAATGTGTTAGGTGGTTAAAGCTTGCGAAGATTTTTGAGCTATCACTAAAATAGGAAACTTTTGGTGGCAAAAGAAACGTGAGCTAAAGTGGACGAAAATGTAAAACATTTCAAGAAATCTGAATAGAACTACCAAAGTTGTCCAAAGCGGAAACGCCGACATATTTTGGCCTGCCAAATGAAATATTTTACAAAAGGATAAACAAATCCATACTATTTCTTTGTTGAACAGGTGTTTGACTTTTGAACACGAAATTGTTGGTCCAAAATAATAATTAGGATGAGCAAAAAAAAAAAGACTTTTTTGAAACATTGTTTAGAGAGCCTACGTTTTGGACAACAGGCTCTGTGAAATATGGTATTCATGTGAAATAATGCTGGTTTAAGTTTAATTCAAAAGTTTATTTAGAGTACGTATTTGGTGAAACAAAGGGAAATTAAAAGGACAAAATAGGAAAAAACACCTCTGTTCATTAATGTTTGAAGTCGGAATTAGTTTCCAGCTGCAAAATAAATATTACCCTTCCGCCTTCAAAGAAATAGATCATTTTCTCTTAGAAGCACGAAACTCTTTGAAAAAAAGCCCCCCCCCCCCAACCCCGCAACGGTTCTTCGCATTCTCCATGGCGCGATAATTAGCTAGTGATCATCGGTTTAACTTTAGAGTGCTTCAAAAATTACTCCCCAACTTCGAAAGGAAACGGGGAGAGAAAAGAAAGTCAACTAACGACTCTAATTCTTTTGCCCCAAAATCAGTCCAACTCCGACTCTTGACTGATCTGCCCTGACAAAGTTGCGGACTCGGAGAGAAAAATGACCGACTCCGATTCTTAGAATATTAAAGCCATCAACTCTCAACTCCGGCTCTTTTGCCCCAAAATCATTCCAACTCCGACTCTTGACTGATTTGCCCTGACAGAGTTGCGAACTCGGAGAGAAAATGACCGACTCCGATTCTTAGAATTTTAAAGCCATCAACTCCCAACTCCGGCTCTTTTACCCCAAAATCAGTCTGACTCTTGACTGATCTGCCCTGTTAGAGTTGCGGACTTCGACTCTTAGATTTTCAAAGCCTTCGACCTCTTTACTCCTATTCTTTTACCCCAAAATCAGCCCAACTTAATGACTCCAGGTCCGTAGCCCTGGTTGCAACAAGTGTAAAGTTCGAGTCTGTGAATGTTTCCTTCTAATTCGTTGTGTGGTTGCAGCCACAGCCGCAGTGTGAATCCTGCCCAGGACGTGCTGGCAGTGGTAGAGCCCAGCGGAAAGGTGTATTGGGTTCCGCCTGTCCTGACGCAAACCACTTGTGCCTCCGACGCTATTAACTACCCCCAAGACGACACCACTTGCAAGGTTACCTTTGGTTCGTGGGCGCACGATGGATGGGAGATTGACTTCCAGAATGATGATCATCTTTACATGGCGGAATTTGCTAATATTAACCCCAGGTATGTAATATGCTCAAAAAATATGACTCGCCAAGATTTCGAAAAGTTTTTTTCTAATTTTTTTTTTAAACGTCAGATTAAAAACTAAAATGTTGTCTTAAGTATTGTCATCACAAAAATTTTAATGGTAACAACTTGTCATTTATTTATTTTTTTTAAAGAATCTGTTAATATACGTTTATCAACTAAGGTAAGCGCACCAGTAGTGGCCACTTCAAGATACAAACAGTCGAATCTCAATAACTCGAAGTTTATAGCGCTAATATTCCTTTATCCCAAAGTTTTCATCGGGTCCCAAACTCTTGAGACTGTTGTGGAAACTTCCCATAATTAGAACTACCAATAACTCGAACGTTTTAGCTGGTCTCTTGGTACTTCGAGTTATCGAGAGTTGACTGTACTTAAAAAAATAGGATTTCAGCTCTCCCAATGTGTAGGATTCAAACGTACAGAGGAGGTAATACCAAAGAATACTATGGTTGGTAATACCTCCTGCACGTTGATGTAGTTTTTAATCCATTGTGAGACCTCAAATCTTATTTTTTCTAATGTAAACTCTAAGAAGCACTGGCCACTACTGGTGTGGTTTCCTGTAGGTGGTTAGAAATTAAATCTCTCCGGCACTCTCACATATACTAGGCGATCTAAAGGTGTAGATAATCAGTTTTTTCGATGAGAGTACTTGAAATGAGTACATTTAAATATGAACTGATTTCAATGACGTTCTCCAAGAGACTAGCTGATAAACTACACATTTAGCTTGCGTTCGACGAACCTCACCGGTCAACCGGTGAGTAACCGGTTGCTAACCGCAGCGTTCTATCATTTTTCGGTTACCTCCCTGGTTACCATTTTAAGCTGTTGATTGGTTGATTGAAGCACGTGATCATTAGCCGTCACGTGATCGGTTAACCGGTAGCGACCGGTTGAGCTCGTCGAACTCAAGTTTAGATAACCTACCTGCACATGAATGCAAATTGTTAAATAAAAGTGTATTTCAATGCGTCTCATGTATTAGTGCAGCCACAATTTACCATCTGGGTTCGGGGGGGGGGAGTTGGTCATCATGTATATTAACTACCGCTTTAAAATTGGTAATTTCTATTAAATCTTAGGGGTTCTGATGCCTCATGGGTCCAGTAGTAAGAGCCATTGTCACTGCTGCCTATCAATTACCCTAATAACACGGGCATGATAGCTAGCAAAAAAAGAACCTGCCACTTCTCCAGCGTTATAACGCAATCCTAAGACTTCTCGCCAAAATGTAGAGAGACAATGTTTTAATATATCTTTTTATTGGCGAAGGAACAAACTAACTACGTAGGTTAATCGTTGAAAAAGTTTTTTTTTTTTTTTGAATCTCTTCCATATTTCCAGTTTATTGTGGAGTAGTATGTGAAAATGAAATGGTCAGTTTTTCGACAAAAAGGGAACTAATATCCTACATATTCAACAGGGTTCAATCTCTTATACTACTACTGTGCGAGTGATAAAATGTAGCATGCATAAAGACTTTTGATCCACGACATTTCAAGAAACAAAGGGAAAAGGAGGGATTCCCTTTTAAAGGTTCTACTAAGAGTTAAACGATTTGCTATTGCTAGTTTTCGACTGGAGACTAGGCATCGGTATCTTACAAGACATTTATATAGGTTCAAGGACACCCATATGCAAAATTTTAAGGGGGGGGGGGGCTCAAAAATTTTAACCATGGTTTAGCAGAATATTTTACCCATGGAAACCGATTTCAGTACAGATTAGAGGTATTAAAATTTGACAGTTTTAATAAATTATTCATTAATGGCTGGAAAAGAAATTTTCATACATATTTGCAAAGAAAACAGCATTAAAAGCAAGAAAGTTCTCATTTCTGAGGGGGGCTTGAGCACCCCCCCTTGCCCCCCTATATTGGTGCCCCTGATTAGGTTTCAAATCTTTTCGCCTCTAACTGTGTCTAATGTGGTAGAGATGCTGTTATAAATACGTTCCACCATAAAAAATGCCCTGGAGTGTCTGGAAATGTGTATGGTAGGATTTGGCAAATAGAAGGAAAAATGAGGATATCAATTCATGATTTATGGACGTTCGCTGACTTTTTCATTTTTATTATTGTCCTTTTTTGAGTGTTTATTTGTTTCAAGATATCACCTGTAGTGCCAACCTCGAATGAAATTGCTAAAGATTTAAACACCACACATCTATTCCTCATTTACCACATCTTATTCCGCAACAGGTGGGAGTTGATAGAGGAAAAGGCGAGACTACACCGGAACGTGGAATACTACGAGTGCTGTCCCGAGCCCTACCTGAGCGTAGAGGTGATCCTGCCCTTGAGGAGGCGCCCCCCGCCCGAAATCGAAGCCACCCGTGCGCCCTGCATCCTTACCACTGCCCTAGCCCTCGCAATTTTCTGGTTGCCACCGGACTCCAACAAGAAACTACCGTTCGGAGGAGCCCTCTTCACTATCCTCTGCCTCCTCCTCGTGTTTGTGGCCTGGAACACCAAGCACCCCCTAGCGGTCACTTACGCAGGTGAGAGATGATGGTAATTAGAGTGACACGGTAAAGTCTAACCACGGAGAGATGGCGGATGACCTTGAAGCCGAAACATCGATTGTATCATTTGTAATAGGTAGAAGTAGCCAGAAAGCACCGAGTAAGAAGAGGCGATGAGTAAAACGACAACAACGTGCATAAGTACAAATCCTATTCCTATTCGTATTCAGAGTCACAACTGACTACAACTGTATTTATGTCGAGGACTGCATGCTAAGTGCCTTGCCTCCATTATTTTATATACCGATAGATGGCAGCACCATCACCGGATCGAACAGTTAATGAGAATTTAGAACTAGTCCAAGAGCTAATAGCTACCTGGTGCTAGCACCCCCAGAGGTATCGTTTCACTTGGAGGACATAGAGACCACGAGCATATTTAACGTCGCCCAGTCCCCTTTAATGACGACGGTGGGTCTTCGACCATCGTGGTTCGAACGCAGGACCCTCCGGCCCCGAATCCGATTTTCTACCGATCGGGCTACCACGGCCCCATAAGTACAAATAAAGTAATAAAATAGAGTTAAAAACTCAGCAAACAGCTGTTTCGGGGCTGTCAAATGCAAGTATCTTCATCAGTGCATAAAAGAAGAACGAAAAGTCCACACAATGTAGACCGAATGACAAATGAACAAAAATGGAAGGTAGCAAAGTAAATGGACATGGAAACCGGAAACACATGCGTCACAGAACAGCAACGACACCTATAGTGCGGGAAAACGTCACAAACAGAAAAAAGTTTTTAAAGATATGATTTCCAAACACCAGGGAAAGGGGGAGTACTCGACAAATCATTAACTATTGAAGCAGAATTTTTCCAAATGTAATAGGATTCCCAAAAATCTAAATCATAAATCGAAGAACACCCATGAATAACCTTGGCAGAAGAAAAATTAAAAATAAGATTGAAAGACCAACAGTAATGTGCAATCGAGGAACGTTTTAAATCTTGCTTCTTGACATATTTTCGTGTTCCTTAATACGGAATTTAAGAGAACGTCGGGTCTGTCCTATGTAATATGTCATTTAACACTGAAAAGAAATACTATATGGGTGTTCTTCGATTTATGATTTAGATTTTTGGGAATCCTATTGCATTTGGAAAAATTCTGCTTCAATAGTTAATGATTTGTCGAGTACTCCCCCTTTCCCTGGGTGTTTGGAACTCTTATCTTAAAAACTTTTTTCTGTTTGTGACGTTTTTCCGCACTATAGGTGTCGTTGCTGTTCTGTGACGCAAGTGTTTCCGGTTTCCATGCCTATTTACTTTGCTACCTTCCATTTTTGTTCATTTGTCCTTCGGTCTACATTGTGTGGACCTTTCGTTCTTCTTTTATGCACTGATGAAGGGGCTTGCATTTGACAGCCCCGAAACAGCTGTTTGCGGAGTTTTTAACTCTATTTTATTACTTTATTTGTACTTTATGCACGTTGTTGTCGTTTTACTCATTCCATAGTACAAAGTTTTCGACTGCTTTTTTACAATAAGAGGCGAGTTCCCGCTGATCTTATCTGTTACAAAATACAGTCGGATCCCGACTTAAGCGAGAGATGCGTTCCAAGACTCCTCGCGTAAGTCGAAATTTCGCGTTGTAAAAAAGTGTTGTGTATGTGACATTTTAGAAATTTTTAAACACCTTTCAAACTGTTTTAGACCTATTTAACTATATATTACCGATACTCACATAAAGAGATACATTTTTACCGTATTTTTTAAAAAGCTGCATTATTTAAACACTGCACTGTAAAAGTACTATACAGTAGATACAATAAGTTTCATTTATAACTTAAAAATTGAAAATGATGATTTATGCTGCGAAATCTGATCGTCATTCTAATATATTTTTAAGTACCCTACAGTAGCTTTGCATTTGTTTTTATAACATTTAAATCTATGGTGAGAGAGAAACCCCTCTTTCAGAGTCTCTATTCTCTACAATACAAGAGCAGATTGCAATTTGTTTGCATTTTGCTTAAACATTACTCAGCGAGCTTCATATTAAAACTAAGGTCTGGACTAATACGGATTGCCTTCTCTTGACTTTTAATTATACGTATGCAAGATTCACTCATAGCTTATTGTCATGTTACCTTCGACCCACTTTCTAGTTGTTAAAGCGTATCAAGAATCTTTAACTTTTCTTATATTGTCGCAAACTTTCGCTTTTTGTTTCCATCTTCAAACTTTAGGTGAAACAGCGTGCCTAGATGTTACAATAGTTCATCACCTTTCATATTTAAAATAAATAGATGAAAAATGAGAAGTGGTGATTATACACACGAATAAAGCTATGTTTATACTGCGGTGTGTGGGAACTTGTGCAGTTAGTGATGCTGAAAGGATGTAAGTACATTCACGAAGTCGATGTTTAGTAGTGAATAACAAAGCCGAAACTTAGCATCATGATTCCTTTCCAAATATTTTCGTGTTGAGAGCGAGAAATTCGCTTTAGCTCTAAAATTTGTTGCTCCTGAAAAACTCGCGTTATAGCCATTTCGCGTAAATCGGATCGCGTTGTAGCGGGAGTCGACTGTAATAACAAACAACCTATTACAAATAATACGAATGATGTTTCCGCTTTATGGTCATCTGCAATCTCTCTGTGGTCAAGCTTTAGCGCGTATTTGTTTTCCTTCAAGTTATACAACATAGATGCAATATAACTACACAACTCCGTAGTCTTAACCACTGGCCGCCATTGAACGAGCGAGGATTGGCAAATTTTTCGCAAGTTAACAGGGAAAAGTTATTTGCGTCACATAAAAGAAAGACAAGCTGCGATTGCAATGCTCAGTTGTTTGTTTTGATAATTTTACAGTAAGCGTTTTCTTATCTAAATTTCATTCGGGATTTTCTGTTTTTAATAGTTTTTTCGGACACTTGCCCGTTTACTGGTTGGTCTTGTTTGTTCATAGTTTCTCGTTGTGCATGTAGTTAATAGTGTCTTTATGGATGCATACAGGTAGTTATCAAAACAGTGAAAACACTTGGAAAAAAATATTTTGGGACTCGCTACTCTGCCGTATATGTTCTGTTTATAAAGGTGCCCTTCTAACTTTAATCGCTCACACTGGTGACTCTATATGGTGATTGAGTTTTGTGGTCACTTTTGCTGCTGTTGTTCGCTTTTTAGACATTACTATCCGCTTCAATACCTGTCGGTATCTTTCACTTAGCTTCTCTTTCCGCCCAATATTTTGCTTTGCCGAGCTTGTCTTACCGGGCTGTGTGTATGCTGTCATGACTTGAGATACTGTACCTTCAGATGCGTCAAAAAAGTTGAAATGTTTCAGTTACACTTGCTTCAGCTAGACGTGCTCCAACAATTTGGTTTCTTTAAAAATTTGAGAGGTTCGACATTTCACGTGCTTAAAAAAAGATAATGGGGTCGTTTCCAAAATTTTTAAAGTATTTTTTTCTGAAAGAGCATGTTTAAAAACATAGAGCATGCTTAAAAACATCATTTTTTAAATAATTTCTTTAAGTTTAATATTTAAAAAAAATTACTTAAGTCGGTGCTCTTTCATCGTTTAACGCTTCTGCCGATGACATCACAAATGATGAAATGCCATTCAGTGTTGCCCTTCACGGTCCAAAATATTTAATTTGCATCTTTACTCACATGTATTGGCAACGATATGGTTGATTGCAAGCGTAGAGCGCAATTGTAATTCGCATCTTGACTATCATAACGTAGAAATGCGGTAGAAAGATGCGCCATAGTGCATCATTTGTGACGTCATTAAGATCACGCCTTGTTTGAAGAATCGGACATTTTAAAAAATTAATTAAAAAATAACTGTTGGGAAAATGAAAGTATTTTCCGACTCCATGTTTTTTTTTTTTTTTTTTTTTCTTATTCTATCAAGCTCAGAGTGACAAAAAGTATTACTTTTGACTGAAGGAAGCAACTCCATTTTAATGCAAGACCAGCGTTCTGGGCTGCAAAAAAAAAAAAAAAAAAAAAAAAAAAAAAAAAAAAAACATCATCTGCGTTGTAGAAAAATTAATTCTTCTCCGGATAGATTAGCAAGCATTAGCAAACAGTTTGTTTTCTAACGAAAGTGATTTGAAATTATCCTATAAATATGATACTGAGCGTTAATGGGATAATAGGTTTGCATGAGCCGTGGGAGCCTGATCGGTACAGCTCCAGGCAACTGACAATAGAGTTCCGGGTTCGAGGCCAGCCGATCAAAGACCCTCCGTCTTGACTGATGATGACTGGAGTACGTTAAATATGTTGTGGTCATAAAATCCTCCACGAGAATCAATACTACTGGTGTTGTTAAGCCAAACATATCTAAATCGGCCAATTGTTTTTAAAATCCATCTGATGAGAGGTTCTATTTTAATGTTGACTCCTTCTAACTTCTAAATGCTTTCAATAATGTGACTAAAAGAGAGTAAATATGTGTAATTTAGAAGCACTGCGAATGACGTATTCGAGTCCAAATTACAGTGTTTATTGTAAAAAAGCAGTCAAAAACTTTGTACTATGGAATGAGTAAAACGGCAAGAAACGTGCCTAAGTACAAATAAAGTAATAAAATAGAGTTAAAAACTCAGCAAACAGCTGTTTCGGGACTGTCAAATGCAAGCCCCTTCATCAGTGCATAAAAGAAGGACGAAAAGTCCACACAATGTAGACCGAACGACAAAAAAAAAAATAGTTACAGTACAGTGTACAGTACAGTACAGTACAGGTAAAGTACAGTGTTTATGTTTAAAGTTTCTTCTACCTCTTTAGTAGAAACTCCTTTAAAACTAAACATATTAATTATGTGATAAATTTAATATGATTTAAAAATCGGGTTAAGACACGTTGACTGTTGTGAGGAAAAGAAGTTATTTCGAGAGTTAGAGAGTACACCAAAAATAATGCTTAATACAACACAAATTTACACTAAGTGGAGAAAATGAGACAATCATATTCTTCACCATAAAAATTATACTCATTTAATGAAAAAAAATATCGCTTAAGGGGTCCGGGACACAAAAATCGTCAAATTTTGCAATTTTTTTTTTTTATCATGTGAAAAATTACTCCGTTTTTTCTTCTTAAAAGGACGTTTGAACCTTGTTTCTATCTTAAATAGAACGAAAGATATAATTATTTTTGTTGCATGCACCTAACTGATGTGTACTTAACTTTAAGTGCGTTTTTTCTCTATGATACAATTTTTCCCGATTTTTTGCTTTCAAACTCTTATAAGTCAGGAACCGATAAAGATAAAGTAATGAAACTTGGAGCATATATTTCTCAAACAGTTAACTTTAATTTTTATTCGGCGAATTAAAAAAAAAAAAAAAACGTTTACTGCAAAAGTTATGATTTTTAAAAAAAAAAGTATTTTCGACTTTTTCGAAATTTTTCTTCAAATATTTTTTATTTTTTGTTGAATCAATATTTTTGAAATCGCCGAATAAAAATTAAAGCTTAGATATTTGTGCGTAATTTATTTTTAAAAAAAAATTGAAAATTGATCAAGAATATTTTAAGTTATAGCAATTTAAAGCAATCCCATTTTTTTTAAATAAAACTAATTAAATTTAAATAAAAAAAAATTTTCATATTTATGTTATGATTTTGCTTATTAAATAAATGGTGAATCAGTGCAAAAAATTTCAAAACTCTAAAGCATATAATAAAAAAAATTTCAAAATGTGTCCTGGACCCCCTTAATAAAAGGCATGCTCAAGTAAATCGCCATCTCAATTCCTTTCAATACAAATTGTTTAAGTAGGTTGTAGCTTCACATGTTACTAAAAGAGGTCGCTTAGACTATGATCATCGTAATCAGGGCCTGATTACTGAATAGGCTAACTAGGCTATGGCCTAGGGCCCCCGCTCTTTAGGGGCCCCCAAACGGATAAAATTGTTTTCATGCAGTGGCTAAAATTGTAAGGTTTAACTACTTAGAGGGCCCCCAAATAGGGTTTGGCCTGGAGCCTCTTAACAAATTAATCGGGCCCTGATCGTAATTATCGATTTAGTGAGTCACTTTTTTGGCATGTTACAGTCAAGGTGATGGGAGGGGAGATTCAGTTCCAGTCAATATGGAGTAGAACCTCTCGATAAGGGGCACTAAGGGGACCAGAAAAATTGTCCCTTAAATAGAGGTATCCCTTAGATGTATTGATGCATGCTGAGTACTTAACTCAGTATAACTTCGTAAAAACTAAATGCTATTAATATTCAATATAAAATGCTAAAAATTATTAATGTACACTGAATACACATCAAAATTATTCAAATCTCAAAATTCATCTTTTTAATAATTAAACTTTAATCAAAATTTTGACAATGGTAAAGTTTTGTAGCATACATGAATTATGTTGAAGTATTTCCTAACATGGATTTGTTTGACCTCAGGCAATTAAAAATTCAGTAGAATTTAAATCCCAATCAGTGTTCACATTTGAAGTTTTATTTACACAAAAATATTCATGGGTCGTTGACTATCCATTGGCTGTTAGCCTACCCGAATAAGTTGCTGAGAGGAAAAAACTTAAATGTAAATTTAAGCAAAAATTTTACAATGTCAAAATTTTACTAGTTGAATTTGAGACACTTAAATTTTTGTAAATTCAATACTTTGTATATATTTATACATTAATTTTTGTAAGTTTTTTCTGTATTTGTCCCTTAAATAGAGTGTCCCTTATTCAGAGGCAAATACATGGAGGTCCCGATTCAAAGGGACTGGGACCAGAAAAAATGTCCCTTAAATAGAGGTGTCCCTTATTCGGAGGGTTAAACCGAGGGAGAACCCTTAAAGGAGGTTCTCTTGTATAATATTTTAAGATTATCGTTCATTAGGTTAATAATCGTGGTCGCTTGGGGAGGATTCATTGCAATTATCATTTTCTTATTCCCTGCAGTGTCATTCATCCAATCGACAATGTACATCGTGGTCACCGTTCTGCTCCTCCAGCTGCTGGTGATCAGCAAACTCTGCAGTCTGGACGGCCCCACTAGGCCCCCACCGGCCGTCATGCAGCTGCTGAACGGGGCCCTGGGCAAGTGGGCCTGCCTGCGGTGGCCCCTCTCGGACGACAACCTGCCAATGGACAGGATCCAACTGAAAGAAGATTCCGCCATTCAAGACAGCACGCCATCCATACGGGAAGAGTGGATGTTGTTCGCAGCGGGCTTGGATAAGGTGTTCTTCCTGGTGATGACACTAGTTACAGTGTTGATTCATCACTTATGAAGTGTCACTCTCTCAAAAGTGTGTTTTTCTCATTTCATTTGGTGTAATAAAAGTTTACTCTTGGACGGATGAGTGTATTTCCTGTGTCTTATACACGCGACTGTTGCGTTGCAGATCGAAGTGCAATTTTGGAAACGTGACAAAGGAAAAGAAAAACCTATTGGATACAAACATTTCATTAAAGTTAAAGTTTTAACACTCAGAATCCAAATGCTATACGCAAAATTAGGGTTTTGCAGGGGTGCCCACCTAAAGGATGTCATGGCGCAGACTGCGCCAATGAAATTTTTAGAGGGGGGTGTTTTGAGGGGTATTTTTCTCATTTTGGGGGGGGGGGGGGGGCTTTTACTTTTAGGGGATCTTTGCGATATTTAAGTGGGAGCAATGCTTTTAGAGGGGTGGGCACACCTGGGTTTTATACACATATGCAGTAGTTATATGTATGCAGTGGCGGCGATTCGGGGGAACCCTCCCCCTTACTTTTTATGGTTCATTTATTTATTTTACTTTCCTATTTAGAAACCAAAATTAGAAATTATAAAAAACAAAGCAACATCAATTTTACATCAACTACCACAGATACGGTTGCTTATTGTTCTCACTTGACTGTTTTGATGTCCTATGATTTTATTTTCCCTCGCCTCCCTCTGCAGCACCAGCGTCCACTGGCCTCACGATCCTGCTCCTCTAGCGGAAACCGTCTCCTGGTTACGTCAATATCCTACACACACACACCTACACACACACACAACTATCCACACACTCATGCCTGCACACAGACACAAACACACATGCCTACACACATACAGACAGCCCCCCCCCCCCACACACAAACACACACGCGTGCATCCACACACTCGTGATAGCGACAAACATAGTTTGAATTCAAGATGTCAAAATTCTTTTTTTTTTTTTTTTTGATGCCGCTAAAAAGTCCTATGGCTTTTATTTGTCGTTTTTTTGTTTTGTTTTTTGCCCCCCCCCCTTTTCAGTTTCAATCGCCGAATGTATGTAACGGCATGAAAGCCAAAAAAGAAGCTTGAGCAATGGAAGTCGCGTGTTTACCAAAGATGCTCTACATGGATATGAAAGCTTAAAACTGCCGAACATGGTGTTAAATTTTCGTTGGGCTTAGGAATTTAAACTTCAAGAGATTTAAATTGCTGACGAGATATTTTAAAAAAAGCTGGTATCTTAGGTTGGGCAAAACCTTAAAAACGTAGCATGTTCGAGAAAGATCTTCTAAATTCTAGCAGTTCTAAACATTAATAACCTAAATACTAAGAGGAGAAACGAAATGCAGTTTTTTGGAAAAGAATGTAGCAAAGCAAGAAATCTTTTTCTTCCAACTGTTTGTGGTATCTGTATGAAAGGAAAGGATACAATGGGGTCGTTTCCAAAATTTAAAAAAATATTTTTTTCTGAAAGAGCATACTTAAAAACATAGAATCTGACCATTTTTTAAACAATTTCTTTGAGTTTAATATTTTTAAAAAATTACTTCAATCGGTGCTTTTTCATCGTTTAACGCTTCTGCCGATGACATCACAAATGATGAAATGCCATTTGATGTTGCCATTCACGGTCCAAAATATTTAATTCGCATCTTTACTCACGTGTATTGGCAACGATATGGTTGGTAGCAAGCGTAGAGCGCAATTTTAATTCGCTGCTTGATTATCATAACGTGGAAACGTAATAAAAAGATGCGGCAAAGTGCATCATTTGTGAAGTCATAAAGACCACGCCTAGTTTGAAAAATCGGACATTTAAAAAAATTATTTAAAAAAAAAAAACTGTTGCGAAAATGAAAGTATTTTCTGGGTCCATGTTATTTTTTTTTTTTTTTTTTTTGCTCATTCTTTCCATTTCAATGACTAAAAGTAGTACTTTTGACTGAAGGAAACCACCCCATTGGCAATCCACAGTTGCATCACAAATTTAAAAGAAAACACTTGAAGGAAAATCGAGTACAGATTCGAGATTCATGGTACTAACGAGTTCATGTACTTGAAGATACATTGAAGATACTGTTTAAAAAAACCCATAAATTTTTTTCATTCCTTTGCAGTAAATTTAGTTCAACTGCTGGTACCTTTGCTCTTAATGTTTAGAATGGTAAATATCTTTCTCTAACACGCTATGGCGACTGTGTCCCGTTTTCGGCATTCAGGATCTTTTTTCCCTCGCCAGAAATTCTACTAGAAAGTACAAAATGATAGAATGCCGAATAATAACAAAAACATAGATTGTTTTTAATAGTGGTTTCCTGCGCTACCTGGGCCTGATTACCGCACAGGCCAACTAGGCCTGGGACTGAGGCACCATCTTTCTACGGGGGAGGGGGGGGGCGAATTACTTGAAGAGTTATGCATAACATTACGACTATACGAACAATGCATGTATTTTTAAAATAAAAATTTAAAAGAAAATCACTTTATAGTTGGAAAAGACCTTCCTCAAAAGATATGTTTTTTGAATTCTGCCACAAGCGAATTTACCATGTCACAATTATGGAGTGCCTCGAAGGGATTCGTGATTGAACATCATAAATGATTTACATAGTTCTGTGATAGACAAAGTGGCCCCCGAAAATACATTCCGACCGGTCCATAGAGGCTTCAAGGGGATCGAAGTTATTGTGGGCCTAGGGCCTCATTTTTAGTTAGTCGGACTGTGTGCGTTACGTTACAGTAGATAATCGCAATGTTGCTCAAATTTACAACAAACGATACTAAACGATTGAGTCAGTGGTCATTAACCTGTTAGTGATTCAAATTAATCGTGCTCTCTTGAAACATGTCCTGCAATGGGGTCGTTTCCTAAATTTTTAAAGTATGTTTTTATGAAAGAGCATGCTTAAGAACATAGGATTTGACCATTTTCAAAATAATTTGACAAAGTTTACTCTTTTTTAAAAAATATTTAAGTCAGTGCGCAGACTCAATTTCATTTTCTACACTTCTGCGCTTGACATCACAAATGATGAACTGCCATTCGCTGTTGCCATCCGCGCAGAGGGTAATATTTAATTCGCTTCTTTACTCACATGTATGGCAACGATATGGTTGATAACAAGCGTAGAGCGCAATATTAAATTTGCTTCTTGATTATCATAACGTGGAATCGCGGTAGAGAGCAAGAGTAAGCGTTCAGTGTGCCAATGTAATACGCGCCTAAGTTCATCATTTGTGACGTAATAAAGACCAGGCCTTGTTTGAAAAATCGGACATTTTAAAAAATTAATTAAAAAATAACTGTTGGGAAAATAAAAGTATTTTCTGGGTCCAAGTTATTATTATTTTTATTTTTTTTGCTCATTCTATCAATTTCAGTGACTAAAAGTAATACTTTTGACTGAAGGAAACCACCCCATTTAGATTTCATAGTGAAAAATGCGTTGTACAAGTTTAAAAATCAAGTCTAAGCGGCTGATGATGTACACGTCATCCTGGGACTACAGCAAAATACGCCTACGTGTTGGATTTCGAAGAAAGCAAAGAAGTATGGTATGATGCAAATGGTTGTTTATCTCGTTCTCTTTGAGGCGGAAGAAAAAAATCTTGATGTTCTCCTCCTCCATCGTCAGTTGCGTAATCTTGGCAAAAATCCTGCAGACTTGAGTGTTCAACAGAAAACCCGCTTTTACGCATTTTCTACACACGGCGGCAACTTACGCAAATAAGTCGTGTTTATAAATTTTAATACTGCAGGTTTTCATGCGGGGACATATAATATTTGACTCCCTCAGAGACCTCCGCACCTACCAATTGCTTGGTTTATCGGTGTTTTAAATCTATACTAATAATATAAAGCTGGAGAGTTTGTTTAAACGCACTAATCTCAGGAACTACTGGTTCGAATTGAAAAATTCTTTTTGTGTTGAAATCCATTTATTGAGGAAGGTATAGGCTATATAACATCATGCTATGACTAATAGGAGTGGAGCTGCAATAAATTAAAATTGAATTAATAATAATTACAATGTTTTTTTTTTTTTTTTTTGCATCGATTGCTCGAAATTTTGGTGCTCTAGTAGCTTAGTTGGTAAAGAGCTGGACTAACAGCCTTAGGGTCTCAGTTTCGAACCCGGCAGCGAGCAAGAAGATTTGCAGCATTTTTTACCCAGCTCATTTAAAAATATAATTTATTTATAAATAGAGGGTTTTCAATTGTTTTTTATTGATTGTTTTTTCTTTCGATTTCTTTATTTAACGGAAAACATCGATGTGGATAAGGGTGTGCAATTATATAATGTATATATGTTTGTATATATATATATATATATATATATATATATATATATATATTAGGGTGGTCCTTATTTATATGGGAAAATTTTTTTTTCGGAATTCAACAAGTGACGCCCCCTAGTTTTGTGACACTATAATAAAAATTAATCGGTGCAAAATTTGAACTCGATCGGTCAATAATAACACGTGCCCCTAGGACGTTGAACTTTAACACTTTTGATAATTTTCTCACAAATCTTCGAGTTTTTACTTCAGACCCCGTACATCGTTTCTGCTATGTTTGCAAAATATTTTTACAGCGAAGTAGCACTAAAATTAATCGTTTTAATTACTTCATATCGTCTAAAGATTTTACATTGAATAAGAACGAAGTATTGCTTTAGAAACTTTACCTTAATCGTACGCTTTTCTCAATGTATCTCAATCGTGTGCATTTTTTTTGTCCGATAGTCTTGGAGTGTCTGTAAAATACTAAATTGCTTTTGTGACTCATATTTGGTAAACTGATTGTGAAATTCTTCGATTAATTGTGCTCCTCTTTCAGTTGTATCATTCACAACTTTCAGCATTTTAACGATATCTCTCCCCTTTAAATAGCTTCCTTCATTTTGCCATGAATCAGGATCAAATTGGAAAACATCTTTTGGTGTTTGTAACTTATCAAACAGTTTTATTGACTTTTAATTGATTCTATAAAGAGGAAGATCTTTACTAAGAAAGTATTCCAAATCATCTACTGTTATTTGAAATTTTTTATAGTCATCAGACACGTCTTCCTATTCAGCAAGCATTTTTTTGAAGTAGTCTTTTCCTATCTTCACAGTTAATTCCTTCATCCAATACGGACAAAGGTACTAGTTCATCCCCTACGTACTATAAGTGATTTATGAATTTTTCAAACACTGCTTCTGCTGCATGTTTGTCATCATTTTGCACGCTGCAGGGTTTTTTAGACACTGGACTTTATATTAATTTAAAAGGCCTAGAATGGGTTGCTGTGAAAAACTATATCTTCATACAACATTTAACTGTAAAACAGCATTTACGGGCAATCTCTTCATGTAGTGTCAATTTAAATTGCTTCCTAAATATATAATTTTTCAAACAAGAAATTCCTTCTGACACCCCTCTGGGTCAGGGATAAGCTCCAGGTTGCCGAAAACATATCCCTGTAGGAGGGAGGACTTCACCAAGAAATATTATTACACGTTATGAGAATTCTCTGTAATATTTCTTAATTCCACTTTCTATGAACAATAATATGTCATCAAATTCTTCTTTTAGAATTTAAGTGGTATGTGTAATTTTTTAATTTTGAAGAGCTTAAATAATGGAAGATTGAGTCTAGAACTAAGAAAGGCAAGAACTTCTTTAAAGACACTCTGAAGTACGATTTCAAGTGCATGATGATAGCAATACAAATGCAATACATCACCGTTCAGCTTTTGCTCTAAAAAATTACATGCACAATTTATACGGCCGGTATTGTAAGCCGCTGTATAAAACACTAAAGCTTTGAACAGTTAGCAAGAAAGAGCAATAATCTAAGATATCATATACAACTGAAGAAATGTCTCAGAAATTTTGAGTAGCTGTTCAACATTGGAACCTGAAGCTATCATGGTAAGCCTATCGGCGTTTTTTTTTTTTTTTCCAGTTACATTTGGAGGTAGCTTTGTATCCCAGGGAATAACTAAAAAATCTAAATTTAAATTCATGAAATCTTATTTTACCTCTCGAAGATTTTCTCTTGCTCTCTTAAGGGATGTACGATTGATCATAAGGTTATTTGGATTTAAATTTACTGCATCTACATAGGCTGTTAATAAATGAGCAGATTTTTTGTCCCTAATATGGCATTTGTCTAACATTGATGAAAGGCGAGCAGATCTCAATAGTTTTCTAGCTTTTTTGCGTTGTGGTAGACCAGATATAGAAAAAAAGGTTCAACAGTTTAGGATAGATACCCATTTCAGTTTCTAAATCTTGTGAATTGCAAGAGGAATTTGATGATAATAAAGGACTATGTACTGAAATAGAAGACAGTTTAAAGTATAGATTTTTACATTATTCCGATCTGGAATTTTTTTTAATTTATAGTTTAGATATGGAAAATAAGAGTTTAATTTTATGGTAGGGTAATCGAGGATTTTTCAAAATTTAAATTGTAAGAATGCATAAATATTTAAGTATATAACTAAAGAACAGCAAATTAAAATGTAATTGTCATTATTTATATTTATAGCATGGAAACCTAGTGACCCTATTTGCCACACCTATTACATACACAGAAAATTTTCTAAACCAACACCCCCAAAGGCTGGAGGAGGCAATTTGTTGCTGTCAAAAATCATTCATTAATGGCCTAGGCCATTCATTAATGGCCTTTAGAATCCCTTGTGTCAATCTTGGTTGAAAGAAATGTTCCTCTGCCACTTGGTTTGAAACGAGCGCGAATAGCGGTATTCCTGTCCCAAGGCCATTGGTGTACATGTACCCTATGTAATATGTAAAATTTTACAGAATGAAAGTGAGAGAATGGTTGGTCTGGAAGTAGGAACATCTACTGAGGTTCAAAATTACTTTACATATGAAACCTAGGAATAATTTTACATAAAAATGAGAAAATCCGCAATTTTTTCTTTAAAACTCAAAAAAGGGGCCCCTAGGGGCACGTGTTAATATTCATGGATTAACTTAAAATTTTGCATGGATCATTTATTTGTATAATGGAACAAATTGAGGGGGCGTCGTGTAAATATCTTCAACTTCAAAAATAAGGACCACCCTAATATATATATATATATATATATATCTTACTAATATTATATATGCGAAAGTTTGTCTGTATGGATGTATGGATTAGCGACTGGCTATCGCCAAGTTGCCCGCCAAATTATAACACCACGTGAGTTTACATCAAAATTCACAATGATTTCCCCCCAAAAAGGGGCAAAAGACCCCCTTTGAAGCATACGAATGCATCCAAAAAGGAAGGTGCACAACTAGACCCCACTAGGAGTCTTTGTACCAATTTCAACTTTCTAGGACATTCTGTTCTTGAGTTATGCGACATACATACACACATACACACATACATACGTACATACAGACGTCACGAGAAAACTCGTTGTAATTAATTAGGGGATCGTCAAAATGGATTTTTCAGGTGTCTGTACGTTCCTAGGCACATATCCACGTGTGGTCAGGTTGAAAAAAGAAACTCAATATTCATTTGGGGGTGAGCAAAATGGAAATTAAGGCCGATTTTTGGGTGAAATTTTTTTGCGAATACAATACTTGCTTTTTTGCAAAAGTAAGTAAAAAAGCTCGCTCAGGGTGTGGGCAATGGGGAGTGTCGTGTACTTCATACGATTTTCAAAACTACATAACAAAACTTTATCTACACTGTACTTTTGTATCTACACTGTAAAAAAATTAAAGATACTCTGATTTGTAAAATGGGTTTTATTGCGTTTTGAAATGAAGTTATGTTGAAGAAAAGAAAATGAACGAAGTACATCAACATTTTTTCAGCAATACAGATATCTGAATAAAGATTTGTGCAAGCTTTAGGGGAGCGCATTTAAATGAGGGTTTTTTTCTTTGCCCATCGCGTATTGAATTTACGTCTTCTGAAAAAAATCAAAATGACGGAAACTTGACAAATCATTCCAAATACATTGAAAGCTAGTTTTCCTCTGTCACAAAGTTAGCGTTTTTTAAGAGACAAAAAAAATTCTGAATCGTTACCACTCAAATGAATAATAGTAAAATTGAAAGTTTTCGTCAATGACTTCACTAAAGGTGTAAACATTTTTCAAGGTCTACCACAGCCAAATAACTACATCACAAACCCCAGTTGCCTACAAAAAGATAAACTTAGTAGAAGAAATAATCGCCTCTTAAAAAGTCATAAATAGCGTTTTTTTAGACTAAACACCCATTCCTCTTCAACCCACAGAACTGGGTTAAACTGCGGTCGGTCGTAAAAAATACCGTGCTTTCGTCGAGGGACTCTCTAGTTTAGTCAATACAAGGTTCGCGCGGGAAAATAAACAGGGCAGCGTTCGAAACATGTGCTCGTTCGAAGAATCGAAAGGAGCATCCCTCTTTCCGGTCACGAATTCGTTTTTTCTCTTTTTTTGCAGATATGGCTTTTAGCCAGATGTGTGGAAGTAAAAATATTTGCGAGCTGTTAAATTTTTATGTTATTCTGTTGGAGAGTATTTGTTTGCCTTCTAGACACAGAGACCTTTGCCATTTGGGTTACATTGCGAAAAATTTCTAGGCAAAATGTTCGAAAACGATCGCAATCAATTTGCTCTTGTTATTGATAGACATCGGTAAACGATATTTAACCGCGTTCTCATTCCTAATGTAATGTAATATGAAATTTACTTTATTCAAATTAGATTAACTTCTCAACTCTTTCGGCACGTGTAAAGTTTCAGTTTTAGGTTGGCATCCTTTGATGCCCAATCATATGCAAATGAGGCAAGTATAAATAGTGAACGATTCCAATCGTTCTCTCTCTTTTGTGTTCGTCAGCCTCTTGTGTGTTAGGTCCAATAGGTGTTGGGGAGTTGCGACTCCACCTCCGCTTATGGCCAGGGTTTATTCTTATAAACTTATTTTTGTTAGTTTATTTATTTTAGTTTCTATGGACCAATAAATTTTTGGTAAGATTTTAAACAAGTTTCCAATGTTCATTTCTTCACCTTAACATTTGATTCTGCATCTTCCACTGTGTGGTATTATCTCTGCTTGTATAAGCATGTAGCATTGTTGACTGACTTACGGAATTTAGCCTTTCGGCTTTTCGTTTAAACATCGTAAGTTATCAGTTATAACATACCAATAATACCAAATACTCATCAGTACTTCCAGTCAGTACTTTTGGGGTATGCTGAAATTTCATTAAAGTACACTTTTAAAAAAATCCTGAAAATTTGCAGTGAAAAGTATTGGCGTCTATGTTGCTAGGATTTTTCACAGTAAAATCATATTTACTTTGAAATTTTACAGTGGAAGAAAGTTAGAATACATTGGCCGGTTACTTTGATCGAGTGGAATGAAATACAGGCGCCGGGATTCGAACCGGTCTTCTCATCGTTTGCAGGACGTCACGCTCACCCGATACGGATATAGGGGTGAACGGGAATGCGAAAACCACGAAACGTACCAATTGGTATTACAATCGTTCCGATAGAATTTGCTGTAAAACTTTATCTGCACTGTAAATACTCCAATATGCACTAATATTTACCTTAATATATTCCTGAATTTTTGACATTGCATGTAGGGAATTTATAGACTAACCGTTGAATAAAATCATTTTATTGGTATAAGAATCCAAGGCACTACCCAAGAGCCCCCCGCCTCCCCCCTAATACAGCGAAGACCTCTCAACCGCGAGAGCCACCCTATAAAGAGAAAAATGCCCTCCCCCTATAAATATTTCAACGGCACAGTTTGCACCCTGACCCTCCCCCAGTTGGGCAACTCAGCTTAAACCACAATCTAGCAAACCACTTTTTTATGCCATTTCTTCGTAATGATATTCGCCTCCCGTAGCTAATCTTGGCCTTAGTCATTGGATAGCCTGAGATGATGACGGCATCACAGAGATTGGCGTCGCTCCGACACTCGTTGGGGTGGCGTTGAAGGGTTACATCAAAAGCGCAGGTGTGCAAGAGTAGCATAATTAATGATCTGTACGGAATGTAAGGATGTTTTAGATTCATCATGGTATAAATGTTTATTCCAAAATGGAAGCGATGTTTTCAGAATTTTAAAATAACATATTACTGGCTCTGTGACTTAAATTACAGCTGGACCTTGATACAGAAAAAGCGTTTGGCAAGAAGACGCGGTTTTAGAGAATAAGGGAAGTAGAGGGGCGGAACGGCGTTCCAGGACTTTGCTGTGCAAAATGCCGCACTGTTAAAAATTTTCCGGAAAATGTACGTTTATTGTTATTGGCATCCATGTTGCCAGTAATTATTTCCGTAAAAACCAAATGTTACTGTAAAATTTTACGGTTTTCTCGGTAGGCCACAGCAACCAATTGGCGCTGGGATCGCTTATTTCTCCGGTATAAATTACATACCATAAAAATCAGCGATGCTGTAAGTTCGCCATTTTACAGTAACAATTACCAGAAAATCTTCATGAATTGTTAACAGTGCGTCCGGCATCATAATTTCCACATTCTCTTATTTCGTAAAAAACTCTTAATATCTCTCTCTTTCTCTCGCTTTCTCTTTCTCAAAAGAAAAAAAAATACTTATCAATCAGTTGAAGACCAAAACGATTGTCCTGCAAGAATAGCTCCTGGATTAGATGAATCTGAAATCAATTACTGTACTATGTAAACGATTTCAATTTTCTTTTCGGAAACCTTGCATGGGTTCCTGAAGGTTTGATTTTATGAATGGACAGTTTCCAGGTCATAGCAGTGAGCTCAGATATGAACGCATAGATGTAATATACCAGATGCACAACTCGGTAACGGTAGTCACTAGGCGCCATTGAACAAGCGAATCTTGAAGTAAACGGGCAAAAGCGTAGCCCTACTAAAACCAGTGACGCTGTTTGAATTCTCGTAGGCTAGACAAAAGTTTGTGTATCTAGTTCCGTGCTTGTCAACCTTTTTGACCTTATGGCGCACCTGATAGTTGCCTCGGTCCTTGCGGCTCACTGAACCAAGTTTCATGAGTCAATATGGACAATGCTTTCATCATTCACATGTTAAAGCAAGAATACAAAGAGAAAAACACTGTATTTCCGTACAAATTCAACAGGGAATCTTTTAAACATTTGAAATCTTTCAATTATCTCAGTCTCTTTGCAAATTAAATTTTAGTACTTCAGGGGGGGAAAAAGTGAAAATTGTTCATTTTTTTTTCTTTTTGAAGGCGCTAATTTAATGCCAAAAAAAAAAAATGCTGTCTCAATGCAAGTTTCATTTCAAAACATTGTTTTTTCTTCATTTACTGTAATTTTCAAGAAAAAATTTTCAATTTGTACATTTTGAAAAAGTTAATCATCCTAACTATTTCACTTTGCCCCACATTCCCCTACAGACACATAATTTTAAATTTTATAATTATACTTTAATTACGAGTGAAGTTGGTTTTAATTTTAGTTTTAGCAAAAAGTCCTGATTGTGTTTATTTGAAATCTTTAAGACGTTGATAAATGTGATAACTATAACTCAATAATATGGCAAAACATGCTACTGCAACGAAAGGACACAAGTTTCTATCGGAAATTAAATTTGGTCAAAATCTGATATTGGTTGTTCTTGCTCCAAGTCAGTGCTATAGTTTGGAGCTGGGAGGGGAGATGATAAAAAAAAAACGCTTTTCATCATACTTTTCTACTGAAAAAATTGTTGTAACCCTAACTTATTTACTTATTTATTTTCATTCTCATTTGAAAAATAAAGTTATTATTATTGAAGAATTGTGCATTTACTACAGTGCACTTTTCAAATGCCACTATTTTTTCCTTTGTTTTTCTAGTCACAACTTTGTTTTTTTTTTTTTTTTTTTTTGTAAATTAAAAAGAGGTAAACAAGGAACAAATTATCTTTTAAATTGCGTTTTAATCATAAAAATTGTCAGCTTAGTTAAAGGTAATAAAGCCTTTTATTATACACTTTTGTAATTTGGCCATAATTATCATAGGGTTAGCGGAATGTTCGTAATTAGGGAGACATTTCGATAATTGGGAATTTGGCGCGGTCGTCTCATTTTTGGCGTAAATTATTTTATTTTAGTAACACTGCTGATTTATAGTAAACCTATGTCAACAGACGTTTCGGTTCTCTTTGTTTAGATTTGCAACGAAAAATACCTCTCGTGCAGGCATTGCAGCCAAAAATTTACGCCAATGAAGAAAGATCGCCAAATTCCCAATTATCGAAACTGTCCCGTAATTAGTATAGGTAATTAATGGCAATAAAGGAATTAACAGTAATCGATAACACAGGTGGGGATGGGGGGAAGTGGAAACCCGGTGGCAAATGATGGTAAATTGTTTTGATTTAAACTTTTTTCATTTAGTCGCCATGTGGCGATTGGCGACCTTTAATCTTGACCTTTAAGCTCCAGCCCTTGTATTGTTGAAAAACAATCCTCGGATACACATGAAGAAAAGGGTACTTACGCTAAGCCCGTAAGACGACATAACTCAGAAACGAAAGGAGGCCAGAGATCAGAGCACACAAATCCCGAGTCCTAGCATCCCCAGCGGGATCGACTTGGAAAATGGACCAGGTGGTATTTTGGTGTGTGCGCGCTCCGACTTTTCCTGGCACCTATTGTGGCTGTTATAAATAGACGCCCCCCTCCACAGTCCTCGGCGAGAGAGATTTCGTCCCATCCGGAAGAACAAGAAGAAGACTTGAGGATTTGCTGGTGGTTTCACTTGATTGCTTTCCTGCTGCAGTTGGTGGTGTTGCTGATGACGGAAGGAGTGTCGCTCGAGTCGTCGTTTTGTCAATTCAATGACGAGTTCGATGTGGTGATCACTAGATTTTGATAATTCGTGAAACTTAGGAAGATAAGTTTTCTTGGGGAACCACACGACAGAATTAGAAGCATGTATCTGCTGATGACGGAAGGAGTGTCGCTCGAGACGTCGTTTTGTCACATTGCAAATTCAATGACGAGTTCGATGTGGTGATCACTAGATTTTGATGATTCGTGAAACTTAGGAAGATAAGATTTTTTGGGGAACCACACGACAGAATTAGAAACATGTATCTGCTGATGACGGAAGGAGTGTCGCTCGAGTCGTCGTTTTGTCACATTGCAAATTCAATGACGAGTTCGATGTGGTGATCACTAGATTTTGATAATTCGTGAAACTTAGGAAGATAAGTTTTCTTGGGGAACCACACGACAGAATTAGAAACATGTATCTGCTGATGACGGAAGGAGTGTCGCTCGAGACGTCGTTTTGTCACATTGCAAATTCAATGACGAGTTCGATGTGGTGATCACTAGATTTTGATGATTCGTGAAACTTAGGAAGATAAGATTTTTTGGGGAACCACACGACAGAATTAGAAACATGTATCTGCTGATGACGGAAGGAGTGTCGCTCGAGTCGTCGTTTTGTCACATTGCAAATTCAATGACGAGTTCGATGTGGTGATCACTAGATTTTGATAATTCGTGAAACTTAGGAAGATAAGTTTTCTTGGGGAACCACACGACAGAATTAGAAACATGTATCTGCTGATGACGGAAGGAGTGTCGCTCGAGACGTCGTTTTGTCACATTGCAAATTCAATGACGAGTTCGATGTGGTGATCACTAGATTTTGATGATTCGTGAAACTTAGGAAGATAAGATTTTTTGGGGAACCACACGACAGAATTAGAAACATGTATCTGCTGATGACGGAAGGAGTGTCGCTCGAGTCGTCGTTTTGTCACATTGCAAATTCAATGACGAGTTCGATGTGGTGATCACTAGATTTTGATGATTCGTGAAACTTAGGAAGATAAGATTTTTTGGGGAACCACACGACAGAATTAGAAACATGTATCTGCTGATGACGGAAGGAGTGTCGCTCGAGTCGTCGTTTTGTCACATTGCAAATTCAATGACGAGTTCGATGTGGTGATCACTAGATTTTGATGATTCGTGAAACTTAGGAAGATAAGTTTTCTTGGGGAACCACACGACAGAATTAGAAGCATGTATACTCGTATAAATAATAGTCTATGGTCGAGTAACTCGCGAGTTTCAACAATGAAACTCGCGCCACGGCATGATAATTTAATAATACATTTTGGTAATGTTTGACATGCAGGGAAAGGCTTTATCGTGACAATGCTGAACTCTATCCGGTCACTTAACTGTTTTACTGGTAAGACTGTCATTTCACGGGAATGAAGAAACGAAAAAGGGGTCAACAATGAACGCCACCTACCGGAATTTAGGGTTCATCCACTGGAGCTAGGGTTACAGTTTCAGCTATCAAAACATTACCAAACAGGCAATGGCTTCGTTCAAATGTAGAAACAATTTTCACCCGTCATACCTTGACGGGCGACTTTCTAGTCTTATAATAGTACTAGCAGTACCCGCACAGCGATGCCCGGGCTAAAAATTTAATGGGGGCCGCGCATTTTGACCGCCGGGAACCTTGGAGGCCGAGCACTTTGGGCGGCGTTTTACCTACTGAACTATTTTAAAGACTTTAGCTTTGCTCCAACGATCACTACATGGCACATACTACCAGATTCCTTCAATAGTCTAAAGTTGTACGGTTTTACGGTATGCAGTCTGCGCCATGACTCCCCTTTGGTAGGCATCCCTGCTGTTAACCAGTTTCATGGAACTGGAACAAGCGCGCGACATTGCTTTTACTGCAGTTTTGTCTCAGTAGAAGGCTTCTTAGATAGCAATTTTGAACCCAATATATATATATATATATATATATATATATATATATATACTAGCTGCGTTGCCCGGCTTTGCCCGGTCTACCTTGAAAATAAAAATTGTGTCAAGTGACGTATATTCGACAATCAGGCGTAAAAAATAAATAAAAAAAACATCATGATTTCCCTTCCAAACAATGACGACAGATATTAAAATACTTTTAAGAAATTAAATCCAGAAAGATGGATTTAAAGTACGCAACCATGGAAACACAAAATAAAATAAGTTTAAGGAATTAAAATGCGAAAGAAAATGGTTCACAATTTGAATGGAATCGAGATTTCTTAAACTTGATTTAAAAAGACTTGTAGCTTTTTTTAATTTCGAGATAAAAGCTTATTTTCTCGACCATAGGTCGAGTTAGATCTGGAGTAAAAAAGGTCGCTTTTTTCAATGGCGTCAAAAAGAAAGCTGTGGGACAATTCCTTCACTTTTTATTGATTTATTTAATAAAGAAAGTAGTGCCTAAATTTCAGCTAAACCTAAAAAAATTCGAGCTTAAAACGCAAATAACTCCCGCCGTAATAAAATTAGAGCATTGAAACAAATTGCGTAGAACGCGGAAAATTCTACTCTTTCTAATGATATGTAATATTAATATGCGCATGTAATTTTACACCCCCATATTTGAGAATTTATGTAAAAATTGGACGTAAAATGGAATAAAAAAAAGAACTATTCATTGAATTTTATTCGAACTGGTCTGCAAACCTTTTCAGGACTCAAAGGAACAAACTGTGAAAATTTCAGCGCAATCGGCCGGGTAGTTCGAGTTTTGCGAGTTCAAACACACAGACGCTTTTTGGAGACTTCATTTTATACTATGTAGAGATATATCAACAAATTTAAATCCGGGAATATTCATCGTCCTATTCAAAATTTTAGTGACAGACTTTTACATATAGAACTGTACCTGATGGGAGTAAATTGGTGGGGGAAATTGCTTTTCCAGTATTAATAATGTTTGCAGATAAAAATTTGTTAATAAGCCAGAAAATCATTAACAAAATAGATGAGTTGAAGCAGAAATGTGACAAGCCACAAGGAGTGACTTTTCAATCAAAATGTTTGTTTCTCATAACTAAAATTGAGATAAACACGACAATGGATAATGTCATTTGGAGAAAAACATATCTGGTTTTTGAAAAATTCTACAAATATTTTATACTAGCAGTACCCGCACATCGATGCCCGGGCTAAAAATTTAATGGAAGTCCGTTGAATAAGAAAAATTGACGCTCCCTCCCCCTCTGATGTGAAATGATCATTTTTCTTTGTATAAAATGCGTACACACCTTTTCAAAAAAAAAAAAAAAAACTATTAAAGTTTCATTTGAATTTAAAACTTTTCGTCAAATCATTAAATTAGATTTACAGTTGCTTTAAAACTCTATTTAGCGAGTGAAGCGGTTTTTACTGCGCTTTAAAATATTTCGCCAAATAAACATAAAAAGACATCAAATAATATCTTTCAAATGTAAAAATAGTTCCGCAACTATATTGTTTATCGCCAAACTCGCCCAGCAGCCACGCTATCACAATCCATCCGTCTAACGAAAAAAAAAAAAATCCAGTGGAACATTCAAAAATCATCGTCAGAAAAAAAACAAAATGCCGTACATTTCACTCGGATGAAAACAAATCAGTAGTTTCTTTTCTTTCGCCAAAACAATGAACTACATTTACGGTTGCTTTAAAACAATAATCCTTGACTGAACTGCTCAGCGCCTAACGCGCCAAGCGACCACGCTACCGGAACCCAGCACTTTTGCGAGTGAAGCGGATGTTCTTTCTTTGCGGAAGTTTTTTCTTTGGCAATAATAACTGTTTCTCCAAACAAACAAAAAAGTATAAAATCACATTAACATTAGCTTTCAAATCTTTATACATTAAGAGCTGCGTTGCCCGGGTTTGCCCGGTCTACCTTGAGAATAAAAATTGTGTCAAGTGACATATATTCAACAACCAGGCTTAAATAAAAGAAAAAAATTACACCGTGTGAAATTACCCTTCCTTCCAAACAATGACGACAGATATTGGCAGCTCCAGCGCTCGAATACGCTACCTTGTGGCGACTTACAAAATTAAAGAAAAAGGTAAAACAATGCGTTTCACGTGTGTCTGTTGGAAAAAAAGGCAGTTTGTTTTGAGTGTTTATTAACGCATTCGATGTGTCTTAGATTGCTTTCAGCTATAGAAATTGTTTCCTTCCTTAATAGTATTCGCGAGCTTCTCAAAATAATGTTAGTTTTCCTTATTTCCTTCTAAAAAGTGAATTTATTGTTAAATCGTGAAAGCGTAAACACAAGAAAACTCTGGATCGACAAACATGGATAATGTTATACCAGGTAATTTTTTTTATTGTTTTGTGTGAATTTGTAGGAATATGTTAATATGGTTTTTTTTTTTTTCTTTTTTTCAGCAACACGTTGCTTATCGTTCTCATTTGACTGCTTTTGGCGTCTTATGCTTTTATTGTCCCCCCGCCTCTCTCTGCCGCTCCACCGTCGACCGGCCTTACAATGCTGCTCCTCAAGTTAAATCCGTCTCCAGGTTACGCCAATATCCTACACACACACACACACACAAACACAAGGAAAATAAAATTTAAAAAAGAAGAAAACACGTGCACAACTCCAGAGGGACAGTGTGAACAGTCAACGCAGTTGCAATGTAATATCAAGAAATCTAAGCGTATCGTAATCCAGAACACGGCAACCTCCCGTCTACGGAAAAAAAATTCACGCTATTCAAACGAGTGAATGCAGAACACAGAAAGCTCATGAGGCGAGCAAAACAATCTTCAAGTCCGAATGCGAGACCTACAATGCAAAACACGACAACCTCTTCATCATTTTGCGCTGCTAGCCTGCGTTTGTTGAGTTTTAAATCAGTATAATGCACTTTTAAAAGGAAATATGACAGAATTCATCAATCATAAATAAACATTACATAAAGAGCAAAAATCTCCATTTGGGTACATTTCTTTATCAAAATGTCGCATGTTAGCTATTAATCATCGGTGAAAATAAGAAAACGATATGAATTCATTAAGAAATTTCTTTTCCCATGAAGTTCAAAAATAAAAAAGTATGAGTATATGTTGTATTTTATGAATCTTACTAATATTATATATGCGAAAGTTTGTCTGTATGGATGTATGGATGGATGTTTGTTACTCTTTCACGCAAAAACTACTGAACGGATTTTGATGAAACTTTACAATAATATAGCTTATGCATCAGAATAACACATAGGGTAGTTTTCGTCTCGTTATGGGGGGGCAAAACCCCCTTAGGGGGGCAATAGAACACAATTTTTGTATAAATTCTCTAATATTGGGATGAAAAAATACTTGCACATATTTACATTATATGTCCATCGAAAGCTCTGATTTTTCTGCTGAAGATGGCACCTGTTCGAAATTTCTAAGTAGAATAAAAAACGAGTTATGAGCTTTTTAGATCCATGTTCGAAGGCTTTCCTCAACTCAATACAGTATTTAGTGTATCATCTCAACTCCCTGTCGATAGCGACAATTGTTGTATTGTTGATTTTCTTTGCTTTTCGTGATTGTTCAAGGCTTTTCTCAAGTCAAATCTTGAAGTCAGATTTTTGCACAAGATTGGCAAATAATACATGATTTGGCTGATGATTTTCCATTTAAACGGAACTTTAATGTAATTAATGGTTTTTATTATTATTTATACTGATTGAACACTTACTCATTACCCAAACAACCAGCAGATCGCCAAAATTTTTGCAGAAAGATTTCCGTAGCTGATGCATTTGGCAGTTTTTTCAACGTTGCTGTTTTTGAAGCCGAAGACTGCGTCATAATGTTTCTCAGCTTTCACCATGCAAACAAAATATCGCCAATCAAAGAATTTTCAAAAGACTTTTTTTACTGTGTTTAAATAATCCAGCAACTAAATTAGGCAAATCCATAAACAGCACAAAAACTTCCATTAATTTTCTTTTTTGCACAATTTCAAACAATCACCAAATTTTATTACTTATTTTGGTAACATTTCGGATGAAACTGTTTAGCGCCATTTTATGGTGACCAAAAATATCTCAGCATCTGGCGACGATATCTCTGTAACGAAAATTAATATCATATCGTTTTACAAAGTAAGGAAAGAATGGGGGAGCATCATCGAAGGTACCCCGAAACGACTTTCGCAAATTCGGTAAAATCACACCAAGCGCCACAATAATTGAAATTTCCCGAAATAACTAAAGCAAGTATATGGGGATTACGAGCGCAGCTACTTTTTTTTAATCAATTCATGCTTCATTAGCCATACAGAGAAGGTTTTAGACTCCATGTTAAAAAAAAGTATCAACAGATTAATCTTTTTAAACATGAGAAGATTAATTTCATGTTTTTTAAATTTGTATATGCTTAAATATAGTGCTTTCTTTTCTAAATCAATACTACTTTGTTCTTTATACTTAACTATTTTAGTTTTATGGGTGAGGAAGAAACTCGATTTTTAATCACGTCAAAAAGATGTGTTTTAAATTCTTTCACTTAAAACAGAAAACAAAAGCAAGTAACGATTTTTTCTAATAATTATTACTGACCCAGGCAACGCCGGGTATTTTTGCTAGTGTTTATTAAAAGTACAACATAAACAGTTACAAGCCTGAGCAAGAGTCCGCAGAGTTAAACCATAGGAGATACTACTTATAGATTACGCACAAGCATCAAGTTACAGTTGAACCTGATATGCAAATCACATAAAACACCTTCCTTTTTCAGAATTTATACATTAAAACTATATACACAAACCATCTCAAGTATTTACAGTTCAAACTATTTTACCGGTGCAACATACCTATCTGGTGGTCTAACAGTTCTTCCATATCTTGTTACATAATATGATGAGTTCATTCTGGAGCAATTGTTGTTTGAATTTTTAACACCCGAATCGATATTTGAATCACTTGTTACATTTTCAGCATTTATAGAACCATCCATATCGCAATCAAATCTAAAACTGGGCTCATTATAGGAAGGTCGTAAATGGTACCTATTTCGCGTTACTACACGATTATTTTCTGTTTCACACAGTAACTACGAGGCTCTTTATCTGTTTTAAATATTTTACCTCTTTCCCATTTGAAGCCGCCTGGCTTCAGGGGGAAAAACTAATTTTCCAGCAGTGGACTGTATATTGAGAAGGTTGACTGCATTGATGAGTCGTGGTTAAAACAACAAACAATTAAATTTATTTACAATTAGAGTATGAGCATAATATTAAAGTAAGACTGGGATACGCATGTACCCTTGCAAAGGATTGGGAGCGAGAGCCCTATGGCTGCATCCGCTACAACGTTGGAAGCACAGACTTAAGAGGATCCAGACGGGACACTATAGCATAATCCTATGCTATTTTTCTCGGAGAAGACTGGTTACGAACATTATGACAAAAAAGCCAACATTTAGGAGAAGATTGGCGTGAAAATTTTGGCGAAAGTCGCGTTTAGGTGTCGTAGAGGCAATACGTCGCCAATACGGAAGCGCTGCTCTTTTCGCTACGCTGTGTCGTCCGCGTCTTTGGAGGTGGTGAAAGTAATTAAGCCTGAAGCCGTTTTTCGGAGGGAGGGTCACCAGCGGGGTGTCGTCAAGCACAAGAGAGTAGCTGTTTGTAAAATAAGATTCCGAAAATATCTACTGTCTCATCTGTTCGCGAATGTGAAAAAGCTATAAACTAAAAGTCTTAGATGCTTAAGAATATTAATTATTGAAATAAAACAGCGAATTCGGTTGCTATAATTTGCTATTAGTGCGTTATTTTTATTACAATATGCTGCTTAAAGTTGGAAAAGCTGCAACTAATTTAACGCATTTCAAGTTTGACTTACAATGAGATTTTATCACAGATTGACATTATCATAAACTTATTACTTTTTTTATTCTGAACAACAGGGGTGCCCACCGGGGGTTTGGGGGGGGGGGAATTATGGCGCGAATTTCGCCATGAAAAAAAATTTTCGGGGGGGGGGGGGGGGAGGGGGAGATTCCTAAATTTATTTCTTCAAATAGATAAATTTAAAAAATTCCTGATTTTTTTTAATTTGAAATATTTACTTTTATTTTATTCTGTTTACATTTTATTTCATTTATTTAATCAGTTTGTGTGTGTATGTGGTCTGTCATTGGAACAGAACTTTTCTAGTAAAATAATAATAATAATAACTATTAAAAATAAATAAATAAATAAAAAACATTAATAAATAAATAAATAAATAAACTAAAAGAAAAACGCTTAAAAATAAAAAAACGGAAAGAGGGTTGGGAAATTTTGATAAATTTCGGAAATTTAGAGGTGTTTTGCTGTCAAAAAGTTTTTTTTTTTTTTTGGAAAAATGGAAAATTTGAATATTTACAAATTAAAATGCAGTTAGCTCGTTTTCTTAGAAAACATCAAAAATATATGTGCCATTCATATTATTCTTTCTTTTTCACAGAAACATATGCCAAATGTTTCTGTTTAAAATATTATCACGTACCTTTCTTTGTTCAAAGCTTCAAAAATTACCCATTTTATTCTAATCATAATTCATCCGTTAGTTTTGAATGAAACGTGAAATTATAAAAGCTAAGTTCTCCATTCTACAGTACTAAGCATCGAGTCTGCTGCTGATTCATTTTAAGCGCAATTTATGAAGAGTTAATTGAAAGTGCCCATATAAAACAAGAAATCAATGAAACGGAATCTAAGGACTAAAATGTTCAGCGGCTATTTGCTGTTCGGAAGGAATTGTGACTTTATTAATTTCGTATTTTTCCCCCATTCTTCACTGTTTTTCTACTGCATGTACGAAACCTACAAATCAGCTTATCACAAACATTAAATTAAAAATTATATATTACCATAAAATCTGATTTCAAAGAATCAAAATAGAAAGATCTTGAGATAAAACCGTTCATTTCATATACTTATGCATTCGATATCGTGTTTGTACACTAATATCTTTGTCTTGTTAAATTATTTTTTTATTTCATTCATTTATTTATTTATTTTTTTTTTCAAATTAATTTTTTAGGTCGAGAAGTAGCGGATAAAAAAGAAAAAGACAGTGTGAGAGAGATAAAATTGAATATTATAAGCAAAAGAGTTTAAAATTTCAAATACTCAAGACTCTTTTAAACCTATTGCTGATTGAATGCTAATCACAACCAACTGAAAGCACTATATCATAACTTACTCATTTTTAATCATTATTGAGCAGAAAAGAATCTGTTCGATAAATAAAAAATTTTTTAATGCACACTTTTTCCTTCACGCAGTAATTCTAACCTTAAAAGATAGAAGAGCAAAATAAAGAACATAAGAGAAGCAGAAGAAAATCATCTTGCGTGCCCCTGCACGTTGCTTTCTCTGCCACAAACGGGTAACTCAAGTTGTAACTAAACAGAGAGGTTCCAAAGCTCTTTCTGTTGACCGCTATCCGATGTTTTCCGTTTTTCTCGGACACCCTACCTAGTTTGTAATAAGTAAAGAGTAAAATAAATCGGGTAATTTAATACTTTCATTTGAATGTTCCAAAACAGAGTGAATCAAATGGTTAAATTTTACTGAAAGCGTTCTAAGATTTAAGGAAAATGTCACGGGAATGAAGATTTTAGCGGTCTTAAAATATTGATTTTAAAACATTAAATAACGACATTTGGAATACGACATCTTATATTTGGAAATTTTTAGACTTTCAACCCAACTACCTAAGAAATTGAAACGAAAAATTGAAAAAAAAAAAAAAAGAGAAGAGAAACCTCTGGGAAAGGGCCCTACAGACTTTGTTGTAGGGGGACCCAAAACTTATATATCCGGACCTGGTTTCTTTTATGAAGTTTCTCTCAACGTAACTATAGGGCTACAAGCAAATAATGGTGGAATAATTTCTCTTCAACTACATATTGAGCTAATAATCAAAATATTTGAGGAGAATCTCCTAAGATTGCTGTTCTAAATTTAGATTATTTTTTCATTGCGTATTTCTTACTTACAACATAAATGATTCCTTAGGCATTCCTTAGACAAAGATTCCTCAGGTGAGAGAGATTCGTTATGTCATTTTAATTGAAGTAACTATTGGGCTACAAGAAAATAATGGTTAAAGAATTTTTCTGGAACTACATATTGAGCCAATAATCAAAATTAATCTTATTTCAGTTCGTATTCATATGAATGTACTTTAAATAAAGTTTTAACATAAATCACTTTTGTGAGAATCACAAGATTTTTTTCAGAAGCATACGAGTAAAATCCTTTTGTTATGGAGAATTATATACCAGGAATTTTTATGGTATACATTTGGATATGGCGTTAAGGAATACTACCGCTCAATTTATATAAAAGCAAAGTTCTTCATTCTACAATATTGGGCATAGGATCTGCTGCTAGATTCATTTCAATTGCAATTTAATTAAAAGTGCCAATATACAACAAGAAATTAATGAAACGGACTCCAATGACTAAAATGTTCAGCGGCTATTTGCTGTTCGGAAGGAATTGTGACTTTAAATATATACTCGTATATATATATATATATATATATATATATATATATACAGTCGAGTCTCCAAATAACGAAGTCGCAAGGGACCTTTGAAAAGGTTCGTTATATAGAAACTTCGCTATATAGAAAGTAGTAAATTTTTATGGTTAATTTTTCATGTACATTAAGTTAAATCCTATTTTTTTTTTTTTTTTTTTTTTTTTTTTAAGGTTATATACATGAAAACACGAAAAATATTGAGCATTTTGAAGTTAATTTAACATAAGTAACAAATTAAAAAAGAATTTCTTCTTCCGTCAAATGACCAGTAGTTGACAAACCATCATCAATTGTTAAAAAATCTTCTAAACTGACATCATCTGTAAAACTATTCTTCTCACGGTAACCGTCCCAAATTTCTGTAACATCTGGCTCACTGTCCACGTAAGACTCCTGTTCTTGTTCTCCTGATGAAAATTCCTTCGCAAATCCAGCTTTTCTAAATGAATTGGAAATTGTTGTGACTTTCACATCAGATTGCCAAGCTTTAGACAATTCTGAAATGCAAGTCCTCAAGTCTACATATGTTTTAGAAAACTGTTGGTTTTCTTCGACACAGGCTATCATTTTTCGCAAAATTCGCTTTCGGTAGTAGACTTTTAAATTTTTAATTATCCCCTGATCCATCGGTTGCAATTTCGAGGTAGTGTTTGGAGGAAGAAAGATAAGTTTTATGTTCTTCACTTTGGATTTCACTTCAGGTGGATGTGATGGGCAATTGTCTACAAATAATGCAATCTTTCTTTTTTCTTTCCCAAACTTTTTGTCCAAGTCCAATAACCACTTCTCAAAAATTTCGCCTGTCATCCAAGCTTTTCTACTGTTCTGATAGTTCACTTCTAAGGATTTGATGCCTTTGAAATATCTAGGGTTTTTACTCTTCCCAATAACTAGCAACTTCAGCTTTTCTTCCCCTGTCATATTTGAAGTAACCAATACTGTAATTCTGTCTTTGCTACGTTTTCCACCAAAACACTTGTCTCCTTTAAAAGTAAGAGTTTTATCAGGGAGACATTTGAAAAAGAGTCCCATTTCATCGCAATTAAACACGTCTTTTGGCTGGTACTCTTTTAATACCGGTTTTAACACTTCATTTTTCAACTGCTCACAACTTTCATTCGACACATCAACACTTTCTCCTGAAACTACTTTGTGCACCAACATGTGACGTTTTTTAAATTTGTCCAACCATCCAACACTTGCTTGGAATTCCGAGTAGCCTAATGCGTTGGCAAACTGCAATGACTTTTCTTTAATTAGCGGACCTGACAAAGGTAAGTTCTGATCCCGCACGGAATGAATCCATTTTAAAACAGCTTGATCGACGTCGTCATACACGCACAATCGTACTCGTTTTGCATTGGAATTCCCTACTTCACCAGCTTTACTTAAAATGGAATCCTTATTTTTTAGTATAGTGGATACACTCTTAGCAGGAATGCCATATTTTGCGGCTACATCTTTCTTCTTGATGCCGCTTTCAACATCATTGAGAAGTGAAATTTTTTCTTTTATGGTTAAACACTTTCTCTTCGACATTTTGAGCAACGCAGCACGTTGCAGAGCAAGATGAAAATGAGCGAAATGTGCACGTCAGTTCAAGAGTGAGAATCCATCACACCACATCCGGTCAACACATTTCGAAGAAACCTCACCCCCTCTGGGAATTCTTCCCTCCTCCTTCCAAGTCTCTCTCCTTCCATCGACACAAGTGACAAAAAGAAAGGAATGTTGAAAGACAAGATAAGAAAGTTGTAGTATGAGTAATCCTCGACAAAACAAAAGCACCAGAAGACTTCTATTTTCGGAAACATCGTCTTTCTCCCACATAAAAACTTCGCAATAGAGAAATTTGGCCATTTGATATTCGTTAAAGAGAGACAGATTTGCATGCTTTTTTATTGAAACTTTCAGTGTCACCAAACATGCTTCGTTATATAGAGAACTTCGCTAAATAGAGTGTTCGCTATACGGAGACTCGACTGTATATATATATATATATATTAATATATTCATTCTTCACGTGTTTTTCGACTGCACGTACACAAAAATTCAAAAATTGAATTAAAAATTATAATTTACCATAAAAAAATAAAAAATTCATTTAAAAAAATTTCAACACACACACACAAGACAAAGCTGAATAAAAGTCAACTTTTGCTGTTCACCAGTAGTTGCATAATTTTTACTGACTGTTTGCAGCTTCTTTTACTTTTGAAAACCATTTTGTAATTGAAATTACTTTTCAATTATGTTTATTGATTGAAAAATTATTATGTATCACGTCAGATTTTTTGAGAAAAAACTTTTTTTTTCATGTAAATGTTTACCTATTTATAAATTTTGTATGATTTGTTGGAATTCAAAATCTATTTTTTTTAATTAGATTTTTAAATGTATGTCCCAGGCAACAAATTATTAAAGTTAAAACTCTGCAATTATTTCCTGTGTATCACTAGTCATTGTTGTACTAATCTTTTTCTTTAATTTATAGTAATTTCTCAGCTCGTTATGTTTCGCTTTAATTTGAATTTTCACAAACACTAATGCAAAAAGTTGATCAGATGGTTGCAATTTAATTTCCCTAATTCAGATATTCTTGTGACATTTGCATTCCGTGAGTCTTTTTTTTTTTTTTTTTGTTATTATATTATTTCTTTCAATTCATCTCATCAGAAACAAGCACTCGCTTTGTCATGACTATAAATAATAAAATACTGGAAAAAGTCATAGTTTCCGCGTCAGCTTTATGTTTTAGTTTCGGGAACGCTTCTTTTACAGGCATTAAAGTGAGCAGATGGGAGTCAAATTCATCAACTAAAAAGTTACAGCATGCATTGCACAACGGTTAAGTAAGGGCTAAGGGGGGAGGTGAATGTGCTTTCACAACCATCCGATAAAAATGTTGAAAAATTAAATATGTTTATTTTTTGGACTATTTATGTATAATATTAGAAGAAAAGATAGAAGTGAAATATGCTTGTGAGTAAAAAGTCCATCAATTCCGCAAGTGTACTTTTCTTCCAAACGCAATTTAACTGCACAGTTGGATTTCAACAAAGCTGCACACATCTGGCATCCATTCTTCAGAAAAAAAGCCAGGAATAGAGAACGATCACAAACTATCTTGCTATCATTGATCGGACATCGGGGTGGTAATTAGTATCCTGTCGTGTCTGTGGTCATGTGTTCCCCTCAACAAACCTTGCGCCCCTCTTTTTTCTTGGAATTCCGAGTCAAAAGCTATAGCAACCCAAGCAACTTCTGAGCCAATTCCGAGAAACTCCAATTCAACATTGGCGCCAAACGCGTGCTCACTTTCCCTGTATGTTAGCTTTTGTGTCATACCATCATTATTAGAAGTCGTTGCTTTCTCGGCAATACACTCACGCAGTGTCCAATCTTCTACTTTTACTATCTTTGTTGGAAGTGCCTCTCACAGGGGTGGTTTTCCCACGCTCCTCCATTGAGCTGTATAGTAACCCTGGAGAGCGGATGGGGTCGAATCGGATTGGGGTAGAGTGTAACCAAAGATAGTAAAAGTAGAAGATTGGACACTGCGTGAGTGTATTGCCGAGAAAACAACGACTTCTAATAATGATGGTATGACACAAAAGCTAACATACAGGGAAAGTGAGCACGCGTTTGGCGCCAATGTTGAATTGGAGTTTCTCGGAATTGGCTCAGAAGTTGCTTGGGTTGCTATAGCTTTTGACTCGGAATTCCAAGAAAAAAGAGGGGCGCAAGGTTTGTTGAGGGGAACACATGACCACAGACACGACGGGATACTAATTACCACCCCGATGTCCGATCAATGATAGCAAGATAGTTTGTGATCGTTCTCTATTCCTGGCTTTTTTTCTGAAGAATGGATGCCAGATGTGTGCAGCGGGCATGGCATTTGCTTTGTTGAAATCCAACTGTGCAGTTAAATTGCGTTTGGAAGAAAAGTACACTTGCGGAATTGATGGACTTTTTACTCACAAGCATATTTCACTTCTATCTTTTCTTCTAATTTTATACATAAATAGTCCAAAAAATAAACACATTTAATTTTTCAACATTTTTATCGGATGGTTGTGAAAGCACATTCACCTCCCCCCCTTAGCCCTTACTTAACCGTTGTGCAATGCATGCTGTAACTTTTAAGTTGATGAATTTGACTCTCATCTGCTCACTTTTATGCCTGTAAAAGAAGCGTTCCCGAAACTAAAACATAAAGCTGACGCAGAAACTATGATTTTTTCCAGTATTTTATTATTTATAGTCATGACAAAGCGAGTGCTTGTTTCTGATGAGATGAATTGAAAGAAATAATATAATAACAAAAAAAAAAAAAAAAAAAAAAAAAACGACTCACGGAATGCAAATGTCACAAGAATATCTGAATTAGGGAAATTAAATTGCAACCATCTGATCAACTTTTTGCATTAGTGTTTGTGAAAATTCAAATTAAAGCGAAACATAACGAGCTGAGAAATTACTATATAAATTAAAGAAAAAGATTAATACAACAATGACTAGTGATACACAGGAAATAATTGCAGAGTTTTAACTTTAATAATTTGTTGCCTGGGACATACATTTAAAAATCTAATTAAAAAAAAAAAAAAAGATTTTGAATTCCAACAAATCATACAAAATTTATAAATAGGTAAAAATTTACATGAAAAAAAAGTTTTTTCTCAAAAAATCTGACGTGATACATAATAATCTTTCAATCAATAAACATAATTGAAAAGTAATTTCAATTACAAAATGGTTTTCAAAAGTAAAAAAAGCTGCAAACAGTCAGTAAAAATTATGCAACTACTGGTGAACAGCAAAAGTTGACTTTTATTCAGCTTTGTCTTGTGTGTGTGTGTTGGAATTTTTTTTAATGAATTTTTTTATGGTAAATTATAATTTTTTATTCAATTTTTGAATTTTTGTGTACATTCAGTAGAAAAACACGTGAAGAATATATATATATATATATATATATATATATATATATATATATATATATATATATATATATATATATATACGAGTATATATTTAAAGTCACAATTCCTTCCGAACAGCAAATAGCCGCTGAACATTTTAGTCATTGGAGTCCGTTTCATTAATTTCTTGTTGTATATGGGCACTTTTAATTAAATTGCAATTGAAATGAATCTAGCAGCAGATCCTATGCCCAATATTGTAGAATGAAGAACTTTGCTTTTATATAAATTGAGCGGTAGTATTCCTTAACGCCATATCCAAATGTATACCATAAAAATTCCTGGTATATAATTCTCCATAACAAAAGGATTTTACTCGTATGCTTTTGAAAAAAAATCTTGTGATTCTCACAAAAGTGATTTATGTTAAAACTTTATTTAAAGTACATTCATATGAATACGAACTGAAATAAGATTAATTTTCATTATTGGCTCAATATGTAGTTCCAGAAAAATTCTTTAACCATTATTTTCTTGTAGCCCAATAGTTACTTCAATTAAAATGACATAACGAATCTCTCTCACCTAAGAAATCATTGACTAAGGAATGCCTAAGGAATCATTTATGTTGTAAGTAAGAAATACGCAATGAAAAAATAATCTAAATTTAGAACAGCAATCTTAGGAGATTCTCCTCAAATATTTTGATTATTAGCTCAATATGTAGTTGAAGAGAAATTATTCCACCATTATTTGCTTGTAGCCCTATAGTTACGTTGAGAGAAACTTCATAAAAGAAACCAGGTCCGGATATATAAGTTTTGGGTCCCCCTAGCCCTACAACAAAGTCTGTAGGGCCCTTTCCCAGAGGTTTCTCTTTCCTTTTTTTTTTTTTTTTTCAATTTTTCGTTTCAATTTCTTAGGCAGTTGGGTTGAAAGTCTAAAAATTTCCAAATATAAGAAATCATAATAATAATAAAAATGCATTGAACTTTTTCAGAAATCACATTTCATTCAAAATTAACGGATGAATGATGAGTAGAATAATTTGGGTAATTTTTGAAACGTTGAACAAAGAAAGCTACGTGCTAATTTTTTAAACAGATAGAAACATTTCGCATGTATTTTTGTTAAACAGAAAGAATAATATGGGTTGCATTATATTTTTGAATGTTTAATATTTTTGATGTTTTGTAAGAAAAATAAACCGCATTTGATTTGTAAGAAGTTAATTTTTCTAATTATAGTAAATGTAATAAGGTATAAATTAGGAATTTTATTAAGTACTAAAATTTTTAGAGCATGTTCATACATGAAACATTTGCTTGACTCAAGTTGATGACTACTGAAATTTCCAGAGGCGATTACTGTGGTCATTTAGCGAGAAACATTTTAAAAGTAATGTACAAAATAAAAGAGTGTTAAGACTCCCCCCTTACCCCACCACCATTTTGAATTTTGTAATAAAAGTGGACATTGTTATTAATGCAGTACTTCTGCTTAATACTGTTATTAGTATTTAAATTATTGATCGCTAAATAAATGTGTATAAAATGAACACAAAGATTACAAAACATCATTTAAGTTTTTAAATAGTTTTGGGGGTAATGCTAATGCAACTACTTAATAATGAAAAATTCGAAACCGAACAGAAAAATATTGTCAAAACAACAAATTCGGCCTTCCAATTAAAACATTACATTTATTTGCATTATTAAAGGCTGTGAATTTAACAGATTTGCATTTCGTAACGTTTAAATTAATTAGAGCATGAATAAAATATCCCACCACTTTAAATTTTTTCTAATGGAGTTAAGCCTATCGAACTGAGTCAATCATAAAAATTAGCCAATAATAAAGATTTTCTTTGTCGTTATTTAATGTTTTAAAATCAATATTTTAAGACCGCTAAAATCTTCATTCCCGTGACATTTTCCTTAAATCTTAGAACGCTTTCAGTAAAATTTAACCATTTGATTCACTCTGTTTTGGAACATTCAAATGAAAGTATTAAATTACCCGATTTATTTTACTCTTTACTTATTACAAACTAGGTAGGGTGTCCGAGAAAAACGGAAAACATCGGATAGCGGTCAACAGAAACAGCTTTGGAACCTCTCTGTTTAGTTACAACTTGAGTTACCCGTTTGCGGCAGAGAAAGCAACGTGCAGGGGCACGCAAGATGATTTTCTTCTGCTTCTCTTATGTTCTTTATTTTGCTTTTCTATCTTTTAAAGTTAGAATTACTGCGTGAAGGAAAAAGTGTGCATTAAAAATTTTTTTATTTATCGAACAGATTCTTTTCTGCTCAGTAATGATTAAAAATGAGTAAGTTATGATATAGTGCTTTCAGTTGGTTGTGATTAGCATTCAATCAGCAATAGGTTTAAAAGAGTCTTGAGTATTTGAAATTTTAAACTCTTTTGCTTATAATATTCAATTTTATCTCTCTCACACTGTCTTTTTCTTTTTTATCCGCTACTTCTCGACCTAAAAAAATAATTTGAAAAAAAAAAATAAATGAATGAATGAAATAAAAAAATAATTTAACAAGACAAAGATATTAGTGTACAAACACGATATCGAATGCATAAGTATATGAACTGAACGGTTTTATCTCAAGATCTTTCTATTTTGATTCTTTGAAATCAGATTTTATGGTAATATATAATTTTTAATTTAATGTTTGTGATAAGCTGATTTGTAGGTTTCGTACATGCAGTAGAAAAACAGTGAAGAATGGGGGGAAAATACGAAATTAATAAAGTCACAATTCCCTCCGAACAGCAAATAGCCGCTGAACATTTTAGTCCTTAGATTCCGTTTCAATGATTTCTTGTTTTATATGGGCACTTTCAATTGACTCTTCATAAATTGCACTTAAAATGAATCAGCAGCAGACTCGATGCTTAGTACTGTAGAATGGAGAACTTAGCTTTTATAATTTCACGTTTCATTCAAAACTAACGGATGAATTATGATTAGAATAAAATGGGTAATTTTTGAAGTTTTGAACAAAGAAAGGTACGTGATAATATTTTAAACAGAAACATTTGGCATATGTTTCTGTTAAAAAGAAAGAATAATATGAATGGCACATATATTTTTGATGTTTTCTAAGAAAACGAGCTAACTGCATTTTAATTTGTAAATATTCAAATTTTCCATTTTTCCAAAAAAAAAAAAACTTTTTGACAACAAAACACCTCTAAATTTCCGAAATTTATCAAAATTTCCCAACCCTCTTTCCGTTTTTTTTTTATTTTAAAGCGTTTTTCTTTTAGTTTATTTATTTATTTATTTATTAATGTTTTTTACTTATTTATTTATTTATTAATGTTTTTTATTTATTTATTTATTTTGAATAGTTATTATAATTATTATTTCACTAGAAAAGTTCTGTTCCAATGACAGACCACATACATACACAAACTGATTAAATAAATGAAATAAAATGTAAACAGAATAAAATAAAAGTAAATATTTCAAATTAAAAAAAAAATCAGGAATTTTTTTAATTTATCTATTTGAAGAAATAAATGTAGGAATCTCCCCCCCCCCCCGAAATTTTTTTTTCATGGCGGAATTCGCGCCATAATTCCCTCCCCCCCCAAACCCCCGGTGGGCACCCCTGTTGTTCAGAATAAAAAAAGTAATAAGTTTATGATAATGTCAATCTGTGATAAAATCTCATCGTAAGTCAAACTTGAAATGCGTTAAATTAGTTGCAGCTTTTCCAACTTTAAGCAGCATATTGTAATAAAAATAACGCACTAATAGCAAATTATAGCAACCGAATTCGCTGTTTTATTTCAATAATTAATATTCTTAAGTATCTAAGACTTTTAGTTTATAGCTTTTTCACATTCGCGAACAGATGAGACAGTAGATATTTTCGGAATCTTATTTTACAAACAGCTACTCTCTTGTGCTTGACGACACCCCGCTGGCGACCCTCCCTCCGAAAAACGGCTTGAGGCTTAATTACTTTCACCACCTCCAAAGACGCGGACGACACAGCGTAGCGAAAAGAGCAGCGCTTCCGTATTGGCGACGTATTGCCTCTACGACACCTAAACGCGACTTTCGCCAAAATTTTCACGCCAATCTTCTCCTAAATGTTGGCATTTTTGTCATAATGTTCGTAACCAGTCTTCTCCGAGAAAAATAGCATAGGATTATGCTACAGTGTCCCGTCTGGATCCTCTTAAGTCTGTGGTGTAACCTTCGAATCTCGCCAATGTTCCCCTCGTTAGGCTTAGGAGATGGTCTTAGCATTGGAGTCTACGAGGAAGCTCGCAAGCTTTAAAAAATATTTAAAAATAACCCATTTGCTTTCTTGTTATCAAATGACCGGTTTTTAACCACATCACGTTGTCGGTCTGCTGAATATATACATCATTAAACAAAACAATTCTTTACTTTTATTTAGTAAAAGAATAAAAATTTGGCTCCTTTTCGGCAACCATTATTGCCAAGACTCGGGCTGACGTGAGATGACGTAGAAGGAGAGGGAGGAAACTTCCATCGCTCGGAGCGCTCGGAGATATGTTTTTCTTTTCCTTCGTTTTTTGTTTGTTTCGCTTAATAAGAGAAATAATTAACAGATAATTTGTTAATTAAAATTTTAATTGTATAATTAAAAATTTTAGTATTTTTCATCGAGAATGTAGGATTATTTAACATAGTAACACAGTACTTTTTAAACAAATGCAGATTTATTTCAATTTATTAACCATTTACCTTCTGTAAAAACAGTTACACGAGTCGTAATTTTTGCGAAAATGAACGTATCGGTGACTTTGCGAGATAAAAAATTTAGTGAATTGTATGTGAATAGAACAGAAAGTTTAAATATTTCGCGTGACTTAAATTTTCGCGATAATGATGAGCTAGCGAAAATTAAAGTAAAACGAAAACAAGGGTTTTCACATTCACAATATTGTTTTTGAATGTTTATCTCTTTTCTGCAGGGAAGTTTTAGGTTTTCTTTCTCAAATATTCAGCAGATATTTTGTAAGTATTGTGTTGTCTTCATAATATTTATTAAAATTTTCTTTTTTTTTCAAAAACATTTAAAAAAAAAAACCCTCTTAATTTGGCTTTTAGCTATAATTATGAGGTAGATACTAATTTTTGAATCACAGATTTTTTTTTTTTTTTTTTTTTTTGATCGTTAGAAAAGAATTTATTGAAGAAAAGAACTTATCAATTTTCCTTTTACACAATTCCCAGTTTTTTTTACAGATTTGTGACGTATCGCATTATATTTTCATCTTTTTGAGAACTATTTCTTTTGCAATATAAAGAAATAGTTGGAAAAAAAAATATGTCTAAATTCCCAACTTTATTATTAATTATTTTAAATCGTTTATTCATTTATTCTTCGTTGATAGAAAAAAGTACAAATTATGTATTAATATCCTCTTGGTTTAATCATTATGAAAATGTTTCTAAGTAATACCGTGTATTTTTATACAATTATGGGGAAATTATATAAGGTTAAACAGTTTATAGGTATAAAATTCCAAAAAAAAAAGAAAAAATTTTGCGACCACATTGGAAGAAATTAATATTGACTTTCTCTTTGAACACTCCGTAATGTGAACACCCCCGATATTCTGAACACATTTTGAGGGCGAATCCATATAGTAAGATATCCTGCTGTTGCTTTTGCGGCGACAATGTTTTATCCAATCCCCCTTTATGGTGCACCGCCCCCCCCCCCCCAATCAGAATATTTTTGTTCCATTCCATAAGTGTCCAGGTTAGAAATAATTTACTGTACAATATTTCTGCTCTTTAAAGAAGATTTATTGGCTTAAGGGCTTTTTGAAAACATTATTAAAAAACCCATGATATTGTTTATTTTATTTTTTAATTGTATCGGGGGGGGGGTTACCTTTCGGTTCCCCTCCCAAAAATTATTTCTGTGTCCGCCCTTGCACGTATGGGGGATTTTTGTTTGTGATTACCCTTATGAAGATCCTCAAGTTTTTTAGAAGTTTTATCATAATATAACTTACTTATTTGTTGCTTATTAATAATTTTATCCCGAACGTTACATTGTAATTCAGGTTTTAACAACTCTCTACTTATTGGCAGTTTAGTACGATTTCTTTTACTCATTAGGGATTGGGATGGAGGAAAATCTAAACCTTGAATAGGTGTATTTCTGTATTCCATGAGCGCAATGTATATATCCCGATCAGACTCGTAGCATTTTTTAAGTATACTTTTAGCAATCTTAACTTTACTTTCCGCTTGGCCATTAGATTTAGGATACCTTGGACTGCTATATTATTTCAAAATCCCAATCTAATGCAAATTTTTTAAATTCCTAGAACCAAAAGGCATATTATCTGTAATAACGAATCTAGGAATGCCATGAGTAATAAATATAACTTTTAAGCTATTAATTACTTCAGTTGCTTGTTTATTAGCAATTGGAACGATTTCTAACCATTTTGTTAGATAATCCATTAGCACTAAGTAATCGTTTTTGCCGAATTCACAAAGGTCACACCCTACTTTTTCAAAAGGTAATGACAAAATCTCATGAGATATGAGTGGTTCTTTACAATTACTCGACCTATGTTTTTCACAAATAGAACATTTAGCAACTAAGTTTTCAATATCATTACTCATACCTGGCCAATAAAAAATCTGTCTTGCTCTGGACTTACTTTTATCCATACCAAAATGTCCGTGTATTTTCCCAAGCATTTCTTTTTGAAGCTCATTCGGAACAATAATTTTATTATTTAAAAACACTATCCCGTCCTCCTCAAAAAGTTCCTACCTCAACTTGAAATAAAATCTAACATTTTCAGGAACATTATTTTTATTATGAGGCCAGCCATTTTTACACAGGGACACCAAATTACTTAACGTTGGATCCTTCAAAGTACATTCTTGAAATTCAGTCTCCTTTCACTAACCTGCAAATGTCTAGTAGCTTTAACACAATGTACTATCTCTTTTAGGAACTCATCATTATCGATCTCATTAATGTAGGATCTGGATAATAAATCTGCTACGTATAGATTTTTGCCTAGTACATATTTTACATCAAGATCGTATCTAAGCAGTTTCAGTTTCATTCGTTGCAGTCTACATGATAATACATTAACAATATTTTTATTATGAATTGATACAAGTGGTTTATGATAATTATGCACAATTATTTTCCTACCATATATAAAATTATTGAACTTTTTAGTCGCAAATACTATACTTAAGTACTCTTTTTCAATTTGAGCATAATTTTGTTCAGCGGTAGACAATGCCCTAGATGCAAAACATAGGCGGATTTAGGTCGAAAGATTTGGGGGTGCAACAATAACAGGGATCTGGGGAAGGGGGGGGGTATTCCCGGAATAACAAGGCAGTGGCGAAATCAGGATTAGGGCGGGACACACTTTTAAATCTAAAAAACGCAATGTAAACCATATTTGGTAAGATTAGGGGATGGGCAATTCTTAACATTTCAAACTGCAGAAAAAGTCTTAAACGAAAGTCGATATTAGAAGCAATGGATGAATCAGGCTACTGGTTTGGAATGGGATTCACGCCCCCAGAAAAAATTTGAAATAGTAGTTTTGGAAACGCAGTTTTACAGTTCTTGGTGATATTTTAAGGGCAAGAAAGGTACGTGTGGCTCTAAAGCTATTTTTAGAAATTTTAGTCTTATAAATGTGATTATAGTTCATATTTATAGTTTGGGTTAGGAATGAGACTCACAGACTGTCTCCAATCGATTTTTTGAAAAGCAGATAGAAATACGTAACCCCTTCCCCACGCTACCTCTTTAACTTTTTATAATTGAAGTTCCAAAAATACTACGGAGGACAATTTTTCCTGCTGTTACCGGACGGGGTGTTCTGGAGCTCTCCCCTGTAGAATTTTCGAAATTGAAGTCCTAAAAATGAAGTTCTTCTGCAATACTCCATGGTATTAAAAAAAAAGGATTCTTCCACTTAAATATTTCGAAATAGTAGTTTTCAAAACCAAAGTATTAACACTCTTCAATGATATTAGAGAAAGGGGGTTGGAGGCCCTTGTTCGAATATTTTCCAAAATTGAAGTCTTAAACACATGAGTGTGAGACCATATTTGGTAACGTTAGGGCCACTGCAGTTTTTCAAAACTGAAGCTCCAAAAACGCAATTTTAAACGATTTTCGATGTATTTAGGTGGTTAGAAGATCTTTTTTGGAAATTTTGCGAAAGTGAAGCCCAAGAAACGAAATTTGAGGTACTTTGTAACAATTTTGGCTGAAGAAAGGGCTTTGGAGAAGGAAATTTTTTAGGACTAATAGGAAAAATGAAAACGAAATAGAAAAAATGAAAAAAAAAGGGGAGGGGGGACATATGAAAGAAAGAGGATTGTACCAGGAGGGGGGGAAGGCACACGATTCGCCGCCAATAATCTGAAGCTGTTGAAAAATTTAAATGTCAATATTTCTTTTTGAAAGAGAAATTAAGATTTTTTCCCAACATTCTTTTTTTTTCGTAAAATAACTGCGTTTTCCCAAAATGAGATCTTTTCTTCTCTTCAAAAATAAAGAATATATTTTTCAAACATCTACTCAGCATTTTGTGGGGAGGGTCACCAGTCTTGTGTCCCCTTCCCCCTGGATGCACCACTGCAGCAAAATGTCCGGGAGTCCTCCTTCAAAAATGTTTGAAAATTCATCTTAAAAATGTTGGTTTTCGGTTGATTTCGGTGTAGATTTTATTGATAAAGTTTCTCGCAATAGCCATGTTTTTTTTTTTTTTTGCACTTTATTAGCCATTGTTGTTTTAAAATTGAAGAATTGGTATTGGTATACAAATAAATACCCAATTACAGAACATGCAATTACTATACGAATGTACAGTAATTAATCACGAATGTACAGTAATTAGTTTATAAATAACACAGCACTGAACAATAAATTGTTTGAGAAGTTTCTTTATTTGCATGAAATTATTTATTAGGTTTTTTTTGCAAATGGATAAAATTATTTTAATTCTTAACATGAGCACAGTTATGTTTTTCTTGCACTAGCGACGTGTGGTGATACAGTGGATTCAAGTAAATTTACTAATATAATCAGCTATGATTTTTTTCCCCCAACTGCGTTTCTGAGTGAAATATACTAAACTAATTTTTTTCAAAACACCGCCTATAATTTTGGGGGTGCGGCGCACCCCCTGGCACCCCCGTAAATCCGCCTATGATGCAAAACTAACAGGTTGACCATTCTACATTAAACAACACACTAACCCATTTTTTGAACTGTCACAATGCAATACAATTAGTTTGGTAGAATCAAAATTTGCCAAGACAGGTGCTTTACTAACCTTATTTTTCAGCTCATTAAGAGCTCGAGTGTGTATTGGTAACCAGTCAAAATGTACATCTGTTTTTAATAATTCTCTTAAAGGGGCAGTAGTTTCAGACATATTAGGAATAAATTTTCTTAAGTAATTAATCATACCCAAAATTCGCTGTAACTCTTTTTTATTAGTGGGTATTTGCAAATTCAATACGGCTTTTACCTGGTCGGGATCAGGTTTCATACCAAACTTATTAAACACATGTCCAAGGTATTTAACCTCATTTACTCTAAATTGCAATTTATTTTTATTAAATTTTATATTTAACTTTCTAGCCCTTTCAATAACTTTACTCAAAATCTCATCATGTTCTTTTTCATTTTCCGCATAAATTAACAAATCATCAAAATAAACCTGCAATGTCACCAAAGTTAATTTCATTACCCTTTTGAAACAGCTCGGGGGCTACGGAAATCCCGAAGGGTAATCTATTAAATTTATAAACACAACCAAATGGAGTACTAAACTGACACTGAAGTTTACTAGATGCGCTATCAAGTTTTATTTGATAAAACCCATCTTTTAAATCAAGTACACTATAAACAGCTTTGTTACACAACTTAGGTATTAATTCATCAACAGTCGGTAATAAATGATACTCTCTTTTTATTACTTTATTTAAGTCCTGAGGATCTAAACATACCCTAATAGTACCATCTGGTTTTTCGACAACTACTAAATTATTTATCCAACCATCTGGATTTTTAACTTTACTTATTATACCATCTTTTTCAAGCATATTTAACTTATCTTTTAGCTTTAACTTAACTGATTCTGGAACTCTGCTTGGCGGTCTAGCTACAGGTTGCGCATTTTCATCTATTTTTATTGCACATGTTAAGTTAAATTTTCCTAAACCTTCAAAAACATCTTTATTTTTTTCAATAAAGGAATTTTTTCCCCTTAATTCAATGCTATTAATATTATGTCTTTTAACAAAACCAAATTCCTCACAGCCGGACAACCCAAGTATCGTTCCAGAACTTCGTTCACATTTCACAATAACGAACTCTAAACACTTAACGATATTTCCTACTTCACATTCTAAATTAACAATGCCTATTGGCTTAATTTGACTTCCACCAAATGCCTCCAACATTAAATTAGTAGGTCTAACATAATTAGTACAATTCAAGGAATTAAAAACATTACTTTGGATGACGTTTACACTAGAACCTGTATCTAACTTACATATCAAAATTTTATTTCCTACCTCTATTTCATGCATCCAACATGAATTACGAGTATCATCATTAAAAACAGCATCAACAATGAAATTCTCTTGAATCGAATTCACAGTTTTTGACTTATATTTACAGCATATCGTGAAATGATTTAGTCCCTTACATAAATTGCAGTTTCCCGTACGCAAAACACTGTCCTTTAGAATGTTGCCTGCCACATTTCTTGCACAAATAACTAGAGTCACTCTTTTTACGCAAAAAGTCAGATTTTGCCGATTCGTTTATTTCGCAAGGCACTGAGGATTGAATTTCGTATTTCTTTCTTCTTTTTCTGTACAGTCTTTTCTCGTTAGGAGATTAATTTCTTCTTTCCGTTTTATAATATCAGACTGCTGCTTGCTAAGTTCTGCAGCTCTGCATGTCTCTATGGCTTTTTGCAGGGATAAATCAGTTTCTCGCAGCAATCTTTCCTGAATGCTTCTATCAGCTATTCCCAAAAGAATACGGTCGCGTAATATACTGTCCGATAAAGTTCCATATTCACAATGCTTGATTAATTTTCGTAAATCTGTTATAAATTTATCACATTTCTCATCACGTTCTTGTTTACGACAATTGAAAATGTATCTCTCCACTACAATGTTCCGTCTGGGGTTTGCGTAATTCTCGAAGGCAGCTAAAACATCTTCATATTTACTTTGTTGGACGTCAGTAAGCTGAAATGTATTGAACAATTCCACTGCTTCCTCACCAACGCAATTCAGCAATATTGCGACTTTAACATCGTCACTTTTTTTCTCAATATAGCCTGCGGCTTTCAGAAAAATTTCAAAGTTCTTACGAAACCTGCGCCATTCTTTGGCCAAATTTCCACTTAAGTTTAAGCTTTTTGGTGGTTTTATGGACGACTCCATCGCTTCAATTGAAACAAATTAATTTGTTCTACGCTCGTAAGTTCGAGTACGACTGCGCCATGTTGTATTTTATGAATGTTTATTAAAAGTACAACATAAACAGTTACAAGCCTGAGCAAGAGTCTGCAGTTAAACCATAGGATTCGATTCAGAGTCACAACTGACTTCAACTGCATTTATGTCGAGGTCTGCATACTGAGTGCCTTACCTCCATTATTTTATATACCGATAGATGGCAGCACCATCACCGGATCGAGCAGTTAATGAGAATTTAGAACTAGTCCAAGAGCTAATAGCTACCTGGTACTAGCACCCCCAGAGGTATCGTTTCACTTGGAGGACATTGAGACCACGAGCATATTTAACGTCGCCCAGTCCCCTTTAATGACGACGGTGGGTCTTCGACCAGCAAGGATCGAACCCGGGGCCCTCCGGTCCCGAGTCCAATGCCCTACCGATCAGGCTACTTAAACCATAGGAGATACTACTTATAGATTACGCACAAGCATCAAGTTACAGTTGAACCTGATATGCAAATCACATAAAACACCTTCCTTTTTCAGAATTTATACATTAGAACGATATACACAAACCATCTCAAGTATTTACAGTTCAAACTATTTTACCGGTGCAACATACCTATCTGGTGGTCTAACAGTTCTTCCATATCTTGTTACATAATATGATGAGTTCATTCTGGAGCAATTGTTGTTTGAATTTTTAACACCCGAATCGATATTTGAATCACTTGTTACATTTTCAGCATTTATAGAACCATCCATATCGCAATCAAATCTAAAACTGGGCTCATTATTGGAAGGTCGTAAATGGCACCTATTTCGCGTTACTACACGATTATTTTCTGTTTCACCCAGTAACTACGAGGCTCTTTATCTGTTTTAAATATTTTACCTCTTTCCCATTTGAAGCCGCCTGGCTTCAGGGGGAAAAACTAATTTTCCAGCAGTGGACTGTATATTGAGAAGGTTGACTGCATTGATGAGTCGTGGTTAAAACAACAAACAAGTAAACAAAGTACTAAAATGTAAACAAAGGAAATCATCCAATGAGAGTTGACCCAAAGAAAAGGGGCGGAGCTTCGGATTGCTCAAACTATCACCTTGGTAACTACAACTGTTTTTCTTTCTCTGATCGCAACCGTAAAGAAAAAAAAAAGCATTAAAATTCTTTTTTCCTTTTTAAAATATTGCAAAATATGGAAAGAAACAAATGATTAAGCCAATATTTTTTATAGAACTATATCATTTTTCGTATTTTGAAATTAAGTTTGCAGAAAATACAAATCAGAGGTAACGTTTTTCAAGATGTTAGCAAAAACGTTGGAATATAAAGCTCAGATCTACAGAGATGAATTTTTGAGACATTAAAAGAAGCGTGTTTAGGATTCGATACTAACATTAGCGAAATGATGGAATTTGATTTTTTTTTCCCAGTGGAAAGCAAATAAGCAAGCTTGTTCAAGAAAGCTAAAATACAACGCATGACAAAAATGCGAAAAAGATTTTAAAATAAAAATTTCCCGATAATGCTCTTTACGTTCCCATTGCAGTAATATTAAACTCATTTTTTCCTTTAATTTGATACATTTTTTAAATAAAAAAAATATTTAGAAGCGGAAGTGTAGGAAAAGAAATAAAGTATCATGATGTATTTGAACGAAAAGGTTCATGACGTATATGGTGTTACAATTTTTATCAACATGTTTAATTTTCTAAGGAACATTAAAATGAAACATAAATTTCTACAGAAACTTAACAACAGTAAAATTTGGATAGAACACGACATCAGTCTGAAATAATCTGAGAAAAAGCCATTAAAAATACCTACTGTTTAATTAAGACTTAAAACGATCTACTAAATAAGTTAAATCACATCAAAAGATCCATTCAGAGAACGTTATCATAACTAAAATTGAAATTCTAACTTACTGAATTAGTTATTACGATAATTAATAAATTTTAAGTTTAAGA